>NC_088098.1:178205605-178516438 GCF_036370855.1 Dromaius novaehollandiae
CCCTTTCGTTTTCTCCTTATAAACACATTTACCCAGGCACAGATTCAAACCCAGCAGTGCTCTGCCTGACGAAGCCCTTGCGCCAGCCTGGCTTTGGTTACTGTCTTCCATGAGAAGCTCTGTATGCTTTGCTTTTCCCAGTGACATACACCCCAGGCCACTCAGCCTTTGTCCCTCGTTGGTGGTTACATGGTCGGCTCTGTGGTCGCTTCCCTACTTAAGAGAATAAGGTCTTCTGATCAAATCATCAAGTTTTTCAGTAGCAGTACTACCATTTTGCATTATTATAATTACTGTTACCACTCTAAGATTTGTGCTCATTGTCTTCAAGTGAGATCACAGCCCCACTGTCCTTGTCACAAAACTTTATGAGACAGAGTCCCTATCCTGCTAGCCTACAGTTTAAACAAATAAGATAACTAAAAGGTAAAAATATATATATAATTTGAACCATTTTGTAGATCAATGTAGGTAATGACTAAAAGAGGAAAGCATCATCTCAATGTCATCCTCATTCATCTAGCTTTGTTCTTGTAGCAGTTGTTTGCAACTTTTCTTGTCAGGCAATAAGGCATGGGATGCAATATTGTTTTTAATTACCTCTGTCACCATTCTAATACTATCATTACTCCTGCAGTTTTTGCCCATATAAATGGAAGCTTATTGTTGATTGAAAGTGAGGTTGACCCTCATAATGGATGGTCACTTTAATTATAACAGAATTATAAAAGGAAAATTGCTTTTTAGCCAGTATTATTTTTGTCAAAGATTTTATCTGTAAGTAGTTAACTTGACAGCTTCACTGAAACTTTGTTATAATTAAATTCCTGTATCATGTAACTGTCTCGTTTGATTTTATTTCATATTAGAATTTTCAATTCATTTAATTAACATTATAGCCTCATTAACCAATGGTATGTTTTTAATGCAGATCATTTGTAAAACAGATAGTAACTTATATTCTAATGGACCCATTGCACTCCAGTTCTTTACAGATCGCACTCTTGCCTGACCCATGACTGAAATTAGACACAGCCTTAGATATTTAAATTCCTGCAGAATCATATAAAACTGTGACAGTGAGGAGAGGCGAGGCACATAAAATTCGTAAGTCCTTCTCTTGGCAAAGCAGGTATAGCACAGGATTGCAGGATGTGGACCTGTTTGTGGTCTAGAAAGAAAAAAAGACAGCTTCAGTTAAGGCAAACAATAACACTTCTCCTAGCATTTTGTAATTTTTTAAAATATATATATATATGTTTTTATATATATATTATATATATATAGAGAGAAAAGGTTTAGTAAAAATTTTAGCCCAGAAAAAGGCAGAAGTGAATTATAAAAAAGGTGGGGGGGGAGATAGGAACCTTCATAGGTCATGGGTTGGGGAGAGCGTTAATTGTTGCTACTCACTGCATCTGAGGCTGAAAATAAAAACCTCTTAGTAATGTCAAGCTGTCAATGTAGGAAGAGATCCAGCATTTCCCTCTCTTTTAAATCCTTTTAAAGAGATAGTTTCCTGCCACAGTACTGCTGCTATAGTTTGAAGAGTTATTTCAAAGGAATCAAATCTTTGGAAGCAGCATCTAGTACTTGTTAATGAAATATCTGTGACAGAAAAATAGCGAAGTTAATCTCTCCAAAAGGAATGAATGACTATGATCAGGTGGCCAATAATATCTTTCTTTGTTCCACATACAAATATGTGTGAAAATGGCATATGCTGCTGCTATTCTTCATCTGTGCATGTTTGCAACATTCGGCAATAAAGCTCTGTAGGGATAAAATTTTAACAACTTTTTTTTGCTTTTGTTAGTATTTTTAATACTTTAAAGAAATTTTTTCAAGTGCAATTTGAATTACATTATACTAAGTACAAATAACGGAAACTAATTATTTAAATATGCAGTGGTCAAAACTACATGGTATTACAAATTATTTCTTTATTTTCTATTATAGCAATTTTCCTTAATATTGTGTTACCTTAATTGAGCCAAACCAAAGATTCACAGCAATAATGGATGTTAGTTTAATTTCTTTAAACGACAGTGATTAAATTAACAGCCTTAAGGCATCCAATCATTTTGTTGTGACAGTGTATTAGGTTTTCTGGTGTTCCAAAAGCAGAGCATATTCAATAATACTTTTTTTTTTAGATAATTACTATGGCAACTGTCTAGCTTCATGCTTTCACTTTGCATGTCAGAATCTTTGAGGACGAGATGTTGGTTTGTCAATGACATGCAGTTCTTAAAAATATCCTCTAGATGACACTGTTTACTGCGTTTAGAAGATTTGCAGGCCTTTATAAGAAATAGCTGCAAATTGAACTAAATACATTTGACAACTATTGTTGGAGCCTAATCCTACTCTCTTGACGTCAGTGGCCACGATTTCAGCAGTTTCAGTGAAAACAAGAAGAGGTCCTATATTTATCTATGAAACTAAAAGAAAATCTCATACTTTTCTTTCACCAGAAAGGACTGCTCTTTAAAATGCAATTAAAAGAGTTTTCGTTGAATCCTAAGGTATAAAATGTACCATAGGAATGCATCTTAATTATTTAAACCCCCTTCTTCTACATGCACACACTTAATTATTCTTGATGGCTTTGTTTAAAAATGACACTGTATAAATATTAATCTTTTTTCCAACTATTCTTTGTTCTGCGATCTACATTCATTGTAGCACAGTAAATTTGAGTTCATTAGATCAGTTACTGCTATTTAGATGTAAATGTCTTCAAGAAGGATTAATTACTCTCTAATTCTGATTTTTTTTTAAGTCAGGATAATGAAGACATTCTCTGACATTTCTCTGATTGAAAAAAGAAGGTAGAAACTTCTCCTGTTCCTATGTATTAACACAGTTCATAGTAGATAAAATTTTGGAAGGTGTGTGGATAATTTTTATGTGTCTTGAGTTAGAAAGTGGCTTAAGTGTATACTCTAGATGTCTGTCCACTACACAGGCATCCTGGTTGTCTCTGGAAAGTGTGGGAAGAGTTAAACACTTCAGAGCGCGCTTCTTTGAAAATGAATTTGAGGCTACTCTTTGCTTTCAAACCAGTCAGCGGAGAAGGAATCGCTACTACCATGATGATTTTTGTAGTTGCACTGTGTTTGGAGCAATGTTTTGAACAACTTCTCAATTTGAACCTTCCTACAGATTGTCTTAAAGAACGAGAGAGACCTATATAGGAAATTGAAAGCGATCATTAGTAGACATGCTTTTTAATTACCTTTTGTAGGCCACTTTGAAGTGCTAAATGAACCACTGTAAGCCCTTGAATTACAAGCTGGAAATCCCTGACATTTCTCCCGGGAAATGGGAAAGCTGAGAGTTACTTCTCTCTCTGTCTCGGGTGATTCAAACACACACATCTCTCCATTAGTAGAATATCTTAACCTGAAAACTATTGGCTATTCTTCGAGGGTTAGGCTTATTGACACTACCGAGGATTTTATTCAGTGACTGCTTCATGTAAGGAACATAATCAGTTCATGGAGAAGGGAATGTAAGCCAAGATCTCTCCTTCCCATCTTAATCACTAGGTTAGAGAGTCTGTGCACATGCACGGCTTGTCCCACTGGAGCTTTATGTGTTATCAAAGTGAGCAGCGTCATCAGGAGAGGCAGTTAAGATATTCTTCCAGAAAAAAGGAGTTGTGGTTTTGAGTCTATAAAGACAAAAAACTGAGCAAGTGCCTTCTGGACTAATGGAATACCATTGTCTCTTTTCATGGGTGTATCTAAAAAGAAGGTAAAATAAAATGCATTGTGTTCTGCACAGAGCTTGATTTTGTAGGTACACAGTGCTATATCTAACAGTAGGAAGAGGAAAAGCATCTTATTTGTAGATCCCGATAGGGCTTGAGAAACATGTTGATCAGATATATCAAGACTAAGAGGCTTTTGATCAGCCACAAAAAGCAGAAGTTTAGCTTAGAAATTTTAATGTTGCAAATTGAAGCAACCTGTGGATTTAAACTTCCTCTGCAGTTTGAGGACATTTAAGTTCAGGCTTTCAGGACTGCCTTTTGGGGTAGATGCCTACATTCTGTCCACGTCTTACTTTAGACAGATCTAGGTTTTGATCTTCTTTTTTTATCAATTATCTGTTCAGTGGTCTTGCAGTATTATGTTGAAGAGGTTAAAACAACATTTTGATCTACTTCACATCAGACTAAGCAATATCAGTATTAATGAGAACAGAATTTGTGACAGTATACTTTAAATCAGAGCTGCCTTAGGCTATATGGGATCACCGACACAATCATTTATAATGTTAACTTCATAAAATAAAAATAAAGTAAAAATTATGAAAATGAGCCTGAGGTCTGTTTTTTGTGAGGAGGATCCAGTTTTTCAATACTACTTCCTCTTAATGCTATGAAGAGATGAAGGTTCTGATCCTGAAATGCGAGCTATGTGTGTGAAGGCCCATGTTCAGGCAGAGCATATTTCTGGTTCAAGATCAAAAATTGTTTCTATTTTCAGAAAAACTGAAACATAACAGAGTTTCTCAAAAAGAACCAAATAGGTTCAACCTCTGTAGCCTGACTGGAAGCTTACATCCATTTAACTAAAAAACTGAGATTTCTCTCTAGCCAGAGATTGGTCACAGACAAACAATTAGCTCTGACTTTTGCTTTATGACATTTTACCTTAATTGCTTCCAAGTGACTGATGGGGCTAATTGAGGAAGACTTGGGTAGTTGTTAGAGAAAGCACAAGACACTGTCCCATCACAACATGCACAATGCCCGTGAAACTCAGACCAAAGCAGGATAACAAATGCTTTTGTCAACTAAAAGGAGATTTTCCACTCAAGTTCAAAGACTTAGCTTCAAGGCCAAATACTTAATGGGGAAGAAAACTGAACAACTCCATTGGTTGTCTCATAGTTACATAGGTATGTGTACAGAGAAGGATTCCTGCTATACCATCTGTAAAAAATACGTATCTCTAGGGCTAACAGAGACAGTCTTTTCATTCACTTAAATGTAATCATGTTAATAAGATTTCCACAGTTTCAGTACTAAAAAAAAGAAAATTATTTGCGTCCGTAATGAATAGCCTATTGTTGTCCCAAATACAACTGGCTACCCTCATTTCATATCCTGAGGTCTTCTGGCACGCACGCTACAAGAGGAAAAATTCTCCTCTTAAGATTTCTTGTATTTCTCAGTCATTCTGAACAGCAACTAATTCAAATAACAGCTGAAGTTCAGTTTTGAAATGACTGTTGTTCACTTAGGTGTATGCGAAGTTCACTAAATTGCACAGGTGGTTTTGAGGATTGACAGCATAGCAGTGGAAAAAACGTCTTTGTAATTATTAATCCTCACTAGCATGATAATAGCATAGGTAGGGTGGATATGCTTTTACAGTGACTGATGTACTTTGTAATGCCTAGAAGTAAAAGAGCTTCCCAATTACATGACATGAGATATCATTTTTATATTATGCCTTCCTATATCTTCTCCTAGCATCACATGCATTTCATCAGAGCCTTTAGTCCAAGAAAATATGTAGCTATTATACAAATATACTCCCTTCAGCAACAAATAGTCACAAAAACATATAGAGAAAAAGAATGTTTAAATAGGACTCTGAATAAACTTCAGTTACTGGTTTCCAAAATGTCATACCTTGGAAACAAGTATCCTCTCCACATCACAGGGCTGAGGTTTGCAAGCATGGATAAACTAATCAGGCAGAAGGCCTTCTGTCTACTCTAGCTTCAGAAAGATAAGGGGGAAAGACAGAGATATGAAAGGGAATCTAAGCACTGATCCCTGTAAGTACATCTGAAAATAACAACTCTCTGGCACACGTCAGAACAAACTTTGCCAGAAAATGCTATGGCAAGTCCAAGCAATTCCCAATATTGCTTTTTTCTGATTCCAGTGCGACCTCTCTAGGAGGGAAAATTTTCCTTGCTCACTGAATCCCAGTGTGTCCAGACCCAGCTGTTGGACAGAGGGATATCAGTGCTCTGTTAGGCTTTTCTGTGAATCACTGTGGCCCCCTCCTACCTCTCTTAGGACTAAAAGCAGTCTAATCTACCTGTCTAGACAAGGCTTTGCTCTGTCCTGATCCCCCTCTTTGGTGTTTCTTGTGACATCCAGAAATTCGACAAGGAAAGCAATTATTGATCAGTCTGAGGTGTGTTTTGCTGTGATAATTGTCTAAGTATGACTGAGTGATGCCCCTATAGATAGGTGCTTACTTATTTCTTGAAGCGTGTCGTCCTTAGAGCAACAGAAACATTGATAAGGCAGAGGACCAAATGACTAACTTTGATGGAGTTTGTGTTGAAACATCTGCTGCTTGTCAATGCGGGAGGCAGAAGCAGTGATTTATTAGTAGTAAAAAAGGGAAACAAAGGAAATTCACCATTTATTCCCCTAAACTATTTTCTGACTATGAATGTCCAGTAAGTTCCCATGAAGATGTAGTACTGTCCCATTATTGCTACATTTTTGCTTTGCTCAATTTGCCATATACATAATAAAACATTATTAAGACCTTTGAGTAGCTTCCGCCCATTATGGAATTTCGCCACGAAGGCACTGAACGAAAAGGTAAAAATCTGTGGAGAAGTAAAATGGTGGGTTTAGAGTCTTTTAGACTTTGTCTCTTTTTCAGAATCTAGATAATTTTAAGGATATTGAATGGTAAATGAATGTGAAGATATTTAGTGACATCTAGCTTATTCCCTGACTGTATGCCAAACACAGAGCTGAAATTTTGCCCCATTGCTCTAATGAGGCTGATTTCATTGGGACTAACACTTTTATTCAGGCTCAGCTCTGCATGGAGACTTGGCGCAGTTGTGGTTCCCACATGAAGAGGAGCTCTGAGAAGAATTAGCCTCCAGAAAGCCAGAATTAAATCCAGATAAATCCCCAGAATGTCGTGGCATGTAGAGTCAGGGTAGTGCTGGACACAGGAGGAAGACACACGCCTTGTATTTTACGGTCTCATGCCCTGAAGAATAAAGATGCTTTGCAGATCATAACACCTCCACAGGGGCAGAGAAAAGGGAGGTGGCTCAGGAATCTGAGCTCTTCCCTTTGCTGCATACAGCTTAAATAGAGGGACGATGATCTGCTCAATGAAAGGGTGTAGCTATTGTACTGTTTCTACCACTAGAACACAAAAGAAACCACCCCCAAAGTAAAAAACCCTCAAAACTGTAGATTCCTTGGTTTTATCTGAACGTTAAAAAGGGCAGAAGTGATAAAAGTAAGAAGCTATCATAACACCACAGTGTTTTTAAACAGAAGTTAGTCATCTGTCTATCTACCTCTCTGTAATATAAAAAATGAAGCTCTGTCAAATACTTTTTTTTTTTGCTTTCAAGAGGACAGTAGAGTTTCACTACCTTAGTAACCTTTTGCAAATGGAAAGGTGTGGCTGACATCAGAGTAGGACTGAAAAGCTGAAGATATTTCAGTTCAAATTCAGAGATAATAAAAAGATGTCAATCTCACTAATGCAAGTTATCGAGAGTATATATATTGATTTAAATTGAGTGTATTCTGTTTTCAGTTGATCTATATAAAGACCAGGTCAGAAGTTCAAGGCAGAAAAAAACAAAATAAATGCTTGAAGGGGGTCTCATTCTGCTCCTGCTCCTGCCAACATCGCATCAGCATAACTCCATCAATCAGATTTACATTACCTTTTGAGGGGGAATGAAAATCCTTTAGTAAAGCTTTCTTCAGACACTGTTTTGTCTGAAAGCCTTTAGACACCCTTCCTATTCCTGTCTTTTTTCCTTCTCCCTTTTCTAAACAATAAAACATCAATAAGACATCAGGTTATTTGCAGGTCTTGGAATACTTTCACCTTACACAAAAGCCTACTGGTTGGAATCTGCTTCTGTATTCTGATTCATCAGCTACTTTCTTTGCAATAAATAACATGAGGGTAGCAAAGAATAAAACATTTTTTTTCTTTTTGTGCCATATGCAAATACATCTTTTTTAAGTGGTCCAGTAATTGCATTTTAAATGGCACTTGTTTATTACTCTCTTTTTGCCATTTCCAAATTGATTTTTATTGTTTTACTAAATAGTTACCAGAGCCCTGTGAGGGGAGTAAAAAAAAAATCCTCAAACAAACAATTCAAATCTGTACGTTAATCTGTGCCTTTAAATAAACAGCAATAATTAATGGGAGTTCGGCACCTTGCTGTATTGTACAGTGACAAGGATTAAACACTGGCACTGCAAAATGCCAGTTTTCAGCTTGTGCATTTGTAGACCCTTCAGAGCCACGAACTGACATTTGCAATCTTTGTCAGTCAAAAAAAAATGGCAAATTCAGTTAAATTTAGTTCTGCCATTCAAATGGAATAAAGGTCATCACCTGCCCCTTTTGTGATTTGATTATCCAGGGACTGAGTTTATTTTCCTGAACGAAGACCCATTAAAAGAGCCCAATTCTGCAACTATTACGCCATCTCAGCAGAGCAGTTGGCTTCAATTGTTCATCATTAATTTGCTATTGCTGTTCATTTAAAAGTACAGATTAAAATATAGTCCTGAATTGTTTGCATAATTATTTTCTATTCTCAGAGCTCTAACAACTACTCTGTGAAACAATTAAATAAATTTTTAAATTCTAAAAATGAGTATAATAAATAAGTACCATTTACAATTGAATTACTTGGCCTTTTGAAAATACTGTAGTTACATATGGTTTATATCACACAAAATACTTTTGCTGACTTCATTTGAACTAATCATTTAAGTAAGGACTCCACTATCAGGTCAAGTCGTGTGCCCAGGACAGAAGGAAACTCTGAAGAAAGCTCTAAAATTCAAACCATCACACGTATAAAATCTGGACAAAAGAAACATGGATATTGAGAAAGTAGGCATATGAAAGGTTTCCACTGAGGCTCCACAGTCCTCCGTGTATGTTGTTCCCTCCTTTGTGGCATCTTCCTGCTGTGTCTTCATAAAACTCCTAAGGTTTTGGTGATTAGGAGACAAGTATCACTTTTTGGCATGAGTACTTCTTACACAAGGGTTTCCTGAGATTACCATGTGAATTGGGGTAGATGCCTGACTCAGGCACAGAGCAACAGGAGCCAGACTGAGCAGAGCGAGGGCAAACGTTTGCCCTATGACGGTGAACGACTGTATGGATTAAATCCTATCCACACATAACACAGGGAAACCTCACTTTTTACCTGCTACGGTGAACTCCCAAACTCTCATCTCTCACTTCAAAGAGGAATATCAGGAACACCCAACAAGATCGTGGCAAAACTGACACTTTGGCCTTGACTATTTCCTATTTGAGCCTGGATTGCGGCTGTACTTGCTAATGTTTTAAGCAGCATTATAGGAACAAGGCTTCCAGTGATAACAGTAAGGATTGCTGAAGAGCTAGCACATGACCTGCTATTCGAACACAGGGGAAAATGTTTATAATGTGTTTTGTCACCGTACTGGAATGAAGGGGACATGCTATAGGTGTGCTGTAGCTCAGGCTCCAGTGCTGCAGTGCAATGGCATGGAGTAAAAGAGCTCATTCATTACAATATGAATCAGCTCACTACAGAACGTGGTAGGACTGTAGGAGAGGAAAAGCCATTTTGCTTTAATAATAACAGGCTGTAAGAGGCAATCCCAGGTACAAAATGATCAAGTGACCAGAGCCAGTTCAGTGAAGAATGATAGCATTTTATGCACAACACTTGAAGATTAAAGTCTTTAGTTAGCTAAGCATAATGTGAATCAGTTTCATGTATAATGTATTGTGTGAGCCGGTAGCCAGTATGATACAGTGTAAGCAATTCCATTTAGTGCAATTTGACTATAGCTGGTACAGAATAATTGGAGTCAGTTTCTAGCATGCTAGAATTTGAGTCAAATATGATCTGGAAAAGAATTTGATACATAATAATATGCAGGGGAAGATAACATGCAATGATGTGGATGGATAGTTAATACGCTATAATACAGAGGCCATTCTAATAGGTTATGATGTGATTAGGAGACTAGTGTTCTTATATACAGGCAAAAGCCTAATACATTATGGTAAAGATAGGAGGCCATTAAGGAACAGTACAAATAATTGTACATAGCTGCATTTGAGAAGAAGGTAATGCCAAATACCATATTTTCCCCAAATATTAGAGCAACTGAATAAACATTTATGGGAGGATAAAACATGGCTACCCAAGTGAACACTGGAGACACTGTTAGAGCAGTTTCTCAAATTTCAGAGGCTGTACAAGGCTGTACCAGGCAATTCTGATTGCTACCCAAGAATTCAGGGTTCTATTAATTTTCTTCCAAGATTATTAAAAGTAGTTGTGACAGTTCTATCTAACCCCTTTGGTACTCTGAGTCCCAATTTTACAATCTATTGTGCAAACATTGTAGTCTGAAGACCTATCTTTTTCAAGAGGTTAATAATATATCATTAGTTAAAGAACTACAGCATTTTAAAGCAAGTGCATAGGCACTAATATGACAGATCTTCAAGTAAACATCTTTGGCTTTTTAAAAATACTTCAAAACAGCAAAAGATGTTTTACTATTGTGACTTGTGAACTTGGGTTTAAATCCAATAGCTACTAGTTCAATGAAATTTTATTATTTCTCTTCTTAACTTTTCATGAGACTAACCCTGTGTACATGAGAAAAGCTCCTTTATGAGCATGTGGTAATCAGTTCTGACTACAAGTTAAAGTTATCCCTGAGCAAACAGAAAACTATTCAGCTTAGCAATAAAGTTAAATAATTATTACCAGGCTATGTGATGAGACTACAATGTGACATTGAAATGACTATGATGTGATTAGAATAAGAATGGTATATGTCTGTGATGTTACTAGAATGAGGCTATAAAACGTCTGTGATGCCATACTGCTGTGATATGACTAGTGTCAGAAAAAATGTGTGCATTATTAACGCATACATAAACACACAGTATTTCAGAAGCAGACTGCATTACACAAAATGCTGGTAGTTCTAATTATCTTCTTTATTAATGGCTGTTCTGCTTTGTATTTTAAAATACAAAGAATTACACTCTTAATTCATTCACAGATTTTTTTTTCCTAAGTGTTTTGGCAGTAAAATTGCTCCTTCTTGTCACTATCTTGACTTTCAGTGCTGGGGCTGTAGCCATCCTTCCTGTATTACATAATGAACATTTTTCTTAAAACTATTATTAGATTCAGTTCCGTTTGCTTTACCATTACTTGATGTCATCAAAACCAGGATCAATTTTTTCTTTGTGTCTCTGTAATAAGAGTCTTTTGGACACAAATGCAAAGCAAAGCATAACTAAGAATGTTTAATCTTTACACATCATGGGATTATAGCGAATGCAGTGTTCACATACACATAGTCTATCAATAGCGTCTGCATCTATATGACTGGCAAGGATATGTACATATATCAATATGTACCACATG
The DNA here is from genome assembly GCF_036370855.1 of Dromaius novaehollandiae. Taxonomy (NCBI): domain Eukaryota; kingdom Metazoa; phylum Chordata; class Aves; order Casuariiformes; family Dromaiidae; genus Dromaius; species Dromaius novaehollandiae. The sequence goes on from NC_088098.1 coordinate 178,217,057, forward strand.
AAACCAAGCCATGCAAACTACTGACGACAAGCTTCCATCTTTAATTAATAGTGTGCCATGTGCGCAGACATACATGGGAATCTAAAGGCAGGAGCCCACATCTGATCTCTAGCTGGCCAATATGATCAACTGAATGTGCGTAAATTATCTAGCTGCAGTATTATGTACAGCAAAAGTCAAATGCTGATGTTGTCCTTGTTTTTGGTATGCATATATATTTGAGAGGCTTAACTAGAAACAGCAGTAACTTAGCGTGGCCACATATCTGGGCACAATAAATCGGATAGGTACTCTGTCATACAGTTTTCAAGTTCAAGCTGAGAAAAGCTAGCAATAAAAGCAGTCAAATAAAGGTTCGTTCATGCTGTAGAAAATGTTGAGAAATGCACTACATATAATGCACTATATATATAATGCACTATAATCATCTTCTTGTCACACTTTTGAGGTCACTCATATCATAATACATTGGCATTTTATTACACTGTCTTCCAGGCATGTGATGCTTCTTTGCGGCTAGCTGGGTAATTTACCTGTGTCATTTACAGGGAAGGAGAAATGATCACTTTTATTATTTATCAAACCACAGTGAAGAACGCTTTCCAGTTCAATGTTTAAGCAGATGAAAACCAAAGCAGCAAACAGCGCTCTGCTCTCCTTCAGCAGATTCGCGGCTGACCCTTCGGGGAGGGGAAGGAGAAAGGTGTGCAGGCGTAAATGGGAGCCAAGACAGGCCTGGAGTCGGAGGAACGTGAATTATAGATGAAAAGGCATGTATTAAATATAAAGTCGAAACACACCGAGGAGGCCCGCGGTAGGGTATTCTCCTCGCCGCCGTAGGCCGCGGAAGCTGCGCGGCCACCGGCGGCCGGCGCTCCCCGCACCGCTGGCAGCGGCCGCGGCGCCTCCTGCCCCTTCCGCGCTCCCCCGCGCAAAGGGCGCCGAGCACTCCCAGACGACATTCCCCCCCGCAAAAAACCCCCAACGACAAAGCACAAACACTGATTTTTCCTGATGATCACTGCGCTCCTCGCAACCCCGCTGCGCGCTTCGCCCGCCCGCGGCCCCCAGCCCGCCCCGCGCTCCGCGTCTCGCTGCGCGCCCCGCTACCCCCCCGCCCCGCGGCGGCGCGCAGCCCCCCACTGCCCCGCGCCGCTCGCCGCGGAGCCGCGCTGCGCCGCGCTGCACCGCCCCCTCTGCGCTGCACCGCCCGCCCGTCCGCGGCGGCCGGAGCGACGTGCCCGGCGGCCAATGCCAAGGCCGCGCTCCGGCAGCCACCACCCCCGCCGGCACGGGCCAATGCGGTGCGGCGGGAGGGGGGGCTTAGCGCCGCTCACACCCTCCCTCTGGGCTTATTGAGAGTTATATCAAGAATTTCGGTTCAGAGAGAGAGAGAGAGAAGGAGAGTGTGCGAGAGAGAGACGGGGAGGGAGAAGAGGAGGGAGAGCGCTGTCGCTTGCTCCCATCACTAAAGCAATAACCTATTAAGATTTTCTTTTCTTTTTTTTCTTTTTTTTCTTTTTTGTGGGCAACTATCACCCCAGAGATAAAGAGGGAGAGAGAAGCACCGCCAGCCCAACTCTTGCCATTTCCACTAAGAACTTGCAGACTTAATATAGCTGTCTCTGCACTGGTGAGAAAGGGATGGAAATTGTGTGCAGTGCGGAGTGGAAAATACCCCCGATGTAAAGAAGTGCACCGGATTTTGGCTTGCTGTTTGTTTGTGTTGTTGCGTGCAGGTTAAACACCCGAAGGATCGCCGCTAATAGAAATGAAACGTGGAGAGGATGACTAACGACAGAACTGTGAATTTGTTCCCTGGAGTTGCTAATTTGCCACCCCGAAGCAACACATATCTCAAGGAGGAAGCGTTTGGCTGCTGCTGATTTCTCCAAAACTGGTGGTTTACCAGATGCATTGTGCTGTATCTGCTCGAACAGATCATTGCTTAGCTGCAGCAGATCGTCAAAGGTAGACAACCAACGTAAGTGCAAAGTTACCCATACACCGTGGTGCATTTCATTAAAAAAAAACCCAAAAACCCACGCAGGATATTTATCTAGGGAAAGAATCAGTATTTCGGATTCAGTTGATGTTGGTGGCTAAGGCTCACCTACTCGCTGTTTCTGCATCCCTACCTGCATCACTCTGCTGGAAGTAATCACGGGCATCAGCTACCATGCAGCTTAATGCAGATAAGATTAGTGCTTAGGGGCAGCCCAGTGCCGCCAAACTGTAGATGCTGGGAGCCTTGCACCCCTATAATTCGCGGTTAGCAGAGCATGTAAGCAGAAGTCTTTCTGTTGCCTTTTTTTTTTTTTAACCTGCATTATTAGTCTGCAGTATTTATGTGTGGCAGCTGCTAATAACATCCTGAAGGGAGATGAGTGTCAGTGGTGAAAGGCTGCACCTTTTTTCCTCCTCCCATCACCAGAAAATGTATCCCCCCCCCCCCCCCCCCGCTGTAAACATACTGGCTGCTCCCAAGTTGCGTTTGGCATTTCTAGCCCCCTGATTTAGGCTATAGCTAAAACCAAACAAAGTTAAAGGTTTTTAACATAAAGAGAAGTATCTAACATCTGGAGGGGAAACATTGAGCTGAGAGTGTAAAAAACTGTAAGTCCTGTTATTGTCTCATCAGTTAATAGGGATGTGAAGTAGCCAGTGACGACTGCTGCAGCAGCAGCATGTCCGGGTGGTTATTTCCCAGTGCGATAGCAATAGAGGGGGATGCAAGGCACAAGGAGCAAAAAGAAGATCTGGATAACAAGAGCAAAAAAATATGTATGGAAGCAAACAACAAATTACATTTGGCAGCTGACATAGCAGTTAGCACAGAATCCAGAAGAAGTACAGGAAGGTTTTTCACTTGCACCAAATGACTGGGTGGAGGAGGGTGGAGGGGGGGGTGCACGTTACGGATTACATGGTGTACCAAGAAATTATTCAGAAAGTACCTGTCGAAACTGTAGCTACCCTTAATCCTGCAAGTAGTTATTTCCATTCTTGCTCTGTGCAAATGCAGCCAACGGGATATTGGTGCATTCATCCGGGGGGATTGCTAGTGAGAGGGAGCAGTAGGAAAATGTACTGCTGCAAGTATGCATGGCAAAAACAAGTAGTAGTTGGAAATTATGTTGTGCCTTAGAAAAAACAATAATGCTGTTCTGTGTGGTTGTGTTGACAGTGCTGTCTCCAAATAAGAAATGAGATGTAATGCATCCTGCAGTCCATGCATGCCTCCTCTTGCAAATCGCGCATCATTCCTCCGTGGAAACCTTTAAGTCCTAAAATCCGGGAAAAAAGAATAAAAACATTATCATGGACCTGAGGGATTTTTACCTGTTGGCCGCTCTGATTGCCTGTTTAAGGCTGGATTCTGCTATAGCTCAAGAACTTATTTACACTATTAGAGAGGAGCTGCCTGAAAATGTACCCATAGGAAACATACCAAAGGATCTGAACATTTCTCACATCAGTGCTGCCACGGGGACCAGCGCTAGCCTTGTCTACAGACTGGTGTCTAAAGCGGGGGATGCCCCTCTGGTCAAAGTGTCCAGTACCACCGGGGAGATCTTTACGACGTCTAACAGAATAGACAGAGAAAAACTCTGTGCTGGAGCTTCCTATGCAGAAGAAAATGAGTGTTTCTTTGAACTTGAAGTGGTGATTCTCCCCAATGACTTTTTTAGGCTGATCAAAATAAAAATCATTGTAAAGGATACTAATGACAATGCACCTATGTTTCCATCCCCTGTCATCAATATCTCCATCCCAGAAAACACTCTGATCAACAGTCGTTTTCCAATCCCATCAGCCACAGATCCTGACACAGGTTTCAACGGTGTGCAGCACTACGAGTTGTTAAACGGACAGAGTGTCTTTGGACTGGATATTGTAGAAACTCCAGAAGGAGAGAAATGGCCTCAACTGATTGTGCAGCAGAACTTGGATAGAGAGCAAAAGGACACCTATGTGATGAAAATCAAAGTGGAGGATGGAGGTACCCCCCAGAAATCCAGCACAGCTATCCTGCAAGTCACAGTAAGTGATGTCAATGATAATAGGCCAGTTTTTAAAGAGAGTCAAGTAGAGGTTCATATACCAGAGAATGCCCCAGTAGGCACTTCTGTAATTCAGCTTCATGCTACAGATGCAGATATAGGAAGCAATGCAGAAATCAGATATATTTTTGGTGCCCAAGTTGCCCCTGCAACCAAAAGATTTTTTGCTTTAAACAACACCACAGGGCTGATCACAGTTCAGAGGTCCTTAGATCGAGAAGAGACTGCTATTCACAAAGTGACAGTGCTGGCTAGTGATGGTAGCTCTACTCCGGCTCGGGCAACTGTTACTATCAATGTCACTGATGTAAATGATAACCCTCCTAACATAGACCTCAGGTACATAATAAGTCCCATCAATGGCACAGTGTACTTATCTGAGAAAGATCCTGTCAATACAAAGATTGCCCTAATTACAGTTTCAGATAAGGACACTGACGTGAATGGCAAAGTGATCTGTTTCATTGAGAGAGAGGTCCCCTTTCACTTGAAGGCAGTTTACGACAACCAGTATTTGTTAGAGACCTCCTCCTTGCTGGACTATGAGGGCACCAAAGAATTCAGCTTTAAAATTGTTGCTTCTGATTCTGGCAAGCCCAGTTTGAACCAGACTGCCCTGGTAAGAGTTAAACTGGAGGATGAAAATGACAACCCTCCGATTTTCAGCCAGCCTGTAATTGAGCTGTCAGTTTCTGAAAACAACCGTCGTGGTCTATACTTAACAACTATTAGTGCCACAGATGAAGACAGTGGGAAAAATGCAGACATTGTTTATCAGCTTGGCCCTAATGCCTCCTTTTTCGATCTGGATCGAAAGACAGGAGTTTTGACAGCCTCCAGAGTTTTTGACAGAGAAGAACAAGAACGTTTCATTTTCACTGTTACAGCCAGAGACAATGGCACCCCTCCTTTGCAGAGTCAAGCAGCTGTAATTGTTACTGTGTTGGACGAAAATGACAACAGTCCCAAATTTACTCATAATCACTTCCAATTTTTTGTATCGGAGAACTTACCAAAGTATAGCACTGTGGGGGTGATAACGGTGACTGATGCAGATGCTGGGGAAAATAAAGCGGTGACCCTTTCCATCCTGAATGACAATGAAAACTTTGTGCTGGATCCTTTCTCTGGAGTTATAAAGTCCAATGTTTCTTTTGATCGAGAACAGCAGAGCTCCTACACCTTCGATGTGAAGGCAATTGATGGAGGACAGCCACCTCGCTCTTCTACAGCAAAAGTAACCATAAATGTCATGGATGTTAATGATAACAGCCCCGTTGTCATCTACCCACCTTCCAATACTTCTTTTAAGCTAGTGCCACTTTCAGCAATTCCAGGATCGGTAGTAGCAGAAGTATTTGCTGTGGATATAGACACTGGAATGAATGCTGAACTTAAGTATACGATTGTAAGTGGAAATAACAAAGGTTTGTTTCGTATTGACCCAGTGACAGGTAATATCACTTTGGAAGAAAAACCAACTCCTAATGATGTGGGGCTGCATCGTCTAGTGGTCAACATAAGCGATTTGGGTTATCCCAAATCCCTGCATACTCTTGTGCTTGTATTTTTGTATGTAAATGATACTGCTGGAAATGCCTCTTACATTTATGACTTGATACGCAGGACTATGGAAACACCTTTGGACCGGAACATAGGGGACAGTAGGCAGCCCTACCAAAATGAGGACTATCTCACGATCATGATTGCTATTGTGGCAGGTGCTATGGTTGTCATAGTGGTGATATTTGTCACAGTTCTCGTGCGCTGTCGACATGCATCCAGATTCAAAGCAGCCCAAAGGAGCAAGCAAGGTGCTGAGTGGATGTCTCCCAATCAGGAGAACAAGCAAAACAAGAAAAAGAAAAGGAAGAAAAGGAAATCTCCGAAGAGTTCTCTTTTGAACTTTGTGACCATTGAGGAGTCCAAACCTGATGATGCAGTTCATGAACCTATCAACGGGACAATAAGCCTTCCAGCGGAGCTGGAGGAGCAAAGTATAGGAAGATTTGACTGGGGCACAGCACCACCAACAACCTTTAAGCCTAACAGTCCTGATCTTGCCAAGCATTACAAATCTGCCTCTCCACAGTCTGCTTTTCATCTCAAACCTGACACTCCAGTTTCAGTGAAAAAGCACCATGTGATTCAGGAACTCCCGTTGGACAACACCTTTGTTGGTGGTTGTGACACCCTTTCCAAACGCTCTTCCACTAGTTCAGATCACTTCAGTGCCTCAGAATGCAGTTCCCAAGGAGGCTTCAAGACAAAGGGCCCCTTACACACCAGACAGGTAAACGAGCACTTTTACTGGTCTATAAGTACTGCATACAAGTGCCCGGTCAACCAGTATTAAAGTGCCAGTATGTTTTTTGTTTCAGTGTAATTTTTGCTTAGTTATACTGTGCAGGGAACAAAAAAAAAAAAACTTGACCCCTTTATCATTTACCTGGGGCTCAACCATGCATTTGCAAAATGCCTGTGATACTTCACATTTTAAAGAATACTGATTGTTAAAGGATTGTATGCATTTGTGCACATGCACATGCATGTGTATAAAAAAAAAAACACAACTTTTTTTCTCACCAGTATTTGACTGTCCAAATGTAAAAGTTATTGTAGAAGAAAATCTGTTTCCTTACATGCCAGATTTCACTCAGAAAATCTGACTGTTCAAGATTGAAAGGATATGTACATTGAATTTCAAATTTCAAAGTGAGTTGGCTTGAGTTTCTTCTGTAGTTCAAACTGAATTGGAACATTCTTAAGTTATTGTTGCTAAAGGGGTTAATTTTTTTCCCTAACAAAGACAGCAGAATTTCCAACTTCATCTGTGAAGCACGTGGTTTGTGGGTAGGATATAACTAAGCCATATGGAAGTCTTCCTCTGTGTTGAGTTCAAATGATTTTGTTGTAATAGATTAAAGTTGGTATCTCATAGACAGTTTGTTGCATATTTTAAAAATGGCCAAAGCATACTGTCAAAAGGAATGCATTCTCTGAATACATCTGAATTATGCAGAAAAAGTCAGCCCATTGTAAATATTTTCTCATCTTAGTAATGCATAAGTGATCTGTCATAACTCATTTTAAACTGTGAAATATGCCATATGAAGAGGGATTAGGAGGCTGAGAAACTCATATTTCAACCAAATCCAGCATTAGTTTTTCTTAGGTCTAATAATTCCTTGCTAATAAAGATTTAAATGCAGCGCTGTCTAATTTATTTTATTGGTGCTTATCTTTTGCCACTACATTAGAATGTCAATATAGCCTGTAGATGGCACTAAGGTACTATGTCGCTTATGCTGGCCAGATGCCAGCCCTGCAGTAGATAGGAAAAGGGGGGAGGGAAGGATGAAGCTGATATGACAGCCAAAGAACCTTTTATTTAATGATAGTTGCACTGGAGCGGCCAGTAGTTAAGCTTGTGTGTTTGCAAAGGAGCTTTCTTAGTGCTTAGCTTTCACTGCACCAACTTTTTAGGTGTTAGCGATCACGTTCGTATTCCTGCTGGCGTTGTACTCTCCAAGTTATGGTGATTTGTCTGAATTTATTAGGGCTATGAATCTTAGAGAACTGAGCGAGACACATTTAAGCTTGTCTTTGCAAAAAGATTTTGACAGTAGCCAAGTTTAGGATAAAGTCATTCTCTTGCTGTTGCATTAGCCTTATCTAAGATGAATGTGATGTTCCCAGAACTGTGTCTTGACTTTGGGTGTCTGTAAGGTGTCACACCAGCAAGATACTAAGAATAAAACAAGCACTTTTGAGGCAGGCCTGTTAACATAACTGTTCTAAAACGACTCATACTTAAAATGAAACACGGAAACATCTTAGAAAATGCCCAGAAAACCTTAACCTTTCAAAGGACTTTAAAGCATAGTAAACTCTCGGAGCAGTGCTCAGGCTGGTATGAGCACCATATACATACTGTCAGCATAAGTTAAAAAACATAGCTGTTTTTTTTTAAAAAAAAACCCTTGAGTATCGAAGAGCTCTGGATAAGCTGCGGTTACGTGACTGAAGTTTTCACCAGAAGAATTTTCTTCCCCCATTTTAGTTACAAAATGTAACACCTCCCACCCACACACTCCTTTTCCGTTCAGAGATGTTGTTAATTTAGCTTAAATTAGCTTTCCAAACTCTATTAGGAGACTCAGACTTAATCTCCCCACAGCATCTTGAGGCAGTTAAGATTAGAAAAGTGATTTACCTGACAGAATGTATAAGTTCTGCACAGTGACATTGAATATGAGAAGAAAAAAGGACACACAACATTTTCAGACTCACCTATGTTCATTACATTAAATACACTGGCTTCGGTTTAATAATAGTATCAGTATATTTATAGTTTTGTATATGAACCTGATTCAAATTCCATTCTAGTCTTATTAAATCCTTTTGAAGTTAGTGGGTACTCATATCATATGATTTGGATCACTCCCTGCAAAAGCTGTAATATAAATGAAAATGCAACTCTCTCTTAGGTAAACAATTATTTAAATTGACCTTGTCTATTTTTAGTCTGTGGGGAAAGAGGAAATGGCCTCTTTTTTTCAGTGATAAATGTTACCTGAAGTAAGCTTTTTATGTCCACTTGTCACTTTTGGCTGGAGGAGTGCAGCCAGCAATGTTAGTAATCATTAGCAGTCGTGGTATTATTCTATCTGTAATTCCTGAACTTAGGATGCATCTTGGCTAATATTCATTGGCACTGGAATTAAATATACTTCCATAGATCTTTTTTTTTAAAAAGACATGTTATAGAGGATGGCAAGTATTCAATCTTAAACTCTTATAGCATAGTAGGAAATACTAATGTCACAGTCTCTGAAGAACATCTTTTAAACTCCTTTATGAAGAGATATTTAATTCTGTGTCACTGTATTGTTTTCTTGAGGTTTAAAATGATTAATTTCTCTATAGCTTATGTTAGAAGTTGTAATAAGAATTTAGGGATTCACTTATACCTTCAGCCAGTTTTCTTTATGTGGTTTGGAAAGGGTGTGGGAATTGTTGTGGAGAGTGTTAAGATAGGGAAAGAAGAAATATGAGATTATGAGATCTAAGAAATATTAGCATCCTCCATTTTTACTTACAATTTCTTTCAGTTCAAGCAAAATACTCATACAGTATGTGTTGCAGGTAAATTAAACTTAACAGCAAGCTGAGACCCAAGTCCACACTTGGACTTTATTCAATCAAAAAACCATTACCTTGAATGGGAGTTTGGCCCTAGAAATCTGTTAGAAATGGGTCTTAAGAAAGCTTTTAGAATTCAAAAATAGATTGTTCAATATACATTTCTTAGTATTTTTTTGCTGGGCAATTTCTGTGCAATTGTCAATAAATGTAGTGGAAATTCTGTGGTTAAGTCTTCACATATCACTTTGAATTGCACAGGTTGATGTTTCAGAAGTACCCAGTATAAAAACCAAAGCCTTCTTCAAGTGCCTATGTTGCAGAAAACCTGGTGGATGCTCCGAGAAGAGCATTTTTGAATACTTGAACTTGGGATTGTTCTAAATGCTAATTAACATAATTAGGAGTATGGAAAGGATGTTACACAGCACCAGCTCATATAGCTAAGCTTCCAAAATCAGTATTATGACTCATAACGAATACTGAAATCTATGCAGGCTTCTCAATCAGTGTTCTTTTCAGTATTTGATTGAACATTAAAATGCACTTCAAATTTAGTAAGTCACTACACCAAACAACTACATAGAAATATAGTAGAAGACAACATGTTGTATTCTTCTATGTGAAAGACCTTTTATAAAAAACAAATAAACAAAAAAAACTCCTACTCACTGCCACTAGATTAACAATAGATTAAATAATAAGGGAAAATGCGGCTAATTTACTATGGTTATCCCAGTTTTAAATTATAACAACTTCATTTAATCAGATTTGAAGTACAGCACTGACAAATAACACAGGTCTGAAAATATCTATCAGTTAGGGTTATGAGCAAAATCTGCAGTCTTCATTCCTAATCAAATAGCATTTAGACATGTGCTTAACTTTCATTTAAAGTCAGTGAGACTGAAGTTGATCCTTAAAGTCCAAATGACTTTAAATGCTGCCTTCAATAAAGGCAGCTGTAAGCACATTCTAAGCACTTTTCTGTATCAAGATGATAATTTATTAATTCTGACAATGTGCACAGTTCTAGCAGATTCAGGAAAGCTGTATATATGTTAGCACTGTCCCTTTATCTCTGTGCTCTGATGGCAGAAAGTAAGGATTTAGGGCTTGACTGACACATTAAATGCATTCCGTACTAAGATATATTTCTAATCATATAGTCAATAATGTAAGCTCTGTGGAGCTTGCTTTACTCCTTTTTCAGTCAATGGACTTCTTGCCTGATCAAGGAATGAGTAGCCAGGTTCCTACTGATCCGTGCAGATCACTTATGCTTTCGGTGGCAGATGCAATTGATGTTGCCTTACTCTGGAGGGTTTAAATTTGTAACCTTAGGATTTATGTAAGAGAAAAGAAAAACTGAAAACATTAATGACTCTGATACACTGGGAGTGGCAATTTCAAGGTGCATAAGATGATGGAAATCTGCATTGGAATAGCAGTGCAGAACTTACGTCACCTGCAAATATTAAAATTCTGTAACCATAGCATTCCATAATTCTGTATGTGGTATTATTTTTAGTGGCACTGTTTTACAGCTTAGTAGAAAAAATACAATTCCATTTTTTCTTTTTCTTTTGTTTTCTGTGTTTTATACGTTAGCAGGAGTATTAGTCTTGGGTAAGGACCAATGGAAAATGTCTGCATGTAAAATTCAATTGTTTTTGAGTTATATATATTTATGTATATGTGTATACTAAAATATTAGAAATGCTGAAAATGTACAGTATATTTTTTCTATTCTTATATAACTGAAAAATAGATTAACGGATTTTGCTCAACTGTCTAAAGAAATTCGTCTTTGAGCTGAGACCAAGCATGGAAAATTTCAGCTGAAAAGAAGAATTTTTCAGAAAGTAAAGAGCATGTGAAAACTGGGGGTTATAATCGAAATCTGAACATAACCTTAAGCTATAATACCATTTTCAATAGTGACAGCAGAAATGCTGAACTAGAGTAGGGAACATTTTCTTTGTTTACAGATACAAACAGTAGGAGCTTAGCAAGCTTCCTTTCTCTTTAAATCAGTTTCCCATGCAAAAGTTTTTTTTCTTAATCACTGGGGTCGCTTCTGTCCTGAATGTGCAAAGCCGAAGTTTCACAGATGCTAATACATTTGTGCCACACCTGGGACAGAGAATTGGATCCTGAGACTTTAATACTATTGGAATTCTGTGATAATGTTCTTTTGTATATAGGAACAAGGAAGGATCTTTCTAGTTTCCATTTCAGATTTTCACCTCCAAACAGTCTATTCTTCTAGCACAGCAAAACCATATCAGCCACACTTTATTGACAGCAATTTTATTGTAGCTAGAGGCTTACAGTAAGCTGTTTATTGCTGTTCCCTAACTCAGTTGACAGCAATTGGGGAATTAATTTTCTTGCCCCTGATGTGCTTTCTTGGGTATAAACAGATGTTAAAGATATGAAAACTGTGACCCATTTACATTCAGCAGCTCTTTAGGTACACAGTCTACCTGTCTGAAGTTCATATTTCATATCGTAGGAAAATTGCTTCACCAGTTCTAGAATTCTCATTTTTGCAATAGAACTTTTCATCTATTTATGAGAAATATACTGCATATTAAATAGAAGGAAAAATGCATAATACCTAGTGGACCTATCCTCATCTACCTAGTGGACCAATCCTCATCTAGGCAGACTGAACTCAAGAGTAGCTGAGTTCAAGTTTCATTTATTTCATAAGATGATGTAACTTCTTACTCCAGGACTTGTTTGTACCTAACATACAGAATCTCCCCCTAACTGACCAAAAGGACATAACATGTTCTGTAAGATCTAACAGGAATTGTAGGTGATAGCTGCATTTTTGCTATCACCTTCTCCCTCAAAATATCATGGTGATCTTTAAAATCTATACTCAGAAGTTTCTTCAGTTGCTGCTCAAGCACAGGCATTTCACATACATTCTGTAATGCTGATGTTGACTCCATATCAGCGCTTAAGATGAAAAAAATACATATATTACTTTTTTCTTCTTCTATCACTGCTTTGACTTTACAGCCTGTGGTGGAATGTAAGTAAAATGATTTATCCCAATAGACTGGTATAGGCATTTAGTCAGTTCATTTCTGGCTTACATGAGATAACATTCCACTGACTGGAAAAAGATTTTTCCAGGCTGCAGATAAGAAAAGAATGGATGCTATCATATTTTACTGAAGTATGTCTATTAAAAAACAGGGGGGAGGCATCTTTTGTTTATTTGCATTGGTGTCTTTTAGCAAGACATTTGCAACCTAAGTGTCAGCATTGTACCTAATTGAGATTTTAAGTGTTTGTCTAGACACAAAATACATATCATCTTAAATTCCTTTGTTCCTTTATAATTAAAATATCATGTAAAATAGCTCCTTCTAATATAGTTGCAATAATTTTTAATTTTGTTGTAATGCATTGTGTTCCAGTGAGATGTAAACTCTCTCTGGCAACAGAAATAGCCATTACTGACAAAAGACACCTTAAACTGATATAATTGGCATACTATATTGGTTATGCTATTATGAAAACTTATAAACAAATAAATGAAATTGTTTTGAAAAGCAACATTGTTGCAGTGGTACAAAACCACGTGTAAATTATTCCTGTGAGCTAACTATTCAGAGAAGCATTTGGCCCATGATAACTTTTATATTAACTTCATGTTGATCACACTAAAAGAAATCTGGAATTTCAGATCTTGGAAAGATTTGGCCTGTTTTCTCATTTCAGTTTTCAGTTTTGTGAGTGCCATGAATTATGAGTGATGATACAGAGAGAGGTGCTTACAAATCTGATTTGTAGTCATACTGAGCTGTTTAAAAGGAAATAGTCTCAAAAGTTGTGCTTTCATTTTTCTTTTTTTTCCCTTTTTGCAGCTAATGAGTTGTGGGGGGGATTTGTTTTGAAGTCTTGGCTTAGGTTGTCCTGCATCTTCTTTTGCACAATGTGGGAAACTTGAGTCATTCACCATTTGTCAGGAGGTTATCTAGAACTAACTCCAGCTGGCATATGGATTCTGTAGTTTCCTATGAATTGATGTTGTAGTTTTGCCATTTCTTTTGCAAAATACCACACTGAATTTTTTTGTGTATAAATATGAAAATTGTTCTGGAGTATGCACACTTAGTCCTACAAGAAGAATATAAAGAGCCCTTTCTTACCATAACAGTTCAAAATTTGAAGCCAAATCTAAAACTGGAGTAAATCTGGTAGTTTATGCCATCTGCAGCTCTTCTTTATGTTAACTTCTTTAGAAAAGCAGTAAGATTTTCAAAATCTAAAAAATATGTAAAATGAATTCAGACTCACGTGTACTTAAAACTATTTTATTTTGAGCTAAATTCAATAAAAAGTAGAGGATCAGCTATCAGATTTTTCTTCTTTCCTTTCTTTCCTTCCCCCAGTTCATAAGAACAAGGTCTGGATAGCACACTAGAACAGCAACCTCCCCCAGCCCCTCGCCCCCAATTCAAAAAATTAATTGGATATTCATCCTGGCTGATATAGTTGAAAGAATATAACTATTGATATTGATTTGTAAAATGCTTAGTTGCCTCAAATTGATGTTCTTCTGTTCTCCCTCATTCCTTACAGTCAAATGGGATGTTAGATACAACTACTTTTATTTGTAATTTTGCAGGATATTCTTAGTACCTCCTAGGCTACTATGTGTGTGTTGCTAGTGACACTGTACAATATCTTCTATTAAATGAGTTACTTTTAGCCTATGCCTTACATGGTCATATAGCCTTTAAAACATCAAAAACCTAAGAGGGAGTCCATGTTTCAGTTGTGAATGGTATTTGCCACTCCTGTATCCCCTCTTTTGTTGGTATCTCACAGTAATTTCTTTTAAATAGCTAAACCTGCTGAAGGCAAAATAATGTTGTATATCTGGACTGTGGCTGCATAGACAGGTTATAATGGATCTGGAAGGGAATCCCATTAAAAGGCCACATTAGGTTTCTAGGACTATATTTTAAATCCTGTCTCAAAATCTCTGCTCCTTAGAAACTCAAAAGATATGGAGGCAATTGTGTTTCTGGTGTAATAGTAGGATATGTGAAATGTAGGATATTTGTGTCTCTATACATGATCTATATAGATCAGGTTATTCTTACAGGGAGTGTTCACTCAGACTCCTTAAAACAAATGAAGGATTTGAAGGAAGATCTTGAACTTCATGGTGGAATACTTTAACTACTTAGGTTTCTCTGGGTCCACAGGTTTTCTATGGGCAACATTTTTGGAAGAAAGTTTTAACACCTTGCTTTTACAAGAATAGGTCCAGGAACTGCAGTAAAGGGTGCAGATTTGTGAATTTTGATTAAAGGGAACATCTCCTTCCTATGTAGAATAAGATATAAAATCCAAAGGGGGCTGATATTCAATCCGTGGTTTTAGCAGGTTTCCATTTAGTGGGCTGGCTTTTGTGAATGCTATTTTCATGCCAACCCCCTTCTTGCAGTATATAATGTATATATTTAAACATTATGGTTGCTTCAGGCACCCAAGTTTTGGTTGTGGATCTGGCCTAAATTCTGTAAATGATGTTTACAAAAATAGGGTATTGCTTTTGTATAATTTTCAACAGTATACTAACTGGTAGGATCTGTGCATACAGTACCTGATGTTGTTTCTTCTGATATTGTGGTGGGGTTCATCTCGTCTAACTTCTAATTGTACGTCAAATCCATGATGCTTCATTGGGTTCACAATTTATTCCTCCTTAAAGAAAATATGCTTGTTAAAACTAGTTGCCAAAGTTGATGGATAAAGCTGCGTGAAATGAATCCTGCACGTAATTACCACTGACGAGTACGATCCAGTCCAGATTTCTCACTGAAGTCAATGGAAGGTTTTAAGAGTAAGTATTTCTGTAAGAAAAGATTTTATTTGAATAGTGTGTACGCTCACAAAAATGTGCAGTGTGCACAGTTACTTTTGGGAAGGTCAGCTGTAGAACATGGATCAAATCCAAAGGCTCCTGAATCAACAGAAAGATTTTTATTGACTTTTTATTAACATGTTATCAGGCTATTTGTGCAGCTGTCTTTTTTCAGGAAGACAGTGCAGTGAAACGCTATTTATTTTGGTTTGGTGCTATGCTGAGTATTTCTGTCTTTCCTCAGTGCTGCCTGTTCCTTGATACCTCATTCTGTGAATCTACTTTGAGTAGAGAAAAGGGAAGTTGTAAACTTCTGATCTTTAACCTCCATTATATCTGACTGTTGACTATATCTGATCTGCATCATAGTGTAAAAATGCTCTACTCAGTTTTAGGTATGTGTCCATAGCTGTCTGAATTTTCAGTCACTCGTCAGACTGTTTCAGTTTTGCCATTTCAAAAATACAGGTCAAAATATCAGTGAAGTGCTAGTCTTACCAGTAACCGAATTTGAAATTGCCTTTGGTTTGTGACAACAGTACCCTGTAACATGGATCATAGCGAAGGCTGCGACATCCCCAGCAGCAGGAGGTAGACTATGCACCAGTAGTAAAGCCGTAGTCATCTCCCATATTTTTAACAACTTCCAGATAAATAAATTTAAAAAAAAGAAATCTGCATCTGTCTAAGGACAGTGAACCTCGCCTGTGGAAATGTAATCTCTCCTATGTACAGGAGATGGACTTTCCTCCTGGAGATTTCATCAGTTTCATTTCAGAAAGCTGTTACATCTGTCAAACATTTCAGTGTGAAACAAACACCGCTTTTTTGCTTTTGTATGCTACAAGAGCACCAGGTTGTCAATCACCAGAAATACAAAATCAGACAAGATGGATGATCCGCTCCTATGACTGGCATTTTATTTTTGTGTTACAATCCCCTTTTTCTTCCTCAAGCTGCAATTAGTTAAAAATGGCAATGCCTGCCTTTACTGTGAAAATAGGTGAAAGGCAGGGATTTAGCCAAGGGACACTACGCCTAGTTTGCCCTGATCGTGTTTGTCATCTTCTGATGCCCACCGTTTTGAGGGTGTTGGTAAAGTCCAGGTGGACAATGAAACTGCAGGTGTGTATTGCGATGAACTGTATGGATGTGAATGTGAGTCGCATGTGAATGCGGTTTAAATATATCGTCTGACTGAGATTTAAATATTCTTACTTTTTTTTTTTAACTTTTCCATGGAATTAATACATTGCAACAAACCTCACACAGGCCAAAATATTTAAGCATTAGAGTGAGGCCACTTCTGGAGGGGCTTCTTCAGAGTGCCTCAAGGCAAATGGACAGCCTAGAACTTCTAACAAGTATTTGCATCTCTTAACAATTTTATTTTTTTAATCTGCTTCTCTGATTATGAATCTGAATATTGATTTCTTAATGTGATTTTTCAAACTCTGGACTAAGAAATTGTCAAAATGCAAGGTGCTTTTCAAGAGTCTTAAAAAAATAATGCACTTCTGTGATTCTGTGGTGATATCTATTACTAGCTGAACATCTGGATTCCGCTATTACACAGCTTTGCTAAAATCTATGCTCGCCTTTTTCTGTGCTTTTGCAGTTGATTAAGAAATATTCTAATCTGTCACAGGATACCGAGAAACTAATGGCTTCTGGAGTATTTTAGTCTTTAAGCTTCCATTATAGATGATTTGAAAAAATAGTTGTCGTTTGGCTGATGTTTAAATACATCTCTTTCCTTTACTAGATATTGTCACTGTCCTTTCTTGTTTCTCTTTTTAATCTCCTCTTTCATTCTCTGAGTATATTTCTTTTATGTATGTACATATTAGAAATCTGAAATTTTCCCTCAAATGAATGCTGTCCCAGTGGAGAAGGGACACATTTTGTATAAGATCTGTTGTAGCACACCAAACTCATAACCATACATTGCAGTAGGTTGGGACTTAAAATGACCCAGCTGGCTTCATTAAGCGTTGAAGTATATGCATTTGGAAGCATATTTGGATAGAAGCATATTATGGGAAGTAAAGTGCTTTCTAAGCTAGCTAGGTACTTGCTTTCACTTGTTCCATTTTATTTAAAAGAACCAAATTAGAATGAATTACAGATATTAATATAAATCTGAGAAGAAAATCCACTCCTGCAATGTGTAGAACACATTTCCCCCTATGTAGCTTGGTGGTGTAGTAAATTTGGATTGCAAAACTGAGCTGAAGGATTGGCAGAGGAGAAACTAGGGCCAACTTCATAACTGTGGATTTGCAGAAATGTTAACTGGCACAGCTCCTGTTGGTTATAATTGGAACTGAAGGAGTAAACGTATCTGGCCCCAAGCTGCATATCAAAACCTGAAGTATCTCTAAATTAGTGGGAATTTATAAGTAGTCAGGGAAGCTATAGGGTGCTAGCTTCATAGTGTCACATGCATGCATTTGAATGTCTAATGTTTACCATAGTGTTACAAGAATGCATTTTAATGTAATTGATATGACACAGGTATCCCAGATGCTCGAAAGACCTTACTAACAGAGGAGTGGAATTTGCTTCATATGCTCTAATATGAATTCATATAGTATTTGTATGAATCAGGTTCTCTCAGAGCAGGTAACATCTGTATTACAAAAATACACAATAAAAATGCTCTGCATGTATCTTCTACTACTGCTGGAGTACTGTGCAATCCTGTAGTATCAGTTAGCCTGCTGGATTTCACTAGCTGTTTTTGTAGCCATCCGGTACCTGTCATAGTTGAAGCAAGCAGACAAAATAACTCTTTATTCACAATCTGTGATAGGTGGGGTGTCTCACTGCGAGTTATGATAGGAAACTGATTCTGAAAACAAAGACAAAAAATCATAAATAATCACAAAGCAGAACTTTGGAGATTGCAATTAAGTTACTGGATGGTGCTTCTTGAATTGAGCAATTTGCAAGGGAGATTGGGATAAAAGATGAAAATGTTTATGTATCTTTGCATTTCAAAATGGATAAAAGCTCAGTGTGCATGTCTGGACTTGCCGGAAAACTTAGAACAAGTCTTTTAGTAAGAAAGCTGGCAGCGCTGCTGTGATATGCACAATGTCACTGATCCTGGAGTCTGCTCGTTTAAAGCAGCATGCTGAGCACTTTTCAACAGGCATGCCATGCCTACTGAGATGCTGTAGAGATGGTGCAGATCAGCTCCAGACAAAGTACTTCCTGTTGCCATTTGTGATTTTTGTCTGTCATAAAAATGTCGCAGAAGTAATTCCTGCTTTTGGAACTTCTGTTCTTTGAATCAATGGTGACCACATTAAAAAAAAAAATCCTCCAGTCCCTATCTCATGCTTGGCATTTTCTAACATTTTCATGTCCTAGAGTTAAACAGCAGCCTAACCTGAGAATTCAGTTATTGCTGAATTTCAATTTCAGGAAGCCTCTGGCTACTGAAGAGCATTATAACGTGCTTCCTGATTTCCTCAGTAAAGATAGTTGGGGTCAGGAGAGTCCTCTGCATGGTGTCCTGTTGTTTGTTGTTACTCATGACATCTGGAATATGATAGGGATGCTACAACCGCACCTGCAGTTTAAAGCCATAGGCAACAAGCATGACATAGAGAAGCCTTAAGACTGCTTAATGTTATGCCATTTCTTCTGCTAGCGTAAAACCAGCGTCAGAATAAATTGGCAAAGTTAACTTAATCATGATCTGTACCTGAGCACTGCCCATGAGACCTCAGACCCAGCAGAGAACCCTAGCTGAAACGTCTATGGCCTTTTTTTGAGATTGCTTAAATTTACCATACTATCTTTAGAAAACAGCAACATTATTCTCGTTTTAAAGCCTTAAACTTTTGCTGTCTGTTTTGAGTTTTCATTACTTTTACATGTATGTAGCTACACAGATAATGAGAAACCTGCAAAACCTGCAGATCATTGCATGTAACATTGCTCTGCAACTATTTACCACCTCATTAGTTTTTTCAATAGCAAAGGTAAGTTAGCATTTTGTCATGAAATTTGAACTGCCACCACATCCAGCTGAAGCTTATAAGCCAAGGCATAATCACTTTCACAGAGTGCATTAACTCTTGCACAAGAATATGCAATCTTGTAAATACAAAAAATGCATATGACATCTTGTATCTGTAAAGCCAGTTTCTTTCACATTTTCTCCAGTAAATTTTGCAGCTCTCAGAAATATTTTAAAATACAAAGGGAAGAATTTAGCCCTTGTGCTAATCTGAACAACTCAATTGACTGAGGTAGAATGATCTCATTTACATTTTGACTATGATGTACACTCATTACTCTTTAAACATGATGTGCCTTTTCCTCATTTTTGTTAAGGCTGTGTCTTCACTGCAAAAAAGGTGTGTTTTACATCAAGATAGCCATTGTGAAGCAGCTGACTAGATGTAAAATCCTTGTGGAGATAAGGAGCAGGTATTTTGTACCTTGATGTAGTTGGTTGAGGTCAGCCCTGAACAATACACCTGGGATTGATCTCAACTGGCTACATACAGGTGAAACTACAGTACCTTATCATTAGCAGGATTTTATGCTGCACTATCTATTTCAGTGTAAAATCATGCTACACTATGTTGTAATGTAAAGGTGCCTTTGTGAAGGTATGAACTACATTTGTAGCTATTCTGGGCCATTTTACATTTCTAGAGTGATGTAAAGTGCAACTGTAGTGTTTTACATACATGTGTGTGTATATATATATATTCATATATACACACACTGTACTACATATAAGGCCGAATCATACAGTTAGGACCTGTGGCTGACGTGAAGTAAAGTCATTGCTGGATTTTCACAGTTATCCCTGATGATCCTAGCAGCATTACCCCTAAAAGTTCTTGCCAGGAACACAACCATCTGTTGTAATTCCAATACCCTTTTCTTACCTACTTCAGTATTGGTGCTACCCTTTTGCAAATGATGCGTGATTGCATCAATGATAGCAGCTTCATACAATGGATATAATTCAGTCAGCCCAAAAAAGTGGAGTAATAGGAAACATCAAAATCAAACAGTAATTTAACACAGCCCATTAAATTGTGATGGTCATGGTACAGATGTGCCTGTATTCAATTTTTACTGCAGTAAAACACAGAATTTTATAGGAAGCATGATCAGAATAAAACATTTCTTCCACTGTCTACTCAATCTCGACAATAAATGAGTATAATAGGAACAAAGGACACTTTGCAACTGAGGTGAGCAATTCTGAGCATAAGCTGCCTTCTCCAGTTTTTCTGCACTGTAGTATGAGTCTACCTGTTCCTAAGTCTACCTGTTCTTCTCAGTTTGTCTCTCCCACCTTTGTCAGTCTGAAATTGGCCATAGGTTTGAATTACTATCAACTGAAGGGTTATCATTCCTTTAAAATAGCCTTAGCACTTGCTGTTTATTTTAGGCAAGCAATCTGGATAAACAGTTGTTTTATACCTTGTACTCCTGCTTTCATTTTTTATTTTTTCTCTCTCTCTCATATTTCTTAAAATATTCCTGTACTCCTGTCTCCTCTCTTAGTTCTTGATCTACACTCAATGACTTTTTTGTATTTTCTACTTCTGAACTTTCTAGATAACTTGTTTGCCTTTTGCCACTGTGTCTTGCATAGATGCTCCACCCAGTTAGGGATCCTTTCCTTTTCAGTATCTTTTTCTTAATATACACTGACCTACAAGAGAGCGTATCTGCTTCACAGTCAGTAGCTACTCAGCAGGAGACATTTTCCACTTGCATGAGATACTTGCTGGCTGCTGCTTCCAATTATGCCATATACTGGAGAGCAGAGCTGTTGAAGTACTCGAGTCAATGTTGTAATCAAACTAGTTAAGAAGCACTAAAATACACTAGCAGTATATCATAAAGGGTCCTGGACATTGTCTGATTTCTGCCATAAGCAAAATACTGACAAGTCTTGCTTTGTTTTGTTGCTTTTTTGAATGGCAAAAAGCTAGACCTACATTCATTATTTTGTAAAATCACAACCTTTGAGATCTTGCGGAATCTGCCCTACAGCTATTTATCACATGATTGTAGGGAATGAAAATAATATTTTTCCTTCTACTAGGAATATGTTGCTAACCTTGAGGCAAGATAGTACATAATTTTTATGTGTGCCTAGACTTGCTGTTATATATAGACTGTTTTGAGATGAATCAGTGTTATCATTTCCCAGAATTTAGTACTAATGTTTTACCAGAGCCAAGGAGATTTCATATACTTAGGCTCTTGGCTGCAACAATGACCAGGGATCCCAAGTCTGAGTCACATTTACACTAATGCCACTTTATAGTCATGGAAAAAGGCCAAGAAGATGTTAATAACATTTGCTCCTAAGTTGAGATTTTTTGTTGAGGTTAGAGCTGCCTGTAGTAATCTTGGTATAAAGGCTGTCTGGACCCAGTTCTGGTTTCACAGCCATTAATTTTCTATTTGAGAAATTACAGCTATTTCACTGGTATTTTTCACTGATATTCTGCACATAATCAAGATCTGAATCCGTGTCCTCGTGTCTGTGCAATAATCTTTCTTTCTTCTTCCCCCAAACAGCAGTCTATAGGAAATGAAGAGATCTCTAAGAATCTTTTTCTTGCTGCACACATCCTTCGTTGAGATTTCTTGAGTAATCTCTGTTTTTTTTAATATGAAGCATTAATTCACTTTAAATAGCAAGAATTGGGAAACCTTGAACTCAATCCCTCTCCACAATAAAGTTTTTAACCAGCAAATTGCCAGTCTGATGCTTTTCCAAGCATAACTGTGGTGAAGTATTGTACCCAATGTATAGTTCTGACTTCTCAATTTAGTGCAGTTTGTCATAGGTATTATATATATCCTTACAGAGCGAAAGCTAAAATCCCACCAATAAAGTGCATGGTAGCCACAGACAAGCTAAAAATGCAGACTTAAGCTATGGTATGGTTCACATGGTTACCTGCAATGAATAGTTTTAAATACCTTGTAATAATTTCTGATGTTACATGGGTGCTTTCTCTCATGGCTCACTTTTGAGCTACTTATGCATATAGACAGCATTTATTAGGTATTGTCTAGTGATAAACATTTCCGGAATGCAGTTTTTAATCTGCATTCATTGACTTCGGGTTTTAACATGCTTGTGACACTTAACATCTTAAGAACAGCAAGAACAGCATGAAATCTTTAGAATTTTTTTTAAGGCATACATTCATGAAAACAGTTGAACATGCAAACCGGTTACACAGTTTTAAGGAATAGAAGAGTTCCGTATGGAGAGATGCCAGGGTTGGCTGTATTCTGAGAGAAAGCTTGAGGACATACCAAAATTTTTTATTTCCATCTGTGCCCTTAGCAGAAACTCGTACTGTTATGAAATAGATGTCATTACTTCCTAACAATAGGCAACAAGAGAATCATGTGTTCAGGCTAGGGCTTGGTGGGAGTTTGAGGTAGTTATACAAAGCAGTGAAAGCCATCATATGAAATACGAAACCACTGGAGCTTCAGATTATGCTGTTCTAACTTGCTGGGGGAATTTTCTTTGGGAAAATTAGGGGATTTCTAGTTGATTTAAGCTTGATAACTATCGGAAAGTGAGAAGCTTGGATGTACGAGCTCTTGGGGATTGGTTTAGCTATCTCAAAGTATGGATATGAAAACAACAGTCCACTTCTGAAGACTTTGCTGAGGCAAAAATATTGGGATAAATTCTGTAGAACATACCTGGGCAAAATGCCCATTTGTTTTATTGAAAATTTTGTCTGATTAAGGCCTGTTTCCCCCTTATCTGTGAGTTTCCTGAGCAAACTGTGTTGACTCTGATCCAGTAAAGTAGAGCAAGCTTCTTAATCTGGCACATTAAATAAAAGCTCAGCTGGGAAAGGAATGCTGTATTTTGTCTTTGCATTTCAATTGAGTTGAAACTTATTATTTTAAGCTTAGGCTGTGATAATCATCTCCTCGCAATGTAACATTTACAAAGTCAGGTGATAGATAGTTGGACTGAATACAAGGATATGATGGGACACATCTTTCCTGCTAATGAAAACACAAATAAATAAATGCAACCCTGAGACTTCGTTATTCAGTTCTTTCAAGTAACTAAGTCCTGACTTGCAGCACTCCTGCTGTTTGAGTCGTGGACCTTTCTTTTAACACAGACAGCATATTATGCTAATTTGCATGCTGGGCAAAAGCCCAGTTGAGAATAGTTGAAAGTCTAAAAGCACTTTCACTTTTGACCATATCCCTGTCTTAAAGTGAGACGGCTAATGTTGCAAGGTTTGCCACCTAGAGGAGCGTGCAGAGGGCCTTGCACATCTTCCCTAAAACTGCAGCATCTGATTTTTCTCTCATTTGACTTCCTTTTCTCCAGTGAAATTACTCATATTTTATACTAGTGTAATAAGCAAGATTTGGGCTTTTTATTTCTAAAACAAGTGAGCATTTTTTCCACTTGCACTGAGACTTACGATAAATCCTTAGATCTCTGCCAAAAAAAATGAAAAGAAATCACCCACTGTTCTGTAACTCTTTAAGCAATTATCACTGAATGCACACCACGGTTCAAAATGAAATAAATACATGAAACTTCAGAAAGCAAAATCTAGCACAAATCATAAACAAATAACTGATGCAAGAATTAACAGTCCTTTTTGATGTTAATACACATCAATTATAAAATCTAAGCACATTGTCAGTAAACCCATAAATGTTTTAGTGCATGTTCTTACCACATGGTGAATGATGTGAGGCTGCATATACACTGAATGCTTGCAAGCCAATTTCTCTCTGAGAAGTACTGAAAATTTTCAGTTCAAAGCACAGAAGTATTTCTTAAGAAGCTTACCAAAACAATATGGTGGGCTTAGGCTAAGATCATACCAGAAGCTCCATACTCTGTTGTTCTGTGACTCATAAGAAGAAACAGATTGTCAAATGAAAAGGGAGAAGTAATGTAACCTATTTGCATCTAACCAATTTGCACTTTGGCAGAATTATTATAGGCTGGCTGAGATTTCTTTCCTATGCTCGGTTAATGTAGGTATTTGACATAGTACTGAAGAACTGACTATTTTAATTATGAATATGTTTTTCCTGGAAAGCAAAACTCTTGGTGGGTTCAGAGGAGTCTCTCAGTGGCTTAGTTACAAAGTGCTCCTCAGAGTGAACCGGCAGGAAGAATCACAGTTGGCTGCATCAGTACTTGCACCGAACCTCTGCTGGGAATTGCCATGCTTAAGAGAGCTCAGAAAAATAGATATTTACTTCCTCCACAGCTTTCATTTCTTCCTGTGAAGCCTTCTGGCCAGGATTCCTGTTGATCTTTGAAGTCCATGAAGTTTTTCTGGGGCTTGGGAGCTGTCACTTTTTAGAAATCTCTTGATGGAAATGTTGTGATTCCTACTGTTTTTGCTGAAGCTTTAGGCTTAATGTTTTCCATCTCTTCTAGGCACTTTGGCTTCTCTTCATGTTTTCTAACCGAAGGCAACATGAATATTCTTCCATTTTTTTTTATCTCTTGCCCTGACTGCATGCTCACTGTCATTCACCTTTGCTTTATTTCACAGAAAAATGAGCAAATATTCTCACAGAGGAATCATTATTTGTTACAAAGTGAATCAGATGAGGACATACATAGGTCTGTAGCATGTTACAGAGTTGTGCTGTTTTAACGATAGTTAATATTAAGTATGTAGGCTGAATTCAGATATGTCTTTTATGGAATCTTATAACTATAAAACTTTGCTGTTTCTTAAACCAATCCTTTTTATTTCGTATCAATGAATGAAATCTACTTCAAAGAAACAGACAGTGGTATCCAACACTGAAACTAAAAATAATATTTTGATTATATATAGTATTCTTCATCTATAAATTGCAAAGTGTTTTACAATAGATAAGTATCATTATTGTTATTTCATTAAAGGGTAAATTAAGGTATAGAGAAACAACGTATTAAAGATAACACAGCAAGTGACTTTTGAAGCCAAGAATAGAATGTGGGCTCAACTACACCCATTAAATGCAATGACCGTTACGCAGAATAATTTATTTAATTAGATGTACGATTTCGATGTTTTCATGGAGGAAAACTTACCAATATTAGAAAGATGAGCATGCCAGCACTACATTAGCAGTTATTTGCGTAGTATTGTCAGGGACAAAATATTCTGGAGACAATTCAGTAAATCGGAGCTGTTTGATTAATCAAATCAATTCTCTGTTGTAGGAATGCAAAGAGGTTATGTCTGCTGGCAATCTGATTTGAAATCAAATGTTTATGGATTAACAAACACAAGACAATTGCTTCTAAGCCTCTTTTCAAGCCAAATCTTAGGTCTTTAGAAATGTGGATAAGTAGGGAATGATTAGCTGGGTCTGGCAGCACAAGTGAAAATTTATCCCCTCAAACATACACTCTTTACAATTGAAAAAAAAAAATCCAAACAATTAAAAACAACTAAAATAAAACAAAGAACAATATTTGCAAGTTGTGTTTTGTTATTCTATTAAAATATGGTAATGTCAACAAATTGTAATCACAGTTATATTACATTCTAATTGAATGATAAACTTCAGCAGAGCACTGCCAGTTCTCATCAAATGAGGATCTATCCCACAATCTCCTTTTTAGAATATAGTCCAGGCCTACTTTTCAAGTGAGCCTTGTACCTTAATGTATCAAAAAAAATCAGTCTTCCTTGCTTAGCAGTTGTTGTTCATTACATTATCTTTAAAAACGGTGAACAATGTGCATATTACAGAAGGAAATGTGTAATCCATTTGAGCATAAAAGAGAGTTCTTCTGCTTTTATAGGAATTGACTCAGAAATAATTCAGGTACAATTTTGTGTTCCCTTTGGTCTCTTTCTTCCCTAAGAAGGCTCTCTGCTTTGGTTTGATACTAAATTAGTTATATCTAAATGCTACCTTCATTTCTGCCCCCACTGAGCTTAACAGTTATTTTTCAAGGCTAGAAAAAAGAAATCCTTACTTTCATATTTTATCCTATCCCCATGGTGCAATAGGCCAATAAGAAGCATACAGCTCTTACTGAGTTAAGAGAATAGTAGCACTTCTCTGAAGAAAATTGGCTGGCTTTCACTCACTAATAAAAATGATCAATTAAAAATGGAAACAGCTCGAAGTGAACATCTTCCTCTTGTCAAAGGTGAAAATTAAACTGCTCCTGATTTGGCTTTCCTTTTCTTTTTGCAAGATGATATCCTTTTTTTTTGCAATGGCTCTCTTACTTGCTAAGGTCACAGTGATAGCATTACCTACTTGTTTTTGGAAAACTGACTATGCACAGCATCTGGTCTACAAGTACCTGCACTGCCTTCTGTGCATGAAGGAGACTGCATCTTAAGTTCACAGTGGGATGAGAATTTTATCAGAACTATTTAGGGTTAGCAAAAGTCTTCTGTGAAAATTTGGGGGAATTTCACAGTTGATACTAAGTCCTTTTGAAACTTTTTGACTCATGTTAGACTCACGAGGTTCACAGAACTAAATTGTAAGGATATTGTCTGCTACTTAACCTAAAAGCTGATCTGGTCTGGAGGTCAGAACATTTTAAAAGGAAACATTAGTGATGGCAACAGTTAATGTGAAAAAAATGAGCAAGACTTCAGCCACACTGTTTTAGAACTGTAGCGTGTAAGTGCTTTTTTGTACTGGGAAAAACTCCAGGAACTGGCTACTTTGATCATGTTTCATACTACATCTTCGTCCCAAATTTGTCATTCTTCTAGTGCATAACAGTGACTGCAGCTCACATTATTTGATACTTATTTTAAGCTGTACTAGCTAACTTTAGCTATTTTAGTTTGTTTATTTTATTATTATTATTAACAATAATTCAAGCAAGGAGCATACGATGTTACTTATCACGTTGCCTTACTACTACGCATGTGGATGCATAGGTATGTGAACAGAATATGTACATGTGTGCATGTTTGTACACAGGATTATATATAGCTATTGAGATATATCGAGGACTTTACCTCAGAGAAAAGAGACAAACTTGGCTGAAGATACCTTATTCATATTGCCTAGAGAACATGCACTGTTATATAGTTAATAGCTAGGGTGTCATAGGAAGTACAAAATCATTTTTGACACTTTGAGAAAGACCAATGTTACATCTTTTTATAATAATCCAAAATTTCACTGCTTTACATTTTCAAGTTAAACAGTGAACAAAGGCATCAGAAGGTGCTGGAGGATCTCTTTGTTTGTGAAGACAGCTGAGGATCTAACTTAATGACATCTGAAGTTTTATTTTACAGGATAAAAACAGATGCCAAACATTCCAATGAACCCTGTCTGAAAGTCTTGTACAGTCGCAGTCCAGATCAACAGGAAGCTTGTCCCATAGGGGCCCATGGTATATATACATCAGAGGTGAATGTATGCTGGAGGAATGCCTTTAGTCAAAAGCATGATTGAAGGCAGAAGGGATAAACAGTTTGTAACTGCTGGGCTCCTCAGCAGCCCATCCCTGCCCATATCCTAGCTGTTTACGATCTAAATGAGAACTAAAACAGCTAGGGATGTCATTAAGGCATTGCCTAGCACATGAAGGGAAAGCATTTCTAATCATAAGAGAGCATGAGATATGTCCAGTGAGTCTTGCTTATTTCATTTGGGATTACTTGTATTTTAGTAGTTGTTTCTCAATGCGAAAGTCTTCAGGATTGGAACCACATGAACTTTCCTCTTGTCGGAGCTTGGCCAATATTTCTAGCTCTCAGTCTGGGAAACACAGTGTTGGTACTGAACCTGAGCTGTCAAAGCTGGACACCTGAAGCTTCTTTCCCAGTCAGATGTCTCTGTCAGATACTGAATGCGTACAGTTGTTCAGCAGGCATTAAGATCTTCTAAACTAATTGCTTTTGAGCTTTTTATCTTCATGTAAGAAACTGCATTTTGCTAAATGTTTTACCATAAGGGTATCCCCACTGTTTCAAAGAGTTTTGTAAAGCACACAAGGCGACATGACTGGTGTTCCTTGTAGTTCATTTCCGATTAAGTTCAATACTGTAAATGTTGAAATTTGACAGTGAAATTCCAAGCTTGCAATACTGTTTTTCAAATTATTAATAGAAAATAATTCCATTTTTCTTTTCAGTAATGAATGTGTTAAGTTTGGGTTAGACTTGAGCAGATTCATGTCAAACTTGAATATGTTTCTTCTGTGTAGAATTTTGAACATGTTAGACTCCATGTACGTCAAAGAAATAAATAAAACTAGCTTGGTGATCTGGATGTAGTATACACGATGCCTCTGAGTGAGTAAGACTAATTCTTGCAACAGTATACTAACAAACTTGACTAGTGTGTGCAGAGCATGTAAATCGTGTAGTCGCATTCATGACTGCTATTCTAGTGCAAAGCAGGTGGTCTTGGAGTTCTAAAGGGTAATAGGAGATAATACTGGAATGAAAATATTTTAAAAAGACAAGTAAAATGTAAGAAATAAAATTTTACAATTTTAAATACCTGGGATAACAGACTTTTTTCAGTTTATTTTGTTTTGTAGTTGATTTTGAAGATTTGGCTGTTTTATCATTTTTGTGATTAATTTGTTTATTTATTTCCATACTGAGACCATTTTTTCTTCATTAAAGATTGTGACATTGAACACAGACCTCAATACAACTAATAACCAAACAAGCTTTCCTCTAAAGAGTTCACTAGATATTCAATTGCAAATCCTGGGTAGGAGCTTGCAGCTGTTACTTTTTCATGTCAGTAGAATTAAACCAAGGTTTACGGGTTTAAATTTATCAGTCAAAAGAAAGGTTGGTTTTTATTGTTTTTATTTTTCTTTTTTCCTAAAAAATAGATGACTAAATGGAAAAAGGATAGAGATACACATGCTCGATTTGGGATAGAAACCCTGTGGCTTTATTTGTGCATGTGCACACGTGTGTGTGTGAGAGACGGAGATCCAGACAGATTACTTTACAGCGTAAAAATGTTGAATTAAAAAGAGAACCTGTAATGTTTATAGAGACTCTTGTATTTAACTAGAGCAGCCCTGGAAAGGAACACTTCCAGTAATCTCTCTTTAACAGATTCAGGTGGAAGAAAGCCAAGTTGCTTAGTTGCACAATAGGTTGCAATCCTGTGGGGGAGTTCCCCACTGGGAACTGAAAACAAAAAACCTGACATGCATAAGTGAACGAAGCTACTCTACATGAGGTGTTGATTTAAGATTTTTCCCTCTCCTTAAAAATACAGCTGGACTTCTGCCTTTGGGTACTGAATAGGCAACACTTTGTGAGACACAAAATTAATTTTAAATTGACATTCTGGATGTTGGTGATAATTTGTCCTGACATTATGGCTATTGGTTACGACTGTGACAAGCTGGCTTGATCCACGTGGGAATTGTAAGAGCCAAATTTAATAGCCAACCGTTGTAATATTTTGCCTCGCGGAGAGCGGAGACTTTCCAATGTTCCTTCACTGCAACAATCAGGGATTACTGTATAACAAGTCCACAGGATTGGGGGAGGATTGAAAGGATTAATGGAGTATGACAAAATTGCACCTGAGGGGGGAAAATCTTCAGCAGTTTTTCTATGGTGATGTGGTAGATCAGGCAAATTGGCAATTGCTACTGATCTTTACACATGCATGTCTTAAAATAAAGTGTGTGAAAGTCAAGCGGAATGAAACTCTGTGGCCAAGGCTGTCATAATCATTTATGTCATCAACTACATAAATCACTCAATACTATCATTTTAAGTATTTCAATGATCAACTATATTAAGCACCAGTAGATTGTAGGCACTGTACTAAATCATTTTATACTCTGCTATGACCTCTTATCCTGCTAGACTAAATCCTAAAAAGGATTAAAAATGTAGGGCTAGTCCAACTCTTCAAGATAATTAAGGAATACAATTCCTGTTCCATAAGAATGTTTCCGGCTTTGGAATTTAAAATATATCTTTATTTATCTATCTAAATATATATACACGTGTGTGTGTGTGTGTGTGTGTGTGTGTGTGTGTGTGTGTGTGTGTAATATAGATAAAAATAGGTTTGTGGTTTGCATTCATGTGCTGACATGATGTTAAATAAAACCCTCTCTATCCCTTTGAGAAATATCCATTTCAAAACAATCTTAGCCCCAAGTTCTCATGAGATAGTGATGTATCTAGAAAAAACTGTTAGCACTATGAAACATCAGAAGCTTGCTAATACTTGGTTTCTTTTCACACTCATTTAAACCAGAAATCACACCACTGGTAGCAGCGGATTTGCGTGAAATAGAAACAAGGTGAAGCAAGAATAGAATGATCTAGCTTTGTTTTTAAAACTTTTTTTGAAAAAGAACTTGCCTATTAAAAACTGATTATTGCCTCTTTAACATAAATCTAAACTTTGGAGTAATTCTTTTTATGTAAGTGGAGCAGTTTTATATATATACAAATTGCATTCATGATAGCTGAATTTAGCCTTTACAGCAAGATACTTTCCCTTTGTCCAAAGTTAATCACTACGAAAAATAGCGAGTGGTTAAACTTTTATCTAGGTAGATCTAAACAAGAGGGAGAAAATTAAAGAAGAAAAATCACTAACACATTTATCAGTTGCTGTCTGAGGTCATCTCTCATGTATTATGAATTGTTTAAGGAAACGCTTCTTCAGCAGTGTTGACTGAAGGTCATGTTGTTATTTAGACTTTTTGCTAGTGGAACAGCAAACGATTCATTAATTCCATTAGCCATCCTTTCTGCAGCCTGGGAAAAGCAAATGTAATTGTCAACAATTCTTACCATATACTTAAGCTGTCAAGGATCCTGCAAGGCTTCTGTTATCCTTTTTGAAGATATCAGTTAGTAGGGGGTGGGCTATTTTGTGTCTTTAAAGCAGAAATAGAGAAAAAAATGTGCCACATAATGTAAGCTAAAATATTTATTATGAACCTAAAGTGACATTTTAATACAGAAACACTGAGCACATTTCTGACAGGTAAAGCTTCTGGTTATTATTTTTTTAAAATAAGTCTTAAAGTACAGCCTGTCAGTGCACCATTTGCATTTTCTCTAAAACTATGTTTTCTCCAGTATCCAAGCCAGGGACTTCTCATTTCCCTTCCCGTTGGGTTCCTGATGCTTTCCATAGGTCTGACCCTGTGTTTTACTGCATGTGCACACGTGTGCGTGGCGTGACTGAAGGCAGCGGGCATGCTGGGCTCCTCTTGCATAGATATTATGGCAAAATCAGGGTGCATAATTTTATACCTTTTCCACGTGAAATTTCTGGTGGGTTAGTGGACAGAAAAATGAAACACACCAAGTGGCTCTGAGTAGTTATTAGCCTGTCTTCCTACTGTTAAGAGGGATGTCAGCTGAACTTCCTCCATCTGTTTTGAGGCTGAAACCTAGTCTAATGCATTTAGCATGCAAAAGCAAAGAGACATTCTAGGATTAGGAGACCAGCCAAAAATACATAATATTTGCATTGCAGTGTCTGTCCTCTAAATGATCACAGCAATTGAAGAATGTTTTGCAGAGAAAGAATTAAACTTTTTCCTCATCGGAGAGACAGTTACCTTGAAAAGACAGTGAGGCTCTTTGGTACAAGAGCTTCATTTTAGCTATGATAAACAAGTCCTGGAGAACTACATAAGCATTTGATCTTTTTTTTCACCATACCAGTGTGCTTAAAAAAGCAGTGTGCTTTGTTCTTGAGATCGTAATGTCCCAGAAGTCCTTGCTGGTGTTTAAAAATCCACCCTTGGTTATTACGTATTTCAGCGTATTGCTTTTATCTTAGCCATAATGAATGCAAAGCTGTCCTGTCCTTTGCAATGCTTTGAGCTGTTCAGATAACACATTGCAGGGTGGTTATACACAACTCACATAACCCTACTGTGCTCTGAGAGGAAAGTACAACTTTTAATTCATTATTGGCTAACTAATTTTCTGGTATGCTTTTTCCATATTTTTGAGTGACAGTCCCACACCCCCATTACATGGTTTGTTTAACTGTGGCACTGAAAACTTCACTTTCTCTTTAAATAGGTAATTTTATATTCTGATTGTAAAATAATTAATAGGTTGCTACACACTCTCAGATCCTGAAAAAGGAAACACATCTTGCATACTTCTGGAGACATATTTAATCACTGTGTGATGATTTTTCTCTAAAACACGAAAAACTGGAAAAGGAGGTTCTGTTGTTGGAAGAAGTTTCCCTTATGTGTGATATAATGTATGAGTAATCATTAATGTAAAACACTTGATGTGACAATTTCCTATATAATTATTATGCAGTAGTTAGTAGCCACAGTATACTATATTACTCCTGTTATGTGTTTTGAAGGTGGAAGCTATGGATTCATATTATGGTTTAACATGTATAAGTAGTATCAGTCCATCTGAGGGATAGTCTTCCCCCAGGTTGAGAATTACAAATTTACAATGTTGATTTTTTGAATCTTACGAGTCACTACAAAGTGGAAAATATTTAAGGATAGCAGTGTATGTACTTCTGTATGTTACTGAGTGTTAAATAAGCAATCAATGGATTGTTAAATAAACTAATATATATATAATGCATTATATTTATGCAAATAATAGCTGCAAAAATCAGGTGAAGTGTTTCACTTTTATTGTAGTAATAGGCACCATTGCTATGTATTTATCTATGCATAGTTTAGGAGAGAAGAAGATGCTGTCAATGATTCTGTAATATTTTCTTCATTGTAGTGGCCATTGAGTTGAATAAGAATTCACTGATATGTATAGTAATGAATCTTTAAAACTATCGTTTCTAGTCAGTGTTGGACAGTGCAAACAAACAGGTGTCCTGTATAAAATGGACCTTTGTACACTTTGAGTTAAGAACTACATAAAATAAGATATGAAGTAGTTGTACATTCAAAATGTATTAAATTCCATTTTTCCTTTGCTACATTTTGTAAAACATTTTCAATGTAAACAGTATGCCTCTCACACATGTCAAATCAAAACTCTTACTATTTATTTTAAAAATATATACCTAATGTCATTGGAAGCTTATTGCACTCTCATAAATGTATATATTGTGACTTCAAAAAGTCTGTACTGAACTTTGCTTAAACTACTAGTATGTGGATTTCTTTTGAATTTATTTTTAGTTAATGACATTAAGGATAAGATCCTTTCTAAATGTACTTTAAAATTCACAATAAAGTTTCAGAAGTTGTTTTGTACAATGTTGAGGCTTTGTGTTGAATTTTCTTGTTGAAATCTTTTTAAACTGACATCTTGTTAAAATTCCACCTTCCTTGAGCACGTGTAAATCTGCATTTACCATCATCATGATTTAAATGAGGTATGCCATATGAGAAAAGACAGTATCTCCATTTAGTGAAGAGCTGTCTTCATTAAATTAGGGATTCCTGATCCTCTGTTGAACACAGCAGCCTCTGGCACTTCTGTAATTTCTTCTGGAGATTCAGTTTGTATTCAGACAATTCTCCCTAGTGGACCTGAAGGGTGAGAAAAAATATATAGTGCATTTTGTGGATCAGCTCAATCCAGGAGACAATACAGAATGAGTTGGGTGAAATAATGGGGTAAATATAGAGAAAAGCATGTATTTATTTTAGAATATCTAAAAATCTGGTTTATAGTTCCCAGTGAAAAATGAATATAAATATGACAATATTGCAGAATGATGCAATGGTACAATATATAGTCAATTATATTGCAAGCTTTCATTTTTATTCTCTGTCTTTTGTTTTTAATACTATTGTATTATTAAATGATTTAGTAGTTATTGATATAAAAATGTTGGTGGTCTCAATGGGGAATTTGTCTGAGTAAATAGGTGATTAGGCTATGCAGAGCTTGAAAAAATGATTATTTTTTATTTCTGTTCTCTTTTCCCTACTGAAAAAAAAAAAAGATAACTGTTTTGCTCAGAAATAGAAATTTATATTTAGCAGTATGTTTAGAGATGACTCAAAAGGTTAGGAAGTGGATGATGCATTGTAATTTTTCCTTGGAGGATAAAGTAGGCTATTCCCCATAAAACTTACTATTGTTTAGCTATTTACTAAAACTGGAGAGGAATAGGCTTTTAAATTTATGGATGAAATTTTTAAAAGCATTCCGCATTGTCCCATTGATGTCACTCTGAAAATTCCCAATGGCACATTTTGAGGTCATTGGTATATGTGTATGACAACCCCACAAGAAGTACTGCATACCTTCATATTTCATAGTCATGAGAATATAACTTCTCAAGATGCTTTTACTGCCACTGTAGATCCAGAAATCTGAAAATATGCATAGCTTGAGAGTTCCTATTTAGAAATCCAAATATAGCTCCTTAATTGTTATTAAGCAGTTTTTTTCACATTAAAAAATTGTATTTCTGAAGTCAGGTAGATTTGGTTTGAGAATGAGGTAGAAATCAATGTGTCTTTCAAAATCCTCTATTTAAATTGTCTGTTTAAGTACGTAAAGCTTTTTCAGAAATTATTTTGCCCTTGAAAAGCATCAGCCAGAGTCCAAGGCAAAATTAGACCTATTTATCCTAATATTGGATAATACTTAGCTAAATACTGTACTTGAAAAGTGCTTTAACTTTAATGGTGTTATTCCTACAGACAATCAGGTCCTTCATCTTCTTTTTTTTTTGAGTGACTCCTTTGAAAAGACTGAAGAGTAGATCAGAATTGTCGTTGGAAAAGAATAATCTGAAATTTAGGCTCTTAAAATAACCTCCAATGTCTACAGAAGTAGAGCGTATCACCATACTCTGCAGTCTTCGATATTGTTTACCTCAGTAAAGATTTGCTATAGGCTAACTGGACACACTCAATTAAATCGAAGCACTGATACACCAAACTAGAGAACCATTTTCACTTTTAAGTCCTGAAATGGGAAAGGATGTTGAAGTAGTCTCATGTGAGGAAACACTGATGACCCGGAGGAGGTGGGATTGCATACTTTTCTTGCAAGTACAGCCAGAGATCAGAAATAAAACACCAGCATTGCTGCACAACAGAACTAAACAAACAAAAAAACAAACTCGCCGTCATGAGGAATGCAAGTCAGTGTATTGCCTGTTGCCTGGTTTCACCCCAGTCACTGTTCTGCTCTCTGGTATTTGAGACCCATAATTGTCTCTTGATATATGACTTTGTGTTGCAGTTTTTTTGCTAAAGTTCACATTTTTGCCTTCTTCGCTATGAATTATGAATCCCTTTATTGGAATGCTGCTGCCAAAGTTAAGTGATTAGTCTTATTTAGGACTGGACTGTGCAACCTTGGCTCGCGTGAGTTGGCAGCTACGTCCGTGAGTGGCCCTGATAGTTTCCATATCACACAGTGCTCTTGTAAGTGCTCCCCGGCATGCCAGGGGTTGTGTGATCTAGCGCTGGATATATCGATTCCCCCCTGCAGAGTTTGAATTTAGCCAAGGTTTCTTTTTTAAATGACTTGATCTCAGTGACAGAAAAATGAGTCCTGTCATCCATGAGCAGAAGGCCTGTCCTGAGTTTTATGAACTCTTATAATGCTGCAATATCTTGATACAACGTTGGTAGAAACAAATGTGCAGTCAAATTAGGATATGGTACTTTCTTCAAATAGGACAGACTTTTTTACGGGATTTTTTTAAGAGCCACACATGAGACTATTGAATAAAACCTACATTGCTGGTTTCTATGCCATTTATTCATACTGAATACCATACACCAAGAGTAAACTTGTCTAGCTTAAAAAGAGTCCAGATTCTGGCCAAAAAAATGAAGAGATTACAGCCAACTGTAGCAAGAAGTGGCACAGGATGGACTTAAACCCCTTCACTGGTAACCATCATCAAAGAAAAAAAGAAAAAAAAGTGTATTATGAACCCAGGGGAACAATTTGATTTCGTTTTTGAACATATATGAACTCAGTAACAATACCCTACAGAAAGAGCTCTAAATTAAATTTTATTCTGGTCTTAGGAACATTACATTTTTGTTAGCTGCTGAGGGTTTTCTGTATCAAGTAGTATAATCAATCCATGAGGTTAGGTGTTAAAAATCATTTAACACTCAGACTCAGTCAGTTCTTTCTATATGGATTTATTTATTTCAATTTTGATTTTTTTATAGAGGAAATTCTTTGTTTTCGTTGTGATGCGTCAGGAAGTGCTAGAGTGTCTTTACATTGCACTTTGCTTGACGAAAGGAGGATTTTTCCAACAGCCACTGTCTGAATGTATGACAGAGACTTCTTAAGAAATGAAATCAAATGTTTTTCTCTTTGAAAATGGCTTCCTCTGGGTTTGATGGGGAGCAGTTTTACTGGAGGAATCCGTTCAGTTTCGTCCTTGCACATTCCATTTGCACTTAATACAAAATGTTTTCTTGTTTGCAACAAGAAGTAGAATCTTGTCACAGCACTGCGAACGGAAAAGACATAGTGGGCTTTGGCATTCCCTGACAATATGCTTTCATTAAAACATTAAAATTCAAATGTATGGAGAAAATGCATGTCATGTCCCATCACAGAGCTTCCTAGCTATGCATTCATTGCCACTAGTATGTGGCAGAGTTGTTCTTTCTTCTGTTTATAGCTTGTTTCTCCTGTAAACGTAACTCTGTACAACAATGTATATTTGAGAGTGAATGTTTTGCAAACCTTAGCTAATAAATTAGAGTCTCAGCTCCAGCTCTGTTAGATCATTAGCAGTTTAAATAGTAACCAATGGTTAACAGATTTTTAACACTGCAATCTTTTTTTTCGAGTTCTTTCTCAAAGTGCTTTGCAGCACTATTTTCAGGTCACTACTCAATGTCTTATCAAAAGGAGTGGGTGGATTAGAATTTAGATACATGAGAAATGTTAAATGGAAATTGCTCAGTACCGCTTTGACTATGGCCAGAAATATGTTAATTAAAAACAGAGGAGAACATAATCCTTTTCTGAATCCAAATGACAGTTGGTACAGTTGGGAGGCATGGGGCACGTTTTAACCGGTTACAAAGCTTTTTAGTTGGATCAGAAAATACAGTGGAGAAAGATTATACCAAGGAATTCAATTCCAGAAGTGTCACATCATCCCTGCTTTTGCTTTTAGTTTCTTATTTTAATGTTAAATACTCAAAACAAAATCTATCATTTGGAACATATGTTAATTACAAAATAACGTAAGAGCTCATTTCGCTGTCAGAAGCTTTACTTTTTTGGGTTGATAGTACACAGCAATATGCCTGACAATAGCATTATCAGCAACTTGGAACCTTTTATTTGTTCCAGATTCGTCAAACTAGCCTTTCTAAAGACATTTAGACAGTCTCATTCTGTGCCAGAAAATCATACATTCTTTCCTAAAAGTGAGCACAGAAGCTACGCCAAGATACCTTTTTCTTTGCAATCAAGAACACTGTGACTGTGTCCTACAGGAGAGAGAGTTATGGAAGGAGTTGGAGTTTTGTGTGGTTTGATGGCAGAATTAGGAGACATCGTTAGACTTGCTATTTATCTCCATGTGTACTCTTAAACCATGGCTGCAAAATAACTATTTTTGCAGTTGATAAGCTTTGTTTTATGGATGTTTCTAATAGGAGACTTATGGCTCTGTGCCAAAATACCTGCTTACTACAGGAGTGCTTTAAACAAGCTTCAATAGCATTAGGTCTGTGTGCTGCTTTGTGGTTTTATGCTTTGTTCAAAAAAATATTTTGGCGTGGCTTTTTTGTGCTTTTCTTTTTTCTCCTTACTTATGCTGGCCTGGTCTTTTTAAGTATGCAAAAATGCTCTTTGATTTTTTTCTAATTAATACTTTTTTTTAGATAGTGTCCTTTGCTGATATAGCTCTGTTTCAGGATGACACAGTATCATCTTGTTAGAGGCAAATGTTGACATCACCCAGAGTTATACCTTTAAAAATGGAAAGAGTATGTTACTGTACTGATCCAAATCACTATACAAATACCATTGTAAACATCTTTGCTACAGACAGTGACAAGAAATTTGGTAGTTTGTCTTTGTAAATGTGACAAGAATTTCAAGGTACAGTAGAAATAAATGGGAAATAAGCATTATTTTAGAGAAAAAATAACGCCCCAATATCCAAAAATATCTGATTGTCAAAAGCAAATATTTCACTTAAGTAAAGGCTTCAACTCTTCTCTAAAGAGACCTGTGTTAAGGAGTTTAGGCCAAAAATTAACTTTTAAAATAATCATTAAAAATTTTAGAATCATCAATAAAAATATGAAGTTTATTAAGAAAAACCAGTAAAACCTTTTTCTAAATAACTGGTGACACAAAATGCTATGTAAGAGGAATAGTTTCTGAGAAATAAATGCTGTACTCTAGTACAAGTGGGCTGCCTGCCTCTGCAATTACCTTGGATTGAATTCATCTGACCAAATGATCTAGCCAGCTAGACTCCCTTTATAGTTAGGGGAAGGAGATAATTTTGGGGCATGATTCATCTCATCCCATCTTAAAGTAAGTATCCAATATTAATCGAATGAATCTAACTCTAAATGTTGATTATAAAGGGAAGACAAGTAGCTCGTGTGTAGACATGTACATTGTAGAGATCTAAAGCTAGATGAGATCAGTATTTCCAGCCTTAGTATTTCTCTGTTAAAGACTGAGAGTTCAATACATAGCATAAAACTCACTGCCTGCAGTACATTTCATTTAAAAGTATGTATGGAATAGAATTCAATGGAACTCAACGTTTTCAGTGATGACAGACTGAAGCCCTGATAGTCACTGTGAGTGCAATACCTTAATAAAAAGCATAAATAATGATCGTATCATTTAAGTTATTCTTTAACAGTAGTGTAAAGTGGCATACACATTTTTATACCCGTTGCCACTTAGAGGCAATGTTTTATTTGTTGGTCATTGTCTCATTTGAAATGGGTTGGGAATTTAATTCTTTGGGCACTTCTAAGAGCAAGTCCTCTAACCACAACTACTTCAACCTATTTTTAGTTAAAAAACAAACACAAAATATTAAATGAGTATTAAAATAAAATTTTATGCTGAAAAGTGGCTCTTTTACTTTTGTGGTCTGCAGTTGTTGTCATGCAGTCACCCGTGTTTGACTTGTACCTAGCTTACTGTATAAATTGGAATTTTTCTAATGGCTAGCCCAGAAAACTCAAATCTGACTGTCAGGCTAGGATTTTTTCTTTGTTATGCATCATCACCAATTACACATGAGTCAGACTAAATTGCTCCATCAGTTTTATGAAAATCTTCTATCTTAATGCTATTCCCTCTTTAAGGATATCCTTGCAGATTTTCTTCTGTTTACTTTCTCTGAATGGATGGCATTTGCTTCATTATCAAACCCTAGACACTGTGACTGGGGATGGAAGAAATCTCCTTTTAGCTTTATTGAACTATTTCTTGAATTTTCTTCCAAATTTCATTTTAACAGAACATAACTCCGAAGCATATGGATTTTTGTTTGTGAACCTCAGTAACAGTGCAGTCCTGTCTGAGCCTCATCCCTGTAACACCTTTAGGCACTTAACACCTCAGGTCTACCTGGGTATCTTTAGCTGTCAAGGGCGCTGGGACAGGGCTACTTAGGTGGTTCTCTGTTGCTTTCAGTATTACAGCTTTGAATCTGCTGCTGAAAATGAGGATTGTAGCTTTCAATGACAGCACCAATAATCATAATGATAACAAAATACAATGAGAAAAGAAAAAACAATTCCAAGCATAAATTTCTGAGCGATCAGCAAGCGAATGGGCTTGTAATTTCAAAGATCTATATTTTTTTCAATAAATGCACTAGCAAAACATTTATTTCACAGCAGGATATGATCAACAGCTTGGAATTTATAAGAGATACTGTGCTCTCAATCCATTCTTTTTTTTTTTTCCAGCTGTTTTGCCTTTGGGAGCAGTGGAGCAGTCTGGAAAAGACTGCAGCAGATGAATCCAGAGGCTCCTTTAGGAACTTAGCAATGAGCAAAATATAAGAGCATTTCTCTACTGACAATATGCAGTAGGTGATCTTTTCCAAAACTCTGTAACTCACACAGTATTACAAAGACATACAAAAGCTGAGCGTGCCCATGGGGCTTGGGAGTCAAATGATTTCTCTCAGTGAGTTGGCATCTGTAAGTTAAGGACAGTATTCTGGATGTTAGCTTTGTTGGTATAATAAAGTCTCATGAAAGAGAAATATATAAAACTAGATCCATTACCACAGAAATAGGAAAGGTCATTTCCATGGAAACCATGGGAAGCTCTCATACTATAATTTTGAAAAAGCCTGTCTTTGAAGCTACAATACATTTGTACAATGAGTCTTGTTTGAAATTAAATTAAATCTATATATGTAAAGTGATAGATATTTTGAAAAATCTAACTTACTTCAGCCTTTTTCTGGAAAGGGAATGAATATCAAAGCCAAATGTGGTGTTCGTTTGGGCTATGAGGAAGCTGTTTGGTATCTTTTCCTGCCTGTCCTCATGTTGTAAATAGCTGAGCTTTTATACTGAGAACAGCAGCCTTTTAGGATTCAGGGCTGAGGTTTCTGTTTTCTGTGGTTTCATTTACTGTCTAAATCTGATGCCAGAACTCCAGCCTTTAGGGAATGCTTTCTAGCATATGTTTTTTTTTTTTTTTTTAATTTGAGAGCTCTTTCAGGTACAGTGATGAGACAATTTGCAGGGATCTACCTTTATGGAAAAATTCTGTAAAATGTAATAATAGTGCAAGGAGCAGTGTTCTGTAGAAATGACTGTGAAA
The DNA here is from genome assembly GCF_036370855.1 of Dromaius novaehollandiae. NCBI lineage: Eukaryota > Metazoa > Chordata > Aves > Casuariiformes > Dromaiidae > Dromaius > Dromaius novaehollandiae. The sequence goes on from NC_088098.1 coordinate 178,257,913, forward strand.
TCCTGTACAAGTTAATTTACCCTATTTTTTCCCTCATCATCCAGCACCACAGTCTTTTTATATTGTTCTTTAGACAGTGCTTTAGATAGCCCTTTTTAGAGACTTATTCATTCTGTAACAAGTAAATAGAGAATCAGCCTATAGGTAATTTAGAAATCTTATCTAAGCATATAATTCACCAGTGTGATTTTTCTTTCATAATGAGAGAGAATTTACCATTTCTGTAATGCAAGTACAGCTAGGTAGATGGAAAAAGAACAGTATAAGGTAATTAAAGGTGGGTTTTATGATACTGGAACAGACATGCACCTACCCGTATTCAATGTGGATTTAAAGCACGTATGAAGTTCGCATGACAGATCTTAGAAAGTTTGCAAAACAAGCTTTATAAGTAATTTAACTTTGGAATTCTCAAGCATTAGAAGGTAAGAATCCTTACTTAAAATAATGTACATAAAATCATAATGAAGGTTGGAGCCAGACTACTTTCTTCTTCTCTTATCTCATCAGAATCACTGAAGCCAAAGTCAGAGCATCTACTTTTACATTCCTGCTTTATGTTTAAATCTTTGGTAAGCTTTCAGACATCCTTCTCCCCAGGGTTGCCTATAAAGTCAATGGGAAGAAGCAGTCATATCTAAAATTAGGCAGACTCTGCACTATTGGTTCTAACCCACAGAAGGATCCCTCCCATTAATATCAGTGGAGTGTAGTCTCTTAAATGCCTTTCCAAATCTGGGCATTTAGGTCCTTGATTACACAGGAAGCTTGGTATTATAGCCTGAGAGGGCAGTCTGAACCACTGTTTATCTTAGAAATAACAGTAGTTATGGAGCTGTAGCTGCACTTTTGTAGGAAAAGCTCTGTATACTGTCCATGGTGTCTTTCCTGACAGGATTTTAAAATGCTTTGCAAATATTCACCCTTCTATCATTCCAACTTTGTTGAGGGAGTTAAGGATCAAAAGTAGTAAGGCCAGCATTTCTGAAGTTTTCACTAATTTGATGAAGGTTTATCAGTACCCAGTTTGAAAAACGCTTCTGCCTCACTTTTAGTCTAAGAGTCTAGGAGTTTGGGAGTTCTTGCTGAGAATCTCCTAGCATCTGCATTAACTGAAAATCAATCTAAGTTGTTTAGCAGAAGTTTTACAACCTACAAGTTTTACAAGTGGGAAGGAAGAAGTGATGTTCTGATGTACAGCTCACTGTGAATAGGCATTTCCAGATCTGACATCCTGACTTTCGAGGTGCAGATAAACTGAAAGAGATAAATGAAAACACTGTGAGCCTTCTGCTTTATTAGTCATATCAAGAGCGCAACCTTGACTGGAGTCATCATAGAGTTTGTCACTAACCATAGTGCAGCCATGCACTTCAAACTTTTAAATTGGAAATGTTTTGAATCAAAACATTTGGATTTTTTTTTTAAAGTAATACTCAGTAAGGAATTGCAATGTAAAATCCTGCCAAGAACCAGCTGGTGTTATTAAATACTCTAAATGCAGTTGCATAGAACACTATCACTTCTTTTTCTTTTTTGCCATTGTATACATGTAGACAGTTCTCTCCATATGGCAAAGGAAATACTTGAATTTACTGAGAGTGTGTATTTCATCGATACTAATTTACTTCAAGGACATCTCATTTTCTTGGCCAATCCCGGATAGGCCAGATGAAGAGGTGTAGATGCTGTTATGTACAAAATCTGCTTTTGCTCCTTGACTGACCGAAACAAGTTTCTGAAGAAAGAGTGGTTTTCCTTCTTGCTTGGTGTTCCTAATCCCCTCTGCCAAGCCAAGACACAAATCTTGATAGTAAAAGATTCTTCTGATGTAAGGCCACCATGATCTCTCAACTGAGTCATATTTAGGTTGGGATTTTTCAAAAGGTCCTACTCACATACTGTCTTTATTAATTTGTCTTACTTTCATATATGATACAGAAGTCCCCTTTCATTTTTTAATTATTTGATGTCATTAGAATCCTATGTCATTTGTTAGAAAGTGGCCTGGTCCACATTTTTCTGGAAACCAAACTAAAGTATTTTAAGATTTGGGTCAATAGCAATTAAAAATCAATCTATCTTTTGTTTCATATCTTTTGTTTTCAGTCTCACTTTTCCATTCTTCCCAACTGGGAAGATATGTTCAAAGTTGTATTTTTTTTGGCAGGAAAGCACTGAACTACATTCAACAGAAAATAGATCTATACTTTTTTTTTTAACCATCTACTGTTGCCAAGCAACACTAGTCATCTACAGCTAACTTTCTTCCCATTTGGCCAGGTCCAGAGCAAAGTCAAGGGAAGACTCATAGGAATTTCAGTGGGCTTTGGAAAAAAAAAAACCCCTTGTTTCATAGTGGAAAACAGATAAAAATGAGAAATAAACTGACAGTATTTTATTTGTATACAGCTAGAAATATCACAGAGCATTATTTGTAAAGGTTTCCAATGCCATGAAGGCAATCAAGTATAGGATTTCACTCCAAAGCTGTTGCATGTGAAAACTTGCTTTGAAGTTGATTGGAATGGAGGAGATGGGAAGAGACACACCTATGGGCTTAAAATAGGATTCTCTTTGTGTCTTCCCACAAACCAGCTTTCAAATATGTAGATGACTTTCTTCACCTATATTAATTATGACTATTTCTAAATCACAGTTTAGCTGCTTTCAACCCTTTTTCCCCTTTCCTTCCTGCTACGTTTTTAGAAGACTAAATTTAGGACAGTGAGTCACCAGCTAGCAAGAGTCAGTTAGCCCAAGGCCTCCCATCATTTTTACCATTTTCACTGGTACAACTAATTTAAGTGGCATTCTTCCATATTTTCCACCCATTAAAATAATGACTGAAGTAGGTTCAGACCTGTTTGGTCTAGCATTATGGGCCCAATCAAACTCTCACAGATTTTCTCAGTGACAGCAATGACACCAGGATGTACCTTTTACCTTCGGTATTTGGTCATTATTAGATCTATTCCTTTGTTTATTCATTTTAAAGGATGTTTTTATTAAATGTATAAAAATTGTCCTGCTTTTATAATCTAATCATTGTCATCAAAAGAAGTAGGATGTATCATCTGACATCATTACAACCAACACAGGTGTTTAATTGACATTTTTGAGATTAAAAGAAGAGAAAAATAGTTTTAAATTATCAAATTGGCACAAATGTTTTGAGCTCAAGAGCAAGTACCAGACAGTCTTCCTTTGTATTTTTCCTGCTATTGATGATTTGAAAGTGCGAAACTGGAAAATATAAGTTTATCTCTTTACAGGCTATGTATTTGCTGAAAGGTCAAACAAAAGGTTATCTTGAGTTGACATTTTTGAGAATTATATGAAGAGAAGGATGAAAAAATTGTAGAAAGAGATGCAAGGAGTGAGGAAACTTTATCAAAAGTATCAAAAGATAAATTATCCATCACTTCAAATTTACAGGAGAGTATATGCTAGAATGTCAAAAGAAGAATATTAATTTTAATCAACAATTAATTTATCATTAAAAGTGAGGTAATAATACCTCATCATCCATTACTGTTATTGTCTCATTAGTATTTGCATTATAGACACTGTTTATATACACAATCGCTTCAAGAGCTTACTGCTACAGCCAGCTCCCACATGCCTCGCTCTCTGCATTTACAGAGCATCTCACAGGATTGGTGTCCGATTCTACAAGCAGTCATGTTTAGCAAATTAAGGAAACGTGTGTGTACATGTGTTTCAAGATCAAGCCCCCAGCTGAGAAGTAACTCAGGAAACAGAAGACAGAGAATTTTGAATACGTTAGGCAGTAAACAAAAATGCAATGCAGCTGGCAGAAAATTTTAAACTAAAAGCTTATCCTCAGTCTGTATTGAATCATATGAATGTCAAAAGTGGTTTTATTCTTTACTGCTGTAATTTAAGTGGAGATCAGAAAAGGTTGGGCTTGGAATGTAAAAGATTAACAATATTTTTGGGCCAAAGCTGTAATGAAAACAGCTGTAATGAAAATAAAAACATATGACAGTCATTCCAACTGCACTAAAATCTAACCTCACCTAGTCTAATTTAATGTAACCTATCAAATGTTACCAATATTTTTTTTTCTGATAATAATAATACATATGTATGGGATGTATCTACAGATTAATAGATGTGATAACCAATATGCTACTCTCAAAGAGCAGAAGAATCTCAGGTAATTCCCTCCAACTCAAAATGCAACATAGGTCTCATTAGGGATGTGCTGGGTGAAGAAGGACAGAAGTGGGAGGAACCAGTATGAGAGGCATTTGTTTATCCTGGGATCATGGAAGGCAATGACATGAGTCAGAGCTGCTTGGTAAGCCCTGGGAAGAGGCTGAGGTTGAGAAGAAGGGACCAGGAATTTGTTTCTCATCACCTCTCATATCCTCACATGGAAGGAAAAGTTCACAGTAATTGTTTATTAGTGCATGCAGTCACTAATTCCAAGCTAGAAAGACCCGAACATTTATCTTTATCCCCTTTTCCTCTGGTATATTGTGCTGCTCACTCAAGTATAAATGTGTATGCAAACTGAAAATCTACCACCATTTCAAAGTTTCCTGTTAGCGGACAGCCGTTGGAGTGTCTGTGACAATGCAGGTTTTGTCTGTCTGGAACACAGAACAGAGTCAGTGCTACCTGAAGCAATATAAAGTGTAGTACCATAATATAATCAATAATAATGAAAGACTTAAGACATTAATGAAAAATCTGCTGAAATTTTTAAAACTGTATCAGGCTAAATTTCGCTCATCTAATCCTTTTGCAGTATATAAACAGAGGATATGCAATGAGTTGTCACAGGATCCTGAGGATAAAATTCTGCCAAAGATACTTTCAGGTCTCTTGTAAGTCGGTAGGAATGCTGTGCATGATTAATAGCACAGAACTTATTTTATTGAATGATTGCTGTGTTTTAATTTTTCCTCTAATATTCAATAAACAAAGTAAGAACCTCTCAGTAGATGTTTTATGGGGTATCCCTTGATCTTACTCTTTACCTTTGTTTCCACTTTGAGGTTTTTTTTTCAGAGATCTTTTTATCCTTCTCTTCTTGCAGTAATCCATTTATTTACACAGTTTTACAATGACATTACTGGCAAAGTAACTAAACGAGTAGAAAATTAATAATTCCCATGTTCTGTATTCCTATAGTAATTCCTATATTATTTATCCTTATATATAATAACCTTGTGTACAATATCCTTTTAAAATCTATGTGTGCGTGTGCATATATTTTATAATTTAAGTAAGATGATACATTTGATGTTTCTTAGATTTTCCCTGGTCAGGTAAGTAATTTACCTACCTGTTCATTTGTTTCAGAAAATCATTACAGAGTTTTGTGTGACTTCTTCCCAGAAGATTCCAACTCATCTCAATGACATTGCTGTTTTTATTGTGCATGCATTATCTCTGTTGTATAAATACTGAACATTTAAAAAAACACATTTTTCCCCAAAGTGAAGCAGTAACCATCATGTTCCCATTGATAATAATAGAGATTTTGTCAGTGATTGTTGTGGGAGCTGGAATACATGCATTCCTGCAAATGGTGTTTAGAATATTCCCAGAGTGCATTGGACCCATGGCCGATCCAAGTTACACAATGCAATCAGATATAACTACCTACATTGGAGTTGCTCTGATTTTGTGAAGCATTGAGCTGAGATGTGTACAAAGAGTTAACATATCTTTGTAAATAAGCATTAGAATTACTGTGTTGGAGGTACTTGACTTCCTTCTTGATATCGGTTTCCATTTCCATTACTCTAAGTTGCACACAAATATTTTAGAGAGGTAAGATTGCTAGAAATATGATCTGAAGAGTGACTCAAAAATGACTGTAAAGTTCTATACTTGCTCTCAATGACTTTCCTATCAGAGTAGATAGGAAGTCAAAGATGGCTCTTCTATGTCAAATCTGTGAATGCAATCTGAAAATCAGTACATGTTTCTGACTTTCATATTGGGTTACTAATAAAAATTCTGCAGTTCAAATTTAGATAAATGGTTTTGCTGACAATACATGAGATAGAACAGAAATTCGTCTCACTTTAAAATGATGTATGATTCTAATAATAGTAAAAAACTTGGTATTTATTGTTGAAAGAAACATACAAGTTTTTACAATGGCTGGACAGATAGATCTCTGTGAGTGGGAGGAGGAAGAACTGGTCAAACAGCTACTTTCCTGAGTTTATTTTTAAACACTGAATGTAAAAGACCTGATCCTAAGCCTGCTGAAAACAAGAAGATCCCCTTTAGTTTCAACAAGCTTTAAATGTTGGCATAACTACAGATTATAAAGCACTTCTTGGTTCTTGTAAATACATTTATGATAGTTTGGAAGGCTCTATATGTATAATATACCTCATGAAAATTCCCTGCTGAGACCAGATAGTTAGAACCTGTCCTCCATCTTACTGGATTTAACTACTCTTTTAAGACTTGAAACACTAGAAGAGACCACATGACCTTACCTTTTTCAACTGTAAAAAAATTTTCATTGTATTTTCAACTTAATATATTCCAACTTGATTATTTGGTGAGAAAAAACTTTTTGAAATCTAAATTTGCTAATTGATATGCAAGTTTTTTTCACACACTTACAGAGAAGAACTTTGAACTGACTATACTATGTCAGTGTCAACAGAGAGTGGTATGAAAGGCAAAAAGACCTTATAGATAAACTTTTATGGTTCCAAAATAGTTTGATGGAATCAAACACTTCTTTGAAATAAAGCACAAATATGCATTTGATACAATAATTCTTACTGGCTAGATTCCATTGGTATCGTGAGACATCCCGTTTCCCATTACTTGGCAGTTTATCACAATTGATGCTGTGTAAGTCAAATCCATCAGAGGACACCTTTCTGCAAATTTGTACGCTCCACCGTTGCAGAGTTCGCTAAGGGCTCTGGAGAGACATGAGGAGAGATGTTTATTATTGGCTTCATTTATTGAAGAAAACAGCTTTTGTATTTAGTGGGAGGATCACAGAGGCGCAGTGAAACTCTGAGGAGTCCCTAAGCTCTAGATTTGAAATCTCCAAGCTTGTTTGTTCTTTTATTTGTCTATCATTGCGCACAGAACAGCATGACCACTGTTTGCCTCCTGAGCCACAGCTGCCAGTGGGGGATAAGCGAGAGGCACAACGAAGCAGAGGGGAGGCGAAGATGTTTACACAGATCCATTCCGGTTGAAGTTTATGCAGGAGGAACTGCTATTAGAGACATACAGAAATGTTAAAAGTGAGGACCGCTTGCCATCTAAGGGGAACTTTTGTAACCTCTTGCTGACTTTCTTGATGCCTCGCAAAGAATTCTTCAACTCCCTCAAATTCCACTGAATTTTCTTCAGCTTTAAAGCCTGGCTGATCAGGCTGTTGGCCCTGTGCAATCTGGTTACATGTGAAAAAGGCCAGGTCCAGGCCTGGTGGGCAGCTAATGAGCTTTTTGTTCATCGTGGGCCATCATGGCTCATTGCTAGTCAATATAATCACTCCCCTGTTCAGTAGCGTCACTTCAGCATTGTTTCTCGGTCGGCATTCAGGCAGTTTCGGAAATGCAGAACATCCCAAAGCCCTTTGGCAGCACCCCTTCCCTCTTACGTGATGACGGTTGCCTTTCAGTGCAGACTGTGCAGTGATTGCTTGCGTGCGGCCTTCACATACGTTTCCAGGGAGCCGCACACCTTCGACTATCCCAGGAGGCTAGTGACACATGCTGTGCCACTCTTTGGGCAGGTATAATTCACTTATCCTAAGTCGCTCAGCAACTTCAGGGGGCACTTATCATTCCTTATGGACACTCAGCAGTGTAAATAAACAGCAATCTCTTTACTCCCCTGGGACACCTTCATTATTGCAGTAGGTGTACAAGTAGGAGGAAAAAGCTTGTGAGCTCATGGATACTGCTTGACCTTCTGTTTCTTTAGATTACCAAACTCTATGTGCATAATATATTTGTATTTTTCTCTAATATGTGAAATTCTATTCGGAGATCGTATCGTCTAAAAGACAAGGATACAGCACGATGTTCAGAGTGAGGTTCATATCAGCTAACCCTAATTGTCCACAACTGGTGTTACACCTGAGCTGATGACTCTGTGCTCTCTAAATAGTTGTAGAGAAACAGGGAATAGGGTGTCATGAGGCATTTGACTTTCTTAATGCCACACGATGACCTAACATTGCTAATTTTGCTCCATTGACTAAGCATACTAATGCAGTAGCACGCCAGCATTTCTTGAAGAATCAGATTGTTTTGATTTGATGTTTGGTGTGAGAAGGAGCTGGTTCAGTATAACACATGTATGCTATAATACATGGCTTCAGGGAATGTTAATTACCTTTAAAAATAAGTGGAAAAGAAAAGGATGCTTGTAATCTGGAGAGGATATGTTATGTGGATATATTTTCCTTTATAGTATGCATGATATTTAAAATGATGTTACAACAAACAGCGCTTTTGCAACCAAGCATGAGTTCTTCCTCAAACTGAATCACATTTATGTCTCTGTATTTATTTTCTTCCAAACGTATTTGTCTGTCTTTCATACCTGACTATGTATTTTATTTGCCTACAGTTTCTTTCCGTTTTATCTGTGAGTCTAATTTGTCTAACTTATTTTAGGCTTTTATAACAGGCTTATCACTACAGTATCTAGACATTAAATGCTTCAAAGCATTTTGGAATGCTTTTATTTTACTTAAATGACCATGAACACATTTAGGAAGTGTTATTAATTGGAATCAGGAGCCCAGGACAACTGCAGGTAATAATTAGACATTGTTCTTCCAGAAATACTTTTCCACTTTTCTAAAAAAACGATTTTAGTTAATAATTTGCAGATGGAAAAAAACATTTTATGTGCTTTTGTAAATCCTTAGTACATATATATCAGATATGACATAACTAGAATATGCTTCTTTTTGTGAAGACCAAAAATAAATCTTACTTAAAGTTCTGCATTATCAATTGTAAATCGTGTATCCTTAGGTAAGTATTTAAAGTTTGGTATTTCTTTTTTGTTTTTATCTCTTTTACCTCATAGAAATAACTTGCCCATAGAAATAACTTGCCATATTACACAACCTTTCCTTCTCCAAAACAGTGTGACTGTACTTAAGCCATGTAATTTTCAAGCTGAAAATATGACTGTTATCAATAATGGAATAGTAAATATAATGTCAGACCTTCTATGAGTATTACAAGCATTTCATGTGTCTGGTATAGTACCAGTGTTCCTAAAGAAAGCACAACGCGTGTTGAGGGAGAATTTAAATACTTTAAACATCCCAGAAGATACCTTACAGTTTATTCAAAGCTAGGCTATAACTGGGAACTAACAGCAGCGATTCTTAGTTCATTGGAAAGCAAAACTTCCTTTAAACTGCTACAGCAGTTAAAGCTACAGAGCTCGGATGCATCTTTTGCCACGCATGGGCCATGTGAGTTACTGGCGGTGTAATGCTGTTAGGCAAGGCTGTCTCGCCCTTGATCTCGCTACTTGAGCTAAATCTGCATGCGCATTCTTTCCCCAGAGGTTCTTTGTCAGGGTTGTTACCACCGATCCACCAGCTGTAATCTCACTTTGCTGGCCTTCTCACAAGATAAGGAAGGGATAATGCTTTCTGCTGGTAGCTGTCAGGGTACAAAAGAAGCAGCCAAATATGAGAGACTTTATTTGCATACATAAGTGCTTTCCTTAACACTTTTTTTAAAGAGGTGGAAATACTTGCAGGACATTTCAACAGATTGTGTGCACTTAAGAAAATAAATTACCCTAATGTTATAAACTCTGTGGGGAAAAAATACAATACATGCTAAATGTGAGCTGCTTTACATTTGATTCTGCACTAATAGGTTTGAAGAAGAACTCCTCTGTCTTTCGTGCTGTAAATTTCAAACTGCATTTTTTAGCTTTGAAATTGTTGTGATGGGAATGAAAATTGGATGTTAGATAGAGTAAATGTGAGGCTCTTTGTGAGATGATGCTAAGATAGATTTGCTTAACTTAAACAATCATCCTCTATTTGCACCGTATTAATCTTTATCCAGAATTCTATTTCTGCCTTGTGTTTTTTTCTACTATGCGTGCTCTGTATTGTTTCCTCCAAATAATTCTGTGAAACCCTGAGCCAGCTTGGTACACTTGGACAACACAATTTCTTAAGACCCATTTTTATGACCTTTTTCTTTCAAATAGGCCCTATACTTCATGTACCTCATAAAGTCAGACAAATATGAGGATATTTTGTGATTAAAATTGCACCTAGTATAGTTTAGCCTCTTGACACAAGTTTAAAATGAACAAGTTTTTCAAATTATTTTGCTTTCTATTACTTAAGGTGCTGAAAAAGAACAAGAAGATATGCTCGGTTTATTCTTTTGCATGAATCAATGTTACAGGGAGGAATATCCTCAGTGTTTGAACCACAGGGGCGGGGGGAAGGAGGGGATTCCTAACAATAGCACTTTCTAGTCTTGAAAATGCAAGGAGATTCTTTCCACTATCTACAAAGATCAAAGAAAGAACTTATAAGACATCTTAGGAAGGAACAGCTTAATACATCTTTTAAAGGGTGATGACTGAGAAACAGGCTTTCTTCCTGGAAAAGGTTAGTGTCCTTTAGCAGCTAACTGCATTTAAATCTTGCTTAGATTTTGGCTAGAAATCCAGCTCTAGTATTTGCCATGAATGGACCCGCAGAGTTTGCAGAGACCAGGTCAAAGCACAGTCATTGTTAAACCCAGGCTTAAACTTGCATCTGTCTAATACCTGAATTGAATTTATGAATCTTTAATGAAACTGATAATGAACTTGATGAGGGAACAGAACTCTGGAGCAACGTGCCAGTTTTAAAGAGTACTGTCTCCAGAAAGGTTTGTCTCAGCGGGGTGACTTCTCTACTTGGAAATAAACTCACCATAGAAAGGTAGCACACTGATTTATGAAACATAACAGGAGCTGAATCTCAGATCTCAGAAATCTCCACGTAACCTCCCCATGTCTACAGCTATCCCCGAAGTCATGATGCTGAATCCTAAAGAGCTAGGAAAGAAAGCCAGCTTTTGTCAGAAGTAGAGCCTTTGCAGTTCTTCAGGAAGGAAGCTTTTGTTCAGCTCAGTGCAGTGAGTTGCAGCTCAGCAGAACTTTTTGTACATTTTTTTTGGCTGACATTGGACTGCAGCTGTGATACAGATACCTTTTCAATGGATCTTTGCTGAATAAAATGAAAGGTTGAGACAGGGCAAATATTTTTATGAGGTCCTTGGGGGAAGTGAGATCCCTGGAGCAAAAGGAGTGATGATCATAAATTCACATAGTAATCTGACATTCACAGTTCACCTGAAATTTGAACTTTAAACTAAAGGACATACAGGTCACATCTAGTACATGGAGTGTCATGGCAACAGAATCTCTCTTCTTTTCTCATTACTTCCAGTACAGTGTGCCACGTACACAGCAATCTAAATGAATCATGTCTCTTTAGTTAAACAGTCAGATTCCTATGAAATAGCAGTTCTTCTCCTACGCTGTATAAGAACGAGTTCTTTACCAACAGACCACTGACTCTAAACTATAACTCTTACACAGAGACTTGTATGAAGGCGTGATCTGGAAGTCTGAACTGGGTTTTCGATATTAGCCACAGCATTGTGTGTGCTTCTGCTTGTATCATTTGACACTGGAACATCTATTATTTCTTTTGATGCTCAGAATTACATACTAATGCTCCAAGAAATGTTATTTTTGTCATATAACATATGTATATATTTAGTGTCTATTTTTATGTATACATACATTTCTGATAAAGGTCAGCTATAAAGCATAGCTTATAGCTATGCTTTAACAATGAATGGAAATTAGCTATGCGGAATGAAAAAAAAATCATCACCAGTTATATAAACTGTAAGCTTAAAAATACCTGACACAGTTTCGCATGAATGTATGTTTATTTTAAACATGAAAACTCCTCTAAAGTTTATTGAAAAGTGGTGTTGGCTGAAGACAGCATGCAATACAGTTTGGGGCAAATTAATTCCCTGTGGTTGAAAATTATCTAATTGGTACGAAAGATGTCCTCCTTAAAGTTGATTGTTTTATTTATTCAGCTTAGCAGAACAAGTCTTTATTGTGCAAATTACATGCAAGTTGTTTCTTCTGTCCATTTTTATATTCCACAAAGATTTCTCTTGTTTTTTACTAGAACAGTCTTTTTCTAAAGAAAAAATTAGAAAAATAACTTTGCCATTTTTTTGATCTGTTCCACCATAGCAGAACAGTTTCTCTTGTGTTGAAGTTTTAGTTCAGCATAAAAAAGTAAACCTTCCTTCATTTACAAAAGCAGTTTCAATTTTTAGACATATAACATGAAAAATAGCTTCATCTAGGCATGGCAAAGTTGCTGTCCTTGAAGAGTGAATGAAATTTCTTACATTTTAATAAGGAATATGTTAGAAACATATGGGCTGAATGTCCCATGCTCTGTGCAGGGCAAGTGACCTACACAAATATTCTTCCCAGCTCTATCCAGGGAGCTCTTAGTAAGAAGGATGACAAGGCTAAGCATCCTATCTGAAATGTGAGTTGTTAGCCTCTCCACTGTGACTGCTTTGCTCCTGGGCATCATAGTCCTTGTAAAGAGATGTTTGTCAGCCTCAAGATGAACATGCCTGAAAAAGATTCCCTTCCTATTCCACGTAATAAATATCAGAGATTCCTAATAACAGAATATTTTAACTCTTTCTTTGAAAAGGCCTAGCTGACCACTGGTATAGTAGATTTCTGACTATTTATGAAAAAGGGAACTTTCGTCCCCTTTGTTTTTTGTTTAAAAAGACAGTTTTTTTTTTCTTTTTTTTTTAGTTTGTGATGACAGGAAGAATGCGTGTCATTTTTCAAAGGAGTCTCCCTGAAACTCTAGAACTTTCTGATGCCAATCAATTTGAAAACACCAGCCAGTTCTCTGTTTTTATAGAACAATATCTAGAAGAAACAGTTCATAGTGTCCTGCATACTGTCATACCTATGTCCACCTGACCATCCACATAATTCTTTAGCATGAGAATTTGGTGGCTAGAACGCTCGGATCAAAAGTAATGGAGATGCAAGCCTCACCATCTCTCTGTAGATGTTCTTCAGATAATGTAGCATCTAAATCATAGGTACTTTAGACAGATTTTTATTAAAGTAGTAGTTCCTTGTAAAGTCTGTTCTATCCTGGATCCAGTTCAGTGCCAAAGAAGGTAATTTATCACTCTGTAGACTGATTTTATAAGATGCCACAGACTGGCTCCTGTGAAGTCAAAATTATCGCAGTGTCTGCAAATCATAGCACCTGGGAGTAATGGCCTTGCACTGACCTCATGCCTACTGAATTAGGGATTTTGCCATTCTGGAACTCTCCAAAGGACACTTATCTTCCAACACTCTCCTAAAAAAACCTAAGCCTGCAAGGACAATAATTTGCTGCTGGGACAACAGCTGTGTTTCCAAAATGGGCTCATCACCACTTCATCTCTATGAGAACCAGACCAGATTGACCACTCTAGAGCATCAGTGTGAGGTCTCCACTTCCTAAGCAAGAAATCCCATGCTACAAAATGCCCCTGTTCTCTGTGTTCCCATAGGGCTTAGAGAAGAAGGAGCGTGACAGTGACGAAGCTTCCTGACACTTCAAATCTGATGAAAGCTGTTAGCTTTACTGATAGGTAAAGGGAAGAGAACGCACGTTGTAACGTGACTAATAGTAGTTATGAAAGTTCCAGCTGTGAAAGATCTTTCTCCCCAAATTTTCCTGCTATCCAGCCTGAATTAGATGAATGGTTACTTGCAGTACTTTCCCTTACACAGAAACAAAGCTGTTGTACATTTTGTGTCCCAACAATTTTGCCTTGTATCAAATGTGAAACTGGCTCACAAATCGCTTATACAAGAGAGAAAAGTAAGCCACTTAGCTCCAGTAAGTGCCTGAACACTCTTTCTCATTAACTTGGCATGAGTATGATGGTATTTCAACTTGACATTGACATGAACATTTCAATGGCTGGACAGTAAGCTCTGTGATAAAGCCATTGTCTGACTAGGAAGCAAGCCTCTTTCACAGGGCAGCCTCTTTACAGTAATTATAGTAAAAATTAACCTTTCAGAAGTTAAGTTTCTGTTTGAGGGGCCAAAACAAGGAGTGAAAGCAAGGATTAATTTCCCAGCAACAATCTAAGCTCTTTGCTTTCCAAATGAAAATAAAATGCACACAGGACTTTATAGGAGGTATTTAGATGCACATGAAAATACCAGTCTTTTAAGTTTTCTAATTAAGCTCTGCTTCCAGGCATGAATACATGCAAAGAATCTCTCATGTTGAAAGAAGCCTTCCCCAGACCTTGGAAAATTCAAAGCAAAATAAACAAGAAACCCATCCAGAAAATAACATTTTTTAGAATATCACAACTATGTCCTTTTAATAGCTTTCAACAAGAATTGCCTCAATGTACTTGTCATTTTTTGGCATGAATTTTAAATATACAATTCTTCCTGAATATACTACATAAAGCACAGCTCTAAAATGGCTTAGGATGTCTATTATCTGACTCTCATGCACATGGCAACTCTTTTCATCTCTCTGGGTTTCTTCTTGTCCTTTGTTTCTTTCCCTATAGTTATGAGCATTTTATATCAGCCTTCTGAATCTATGTTAGTCTACTACAGCAGTGCCATAAAGTGATATCATCTGGAAGCTAACTAGGCACATTATGTATTGAAATGATTCCTAAATCATATATTCCACATTAAGAAAAATCTGGGGGAATAAAACTTCTGTCATGACTTGTGCAAAAAAAATGTGCAAAAGACTTGCCAGGTACTGTCAGACAGTAAGTGATATCCACTGTGAGTCCACCATATTATTTAGTTTATCATTTTGCATTACTTTTAGTTATATATTTTTCACTTGAAGGTTTATTATCAGTTGCTTTATATTGATCCACTTATTTATGTTTCAGTGATGATCTCTCTGAAAGGCTGATTTTAAACAATTTATTAATCTTAAAATTAATCTGCTTTTTGAGAGTATTTTTTCTCTGATTAGCATCAAGAAAGCTTGCTGCTTTAGATGAGTGCAAATTGTTTTGGTTTGTACATGATGGCAAACTAGGACTTCTGCCAGTTCTCTTGATTGTTTTAGAGCAATTCCAGACAGCTAGAAAGTACTAGCTCCTTAATGCATATTTAGTATTGTAAGTCTCCTATTGATAGTGCATTAATAGCTGTCATCAGGAGTATCATATAAAAATCTTGGTGTCAGCAGTGCTGTGCCTAATGGCAGTCTCCTTGCGTACAGACTATGGAAAGGAGTGTAAAAGGAGAGAAATGTTTTAGATCCTTGTCCTTTATTTAAAGCCATAGAGGGGTGAGACTGTCACTTTAAATAACAGTTTTCTTCTTCAGGAGATAGTTTGTTAGTTATTCTCTCTCCATGTTATGCCAAAGTTAATTTTTGTGTACTAGAGACAATAAATGTAACGCAGAGGCCTGATACATATTCATAATTTTGCTCTAAGGCTAAAGTGCTTTCCTTGTAAATTCATCTAGCTAGAGATATTGTGAGCACCAAAAGCAATTACTTCACCCCATCAGTTTGGTCTAAAAAAGAATACCATTAAAATCCTTGTTCTATATTTATTTTTCTAACAGGGTACAAGAAGAACATTCTGCAGAGACACAAGTGCAAGTACCAAAATTAGGATGCTTTTATTCAATTATATTTGACAAAGCTGGACACCTTTTTTTTCAATCTGTAATTGAGTAAATTTATGTACCTATCAAAAACAATTCATAGAGCTCTTCAGTTTTCAGTTGTGGTAAAAGGGGAAAGCTAGAAAAAATATAAAAAGAACAGTATGCTTTCCATTTGCAAAGAAAGACATGAGACTCCTAGGAAAATGTTAACTTTTCAAACTGGTGTTTTTACTATTTGTTTTTGCACTATTAACACCTAGAACCAAGAATCTATTGTACTGGATTCAATACAGAGAACAAAAAGGTGGGTTCTGTCCCCAACACTTGCATATAACACAGAAATAAAATCTGGACAGAGTCAAAAGGACAATGGAATATAAAAAATGAGGAGTTATTTTATGATGAAAGACCCTTATAAGTGAAAATTTGAAAGAGAAGAATGGACTAGCTTTCTAAATGGGTGGCCAGGAGGCATTTTACCAAGCTTGATACATATACAGAGAGGTATTTGTTTGAAAGTGAATAGATGATAGAATTTGGCCTCATGGGCTCATCAGAGACAGAAGTCAAACTCTCAGTATGGAAGGAAAATTGATGGATATGCGGGAGGTCAGCTGTGGAAGTCCTTGAACATTAAAAGAAGTAATTTGTATGGAAAAGTAATTTGTATGGAATAGTAAATAATACAGATGAAAAGAAACCTGTAGAAGGAACATAAAGTAAGGAATCTGATGAAATCATCAGACCAAGAAAATTATCTTTTGCAGTTTTATACATACAGTTCCGTATGACTGTTAATGGGTCAAGACTGCAGTTGCTGAGGCAAGGGGGAAGGGGCTTTCAGTAATGAGGATGTGAGATGAGGAGAAGCTAAATGAGAATTTTAGCTATGTTCTTTAGGAGGTAAGTTGTAAAGATACCTGGAGCTATCCCAGTTCATGGAATTGCCCAGATTAGTAACATAGTGGCTCCAGAGGCCCATGTAGAAAAGGAGAGAAGCACCTCCAAAAGAAGCATCATCCATCCTAAATCAGGCATGCAAAGTAAATGAGATGAATCATTTTTCAGGGGTTCCCGTTTCTTTCACTATACAGGGAAGTTGAATGACTTGCCTTACTTACAGATGGGTAGCATTATGCAAATTGACTCTTACCCATGTGTGACTGGTGAACACAGATTTTTACTGCAGTACTGCCGAAAGGCTCCACACTACGTTAACGTCTCATTGTGAAGGTGCTGTATAACACATCTTTATATGAAGAGCACGTCTCTTTCTACACAGGCATCATGCATCTTATCTGGAGACTTCTGAAGTGGGAGCCTTGTGGACTAGAGGCAGAAGCTTTACAAGGTGAACCACTATGAGCTTTTGAAATGTTTCTAATTGGGCTGAAGTATGGGCAAAGACATTCACAGACCTTGTTTCTTCTGTGTTCCCTGGTATAAAGTTCAGGAGCTATATTCCTACCTGGGAATGTAGGTAATGTACCCTGCTGCAAAACAAACCACATTTAATGTATTTGCATACCATTTCAGCTAAAACACACAATTGAAGTTACATATTTATCACGATAGTGAAGTGGAAAATTAATTTTTTTAACTGGTCCTGAGTATAGCCATTTTAGAACAGAACAAGTGTACACAAACTTAGTATCTAGAGTTGTCCTATTTTGGAATGTGCTCTAAACAGTCTGAGAATGGGAATGGTGCTCACAGATAAAGAAGAATGTAATGCCTGTGGAAAGAATGCATATTTTGAAATATATACTGGGAGAAACCAATATTTTTACACAGATTCTCAGGTTTTATTCTTTCCTGACTTGAGGCAGAAGATTTGTTCAGATGAATTACAATTTTCCTAATTAATCATTTATTTTTAAAATTAACCTCAGGACAAGCTAGTTTCATATGCAGCATTGGATTGCTGGGTTCACTCCCTGTTAGTTATGTAGGAGAGAAATCATATCACCTAGCTCTCTAGCTCAGAAAGGCTCTCCAGAGGCTGAACTGAGCTCTGCTACATGGTGGTGAGGGATGGATGAGCCATCTCCGTGGCATCAGAGTTCTGTTTAGAAGCCATAATTGTCCTTATCGCTGTCCTATCTCAGCATGTCAGTGTGAATTTAGCTATTGTCACAATATCCTGTGAAATAGGAAGTTGTTGTCCGTATCTCTGAGCTTTCAAACATGCTGGATCAAGTGATTTGGCCAACATGACCTAAGAAATTTATAGCTATAGCAGGAAATGAGAATGCCTTCTTAGGCCTATTCAGTGACCCATCAAATAAGACCATTTGCTAAAAAACATTTTACTCACTTTTCGTTGCAGCATATATAGGTAGAAGTTTTGAACTCCGCTGAAGTTAGGTATGGCATAAGTCCCAATGCCCAGTGGCAAAGCTGTAAATGTTTCTACTTGATGTGATTGATATCTGCAAAGAAAGTCTTGCCATCCTTATTGGCTTCTCTGGTCCTAATAGAGCTCCCCTCTGGGCATGCTCCCATCTCAACATACTCTGTCTGTGTACCCATTCCAAGGTTTTCTAAATGTGGGCTTGACACATCTCTTCTTCCATTTGTCCATATATATGAAGGCTTTTTCCTGCCACTGATTTTTGATATTTAAGCAAAGTCTCTTTGAAGTGAATGGAACGTGCCTGTGTCAGGAAATGGGAAGGAGAACTAGGTTTGACTTTGGATGTCCATCCGAAGAAGGTAAATTCAAGTTTAGCTTCCATTCATCAGCTATACCATTTGCTAGTATCGAGGAAAGATTCTGGACTTTAGTCCCTGTGCTGTAGTTACATCTGCACTAAGGAAATTTCTTGTGAAAGTATCACAGAAAGGACTATCACTGGTATATTTGAGACAGGGAAGCTTTCAACTCAGTATTTCTGATGAATTCAATAATATAAGAAATTAAAAGAAATTATGTCTTTTCTTTTAAGATGCTGGAGTGAAAACAAAGGGTAGTTACAATGAGCTATTGCAGCCATTGTCAAAAGCCCTTTAAAATGAGATTAAATCATTTCATAGTTGCATTATTTTTGGTTGGAGAATTATAATTTTGTTTTGTGAGAGCTATAAAATACAAACTTCACTGGAACTTGAAGAAGTGAAGTAATAGTTGTTGTGATGATTTAAGATGATCAGTGTTTAGATAAACACAGATGATAATTTTAATAGATCTGAATTGTCACCTGAGATTATGTAACTTGGTTTATCATTTCACTGAACAACTACAGACAGCAGTTTACAGCACATTTTCATACGCGGTCTTGTCAGTGTTTCCCTTAATAAATTATGCTCCTCTGTGTAACAGAAGCAGCATTTTTCTTTTGTCCTCAGGACACAGAAGATTTATGGAAAATAGGTGTTTTCTAAGCAGAAGAACTGATATTATTTACTTCTTCACTCTGATGTAGGGAGGCACAGTTATGATCTTTGTGCACTTCTATTTGGTGAATTTTGTTTCTCATTCGTATTCTGGAGTTGCCAGAATAACTGTGGTTCTGAAAAAGTGCATTTAATTTCCATTTGCCAAAATTAATAAAACCAGTTTAAGAAAATTGCTTCTTTGTCAGATTATTCTAATGAATAATAGTGAGTGGACAGGTCATGTCAGCAACTTTCAGTCAGCTGTGGCATTTGGAGGAAGACAAGGAAGGACATTTGTCAGAAAAGTATAGTTTGTACATAAATATTTTTGCATAGGTTTCCCAGTCAACTTTTCCAAACTTTACTATTAAAATATAATTGTTTGTTTAACAAAGATTTTCTTTTTCAGTGGACATGAGTCAGATAGATATTTTCTCTGCTCCCAGCAGCAGTTTGTTTGACATAGAGGATCTTTTTTTCTGAATACATTATCACACACACAAAAAAAGTACTGCAGATAAACGAATGCACAATCAGTTTTCATTTTTCTGTTGTACATGGAATGGCGTAAAGGCGAGGTTGCACCTTATTTTCTTCATTCACTCTGGCCTGTAGCCTTTTAGTCAAGGGCACTGAAGTATGTCCAATTTTTATTTTCTGATGCAGACCCCTGCTGACTGAAATCTAGGTCAGAACCTTGTGACCTTATTCCATGTGCACGCTTTCTGGTTCTGGGCAGCAGTGCTGTTTGATGGCTGCAGCGCGGGTGTAGTTTAGCAACTGAGAGATGCGCGGCACTTACAGTTTTGGCTGTGCGTTAAACTGTTGTTATAAACCTTTCTAACGCAATAGTTGTCAGGCATCCCTCCCCTCTCTTCCCCAAATCATGCCGAAACAGCACAGTGCTCTGCTGCGGGAAGCACAACTTGGGTTCAAGAGCTAATGTTGCTGCCTATTTAAAAACATCGTCTTCCTTCACTAGCGCTGAGGAATTACAGCAGCAATCCTGTGGTGTCCCTAGAGCAGGAAAATAGCTTTCTGGGGTCACACCAAGGTCCCGCTTCTGAGCGTGGAGCGTAGCAAGTGTCTAAGGAACAGCATAGCAACAGGGAGATCACAGAAATGACGCTCTGAAGTGCTGGATTATTTATTTCTTGCTGTTTCGTTCAGAGCACTTATCTAGGCACAGGTAAAAAAACAGACCTTCTTCATTTGATAATAGGGGCAGAGGGAGTTAACCAGAAGTAATGGGAGTAGAGCATATATAGCCTGAGTCTCAGAGAAACTGCTTGGTGGTAAGTAAGCTGTATTTGAGAATCAGCCAGCTTCCCAGAGAGAGATGAGGGAGCTCTATTGCTTGTGGCATTTAAAAGTAAGGTGGGCATAGCATAAGAAATGTGTTAAGAGGTATCTAGCTATTGCTAGCAGAATGATGGATCAGATGAACACCTCTAGATACAAATATATTGCTATGCAGAAAAAGATGTAAACAGTTTCCAGAATTGGTTTAATAAAGAGCACAGAAAGAAAATATATGAACTTTGCCTTGAGACTGTAGAAAAAAGTTTCACCTTTTTTTCTGCTTATCTTGCAGAAATCACCTTCATTCTGTGAACCATATGGTATTGCATCCATAGCTTAACTTTTAGAAGCCTTTTTCAGTGCATAAAGGTCATATAATGTTCTATAGTTATATGCTGCATAACATTTAAATTTAAATATTTAAAACATATATGCATTTTTAGAGCACTAGGTTACTGAAAAAAATTTTTGAGTCTTTTTTTTTTTACAAAGCTAAATTAGCATGTATTGCCTTCTAACTTATGCCAAACAGTATCTACGCCATGTCTAGCTGCACAGAGGTAGCATACTACTCAATCTAAATAAGCATATCATAACGCGGGTTTTCATTTTAGGCAGGTGAATGCATCTACCTTGTTCTCATTTAATAAATAATCTGTCCAGAATGTCATACAACCTGTGAATTAAATTCCCGATAGTCTGAAGCATTTGCTTTTTAACACATTTAATATGCTGCTGTCTGCTAACATATATAGCAAATCACCACGTGAAGCTATCGAATAGAAATAAGGCACTCAAAATCTTCCAGGCATCACACAATTTTGCCACTGAAGAGCTCTATACAGCTGTAGCCTCTTAGGTAACTTAGGTTTTATACCAGGGGAGAAAAAGATGTAGGTATTCAGAAGGAGTTGAAGTCAGAGTGTGCTGTGCCAGGTGTTTCAGTCACAGGAAAGCTTAAAGCATGGAAGCAGCAATGTAGCAGCAAAGCAGACCTACTGAATAATTCATCACTGTCTTACACACTTTTGCTGCTGTACCATTATTTCGGAAAGAATATTATATTGTTATTGATTACATCACTTGCTGATATGTTTCATTTGCTGGGAGGTGTGTGTGTGCATGCTTTGTATTTCCGACACTTACACTGTCAGCAGAGGAACTTATGTATGAGCCCTATTAAAATATAAGAGCCTGAGTGAGTGTAATAACAGGCACACACAGAGCATTTATCCTAACAACCCCAGTTCGGGGAGGGAGAGCTTGCGCTATGTGTCAGAGGAAGAATCATTCCACAGATAGTGTTTTCTAAGTAAGGGGAAGAAAAAACAAAAACAAAACCACCATTTCTTAGGGGAGTACAAGCAGCTCTGCCTTTACCATAACACTGCTGGGAGAGCAAGTCCTTCATTATACAGCCGTGTCGCCCCGCAGTGCTGCAGGGATGCTTCAGAAGGAGCCCAGAAGCAGCTCGCGCAGTGCGAGCTGGCCCCTGACGCGGCCGCAATCACAGACAGCCCCACTTACAAGCCAGACCCCAAGGGTGCCCTTTACTTATGCCGCTGCGGTTGCTGATACAAATAAACTTCAGCCCGTGGCTGACTAAAGGCCAGAAGAACCTCATGGCTGTTGCAGCTCCTTCGTGTTACTTTAGCAGTAAAATGGCATCCGGTTCTTTATATGCTTGAAAACAAACGTATTTGTATACATAGTTTTCCATTATTTATGTCTTCAGATTTATACCAGTGCATTGTGAGAAGTATTATTTTTAGTCCCTTTTCTGAAACAGTGAAAGATATTTTCCTCAGTTAAGGAGGGACGAAGGAAAGAAACAGATAAGAGCCATTTCCTGGTACTTTTGTGTTGGATGGAAATCTGGTGAGGATGCAAAAGATACCATGACAGAGTATAGATTATCTAGAAACAGCGCTGAGATGATCCCAAGGGGTTGTGACAGGATTTCTGTCAAATTTTGAGCTTTTAGAGAATTCCATGCCAAATCCTCAACAACACTGGACTTTGAAAGAGAAAAAAATTGCTTGTATCCTGGAAGAAATTGCCTTCCTTACCTCTCCTCCTTACACACCCAAACCCCTAAACAGCAAAAGCAGAATATAGGCAGAGCACAAGGGACCCTGAATATACTTTACTAAAAAAAAAGAATGAGGCTTCTCTCCCCTTTTTGAAAATCTTCTTGATGGAAAAAAATACATATATTCTTCTGTACCAGGATGAATCCACAGTAAGATACGGATCCGCTGAAGCAAATGGCAGAATTCTTAATGATTTCTGAAGAGTCCAGAGTCCTAATGTCCAGTTTGCCCAGGTGACAAACAGTGATTAGATTCATAAATATTTGTTTCACAAATACTTGCTTGTACTCAGATTTTGGGAAGAGCCAATTCACATTTAGCAGGTCCAGAAACTTAGCATGTTGCATGATCCCCAGTCCATCAATCATATGTACACTGTGCATCAGTTTGATATATGAGAACTGATGTATGCAAAATTCAAGTAGCCTGGATTTTTTTTAAGTCTAAGTTTTTAATGCTAACATAAATGCTAAATGAGCACTGTTCAGAAGAATATTTGGTAATGTGACTAATAAGTGCTACATGCAGTTCATTTTATTCTTCTTTCCTTTTCTTGCCAGGAGGAGAATTAGATGGACAGTTAATATTTGTATTGTTGATTTCCATTTTAGTCAAAATTGAGATGGCAAGACTGAAGAAAAGGGTTGTGCTTAGAAGAGAAGATTTTAAGCAGATTTCTCTCAGTTTGTATTTGCACTGACTCTGTATGGATATTGGATCAATACTGACTAGAAATTTGTGAATATAATTTTGCAGAACTGTTCTTAAAAATCTTTGGCCTTTACTATTGCAAAAAATGCATGGATGCTGCAGATTTGCAAATAGGTTCCTCAAAGCTTTGATGCTTTTGTATCAAAGAAATCTTCCACTATTTAGTTATTGTGATTTACCTAGAAGAAATCCATACATAGATTTAGTCAGTGTTTTGATTCTTATTAGCTGTAGTGAAAAGGAATAGCAATAGATCTCTGAAACGTATCAATGATGTTAAAAGGTACAACTTGATCGTTATTTATCATCTAGAGCTTGTGGTATATCTGATTCATTTTCAAGATAAGTGCTGGAAAAAGGAAGGCAATGCGTTTGTTAGAAAATGCTCAGCAAAACTCACAATAATATGGTAGTGATTAGTGCAGTGGGATGCTTACTGCAATCATATACTGCCAGTGATTATACTTCGGAGCCACTATAAAAACAAGCTGTTCCTGATGCGCTTCTCAAAAGTAGGACAAAATGTTCTCCATTAGTCTGTTCCTACTTAACATCGTTCTCTACGTCATATCTTAATTTTTCTCTCATGCCATCTGCAGAAAAACATGTCTCTCAACCTTCTAGATCCTGAGGTAGTAATTTTCAGAGCTGTGAGAGGAATTAGGCCATGTGAGAAGAGATTCTTGTCATGGCAATGTTGCAGAGGCTTTTTAAAATATACAGGAAAAGAGCAAAGTTGCCAGCACTGATTTTTGTCTTCAGTACAAGTAGTTGTATCATTATTCCCATATTCTGTGATTTTATTCTATTTTTACTGCCAAAGTATGCAAATATTTACACCTCTAATCTCGGCTTTGGTAGCTCAGTTTTAGAACAATTAAAAAATGCACTCATTGTGAAACACGCTCTTGCTTCCCCAAAGAGGGCTCCTGCTTGGTAGCAAGTAGTGTGGGCCAGTCTGACAAACCCCTGAGATGCATGCTCCATTTTAAGCATGTCCTCTGTCTCCTGAAGACGGGCAGAATGCTGATGAGCTCCAGCTTGTACCCAAGTGTCCTGCTGGCCTGACACCAGAGTGTTGAATGTACAGGCAGTCCTGGCTACCTCCAGGGGCTGCGATTTCCATTTTCAGCTCCTTTTTATCAGGTGAACAAAGAGCAGGACTGTGCTTCTACTGCAGGGCAGAGCTGAGACCTTTCAGGACTGGCTGGTGATAAATGTGCAGCACGAGCAGTGCAGGAGAGACTTGAGCAATATGCCTGAACCATTGGACTTTTAAGAAAGAGGAACGCTTGCGATAGAGTGACACAGGTTTGAATGGTGGTATTTTCCTCTAAGATATGTTGCTTCCTGACATGGTAACATCATCTATGCACTAAAAACGACCGCTTTTCAACTACACCAAACAACTTTGCATGAGAAGCTCAAGGTTCTGCCTATGACAAACAGGGTTGGTTTAGAAAAGATTAGAGACCTTAGCAGGGCCCAAAACTGTACTCTGTCGTACACTGACAAACTTTCAGCTTCCCAGTGAATTATAACTGACATGATTGTAAGGAAGCAAATCTGGACAAAGAGTCAAGACAGCTGGTAAACTTTGAATGGGCTTGCTGAGTTGAGAGAGGGTAAAAAATAATGGGAAATGCAACTGAGAATCTTCTGACAGGCTGAGAAATGCTGTGATGTGAAGCTTTGTTGAAGTCAGTGAAAACTGGTGTGGCTGAGCATTAAAGTAATGTCTCGCTCACCATGAATCCATGTGTCATGTGGCAAATCCCTGAGACTTAGCGTGAATGGTGCCCTCTTCCTTTGGTGGGTCTTCCTATTTCAAACACTTTTTCTCTCCCATGTGCCTTCACTTTTTGCTTTACAGTGAGTTTCCTTTTTTTGCTTTACAGTAAATATTTGATTAGCAGCTACTCAAGTACTTTCTAACTTCCACTCCAGGTAGCAACAGTCTTTTTTTCCTTTTTCACATTTTTCACACTGGCTCTTTATCTTGGGAGTTTTTATCACTGCTGTATTCTTGCAGCTCTCACTGGCATCACCATTTTTTTTCTCCTATTCTGTTTTAGTTTCCATGCTATGTTTCATTAAGTAGTGAGGAGAGAGATTGTCAGGCATTTTATGCCAAAAAATAAAGGACTGGAAACAAAGGGCTTTACAGAAGCAGGTAGAATTATTTATTGTTAAAAAAATCTCAGTCATCTTATAAAATTAATTGAAAAACTCACCTTCAGTACTGGAAGCCCAAATATCACAAGGTTGAGAAAGAGCTTAGCCTAAAGCAGAGTGATGCCAGCAGAAAGATCAAAAGTGACTTATAGTCAATTGGTTTTAGAGCTGAATCAAATCTGTGACACTTCTGTGAAAAGTATGTCCCTCTTTCTGGGATTAACTAGCCTTAATTTATATTTACAGTGTTAACATAGCTGCTGTTGCCATAGGATATAATTGCCTTTCATATTCTGCAATGTACTATGTCATGTATTATACTATATAATGTAGTGTGATTTTAAAGATTTTTCCATTTTCCATTTTACAGTTAAGAACTGAGGCATACACTACTTATATGACTTGCTCAAGGTAACAGGTGGAAACCTGTCTCAGAGCAAGAACATTAATTTCAACCTTCCAAGTCACTGCTATAGCACTCAAACAGTTGCTGCTCTCTGACAACTCTCTAGTAATCAAAGACAAAAAAGTGAACAGCATTAAAATGCCTATGGTATGTCAATCTCTACACTGAATGAGAAACAAAGGGAAAGAATTAATCTAAAAAAAATTTCTAAAATGTTCTTCCTCTTCTATTGAAAGCAGGCCACTTGGGCATCCAGGGATTCAAGCATCATGGATTTAGGACAGCAAACATGAAGGTGACTGATTGTGTATCCTAGAGGCTGAACGACTCCACTGGGATACAGGAATCTTAGAGATCTGCTCATTCCACTGTTCAATCATTTTATATTAGAAATTTGTTTGACCAAGAAAAAGAAAAGAGTAGTAATGGAAATTAGGTCTCCCTATCCTGTATTCTGAGATCTGATAAAGTTAAAATTTAGGGATAAAAGTAAAGTCTATTCTGCATTATTCCTGTGGAAAGTAGACATCTAAAATCGTGCTTAAACTAGAGGTTGCAGAAGTGCTCTGAATAAATATCTAGGGCATGGTGTAGCGTGCACTCACAGGTCAGTACAGATATAGACCGATTGATTTAGGCATTTTTTATCCTTTGTTCAAATATTTTATTTCACATTTATTTTAAAGAATGTTATTTGTGCTTGCTGTGTGTAAGAGTTACAATTATATATGTCTGAGCTCTTTGGAGCTTATAATGTTACTGAGGCTCTGGATGTGGAGGATAATGAGTGCAGTGAGAAAAATATGGCCAGGAATAATACTGGCTCTTCAATTTATTTCACATTAACACTAGTACTCACAGACACCTGTCTTCCTGGAGATGATTAGAAACTGTAGAGCTATAGAAGAAAAATTTTGCAGCTTTAAATTCCACTGTCTTAATGAACATGAAAATTGGGAGCCCTAAAAAAATGTGAATACTTTTTGTGAAACACTGGATTTTTGAGAGCAGAGATCTGGAAAGGCGTGTAACACAAACCTGAGACACAATCGTGACCTTTTGTGAGAAGATAGTAATTTGTTGATTTTCTGACAGAAATACATGCTAATGGGGCTTTTGTGTGTGTGAATTGCGGCAATGTTGAAATGTCTCTAGAATAAAATTTGACTGGTTGATCTTCCCTTCCCCTTCCCTTCCCTCACATGCTTGAAGGCTACTATCTCCTATGTTCCTGTATATGTTAGGTGCTTTTTTTGTATTTTATTGTGTTTACTCTTTTGGCAAAATTCAGCTAATGTACCTTTGCCAGTAACATCCACGCAGCTAGACTGTCTTTCCCCAAATCAGAGTGACCATCATCCTGCAATTGGGGAACCGTTCCCATTCCAGTAACCCCTGAACTATGCCATGGCGTTGTCAATGACAGCAAGAATTGGACTAAAACTGACAAGGACTGTGCTGACTGTTAAACATAATAGATGTGCCTTACTCCTACTTAGCGTATGAGGCTGGATGAACCCAGTATTTTCTGTGGCTCAGTTGCAAATGAGGGGGCTGATAAATGAGATACTTTATATATATATACATAAAAACATATATATAAAAATAGTTTTCTGCAGTACCGCAGCCCATAACACTATGAATCTCAGCTTTATCCTTCTTCTGGAGTGGTTGTTATTTTGGTGGTACCCCTGGGATTTAACCATGGATATCCAGAACTCAAAGTTTGGGAATGCAAACTCATCTGTCAGCCAGGCCTGGAAGGAACACTTTCCCAGGATAACTGGGAAAAACAGCGATGACCGATTGTAGGACACCATGTGTGTTTGAAAAGTTATTATTAGAAAATGTGATCATACTTGAACAACTAAGGCTAATATGCTTAATATGAGCTGTCTGATAATTTTGCATGTTATGGACAGGTCTAATTACACTAACCACAGTTGAAAAACAAAGCTACTTTAGCTACTTACGTGCATGTACCCTGGGTACAGTAACTTGGGAAGAGTCTTCTATGACTGAAAAATAGCAAAAGGAACGAGATAGCTAAATGTCTCTTATACATAGGGGTTTTTTTTTTTCAATTTTGAAGGAAGAAGAATATTATTCCATTTCAGACATTGAAATGTCTTCATAATCTAATAGTATTCTTTTGTGGATTGCTACTTCTTTTTCAAATATATCCTCTATTTCTCATTTTTTCTTATTTTGTGTTAAAAGTGACAACAGTATTAGCAACACATGTTGCTCATTATCCATTTGCACTCATGGCTGCTGTCCATATAATTCTAACTTTTAAACTCCAAACATGAAGAAATGCTTCCAAAAGATTGATGTCTTTTAAAATCTTCATTAACAAAAGTTATCATTTGTGCAAAAGTATGCATGCATGTATATATACAAACACAGCATCCATCTTCCTTCCTTCCTTCTTGCCCTCCTGCCTTCCTTTCCTTCTTCCTCGTTTCCTTCAGATGTAACTGTTTGAATATTCTCTCCTGTCTTACCATTCAACAGGGACAGCAGTCATTTTGAAGCTGAAGATATTTTCAGGAAGATGCTCAGGTCTTTTCATATTGAAGGTAGCTTGATTTAATCAGAGATTTGAAAACATCTTTTACCTATCTATGGAGTCTCTGAATTTGACTGGCCATGTGTTGTCACTGTAAAATAAAAGCAAAAATATTGCAGATGTATGTTTGTGAAGAAGACATTTCTTGAGTTTTGCTTTTTTATTGATAAAGCTGAATGAAAATTTTACCAACGTACTTCCTTTTTTTGTGGCCTGAATGGTACAACATAGCTTCAGACACTGGAGATACATATCCATGAGAAGTATATTGTTAATTTTATAATCTCAGACAGAACCAGCACAGGCCTGGAATTCATTAAGCCATTTTTGGTAGTAAAGCAGACAGTTCAGCTGGGGCTGACTTTTGCGTCTGCTTCAGACTCCCCGAAATCACTCAAGATTTCATCTTAAAACTAGCTGAAGGATGATACTCTCAGCTCAAAGAAAACACAAGATATTTATTCCTTTTAATGTATTTGGTGTGCTCACTTTTTTCTGAAAAGTGTCACACAGGACAGGCTCAGGAGATACATGCACTCCATGACATGCTGTTGCTATTAAGCCTAGGTAAGATGATATTTCTGTAAACATGCGTGGTTTTATCCAGCAGACATTTCTATTCATACTCTGGTTGAAAAGACAGAGAGGTTCTAACTACTTCTGCTGGAGTGACATTATACTCTGTAGCTTTACCATGAGTCACGTGTCTCAATCCTAATATGCAGTTCCTAAAATACTTCCTTTATTGAGCTCTCCAAGCCTTTCTTCTTTTCTGACTGAATTTTTCCTGAAGTGAGATACTTTTTTGGACTCTCCTCAGAAAAATACATATGAATCCTGTAAAAGAAAGTCAAGAAGAAAGGAACCTGTGAGACTAAGCAGTGTTTGTCCTACTTCTATTGTAGGTTATTGCCTTCTTCTTCTGTCCCTGTTGTGTTTACAGGCTAGAAGCTCTCGGGATGTAAATGCTGTCTTTTTGTTGTTATTGTTGTCTGTAAAATAAATAAATAAATATATATATATATAAAATTTAACATCAGCAATGATAAGTAATAGTACCACTGATTTGGAAAAAATCTCATCCTAGGTTTAGGCATATTGATATTAAGCGAGATTGATATCCTTTCAAACATTTAGTATGTTGTATAACACGAGATTTAATAAAAGCCGTATTCTCATTGCACTGAAGTCAGCAATCACACTCCCAATGACTGCAGTGTGAACAAGATCAGCTTTTACACACAATAAAGCACAATATCCAAAGTGCTTTTTTTTAAAAAAGTTTACCTCTCTGCTACAAGCAAAGTGGAATTAGTCCTGTCAGTTCCTTTCAGAGGCAGTAGAGGTGACCAGTTATGACCACTACTGAATTTACCATTTTATCCATTTACCATTGCCATTGACCATTGCTATTTAAAAGCAAATGACTAGCAGCATTTTAGTATATCAGATATCACAATATTTCTAGATACTTAAAGAAGCTGCATGCTGCTTTCCTTGGGTCAGTGAAAATTTTGCATTGATTTTGAGGGAAGCAAGATGAAGGCCCAGAAGTGATATCTTGAATTGTTCATTGTGGTTATCAATGACAAATATTGACATCTTTCATGGCAGTTACTAAAGATTATTTTCTCTATTTTGCAAGTGGCAAAAATCAAAGCTGAGAGGTTAAATGGCTTGCATGCAACCAGAGGTGAAGAACATTAAAGAACCAAGAGGCTCTGGGAGCTCCTGGCTGTCAACTCTGAACTAGAAATTTGGAAGATACAATGGGCAGCAGATGAGAAAGGAGGCACATGCTGACTTAAGACCTGGGGAGATGTGCAGAGTTGATTGAGTGAAGCATGGGTTAAAAAGAGGTTGAGAAACACTTTCATGCGCTGAAACTGCATTTGTGTGCCATTCCTAATGAAGGCACGGAGGAGCCTCTCCGAGCTGGGAGTTCAAGGGTGCGAGAGCCAGGTTGGGGATTGTGATCCTTGCGTTCGCTACTTGATGAGGTTTGACAAGGTCGCACCACAGTGTGTGTGCTGTATCGCTGTCACAGTGGGAAGTAAAATTGCAGTGTGCAGATACAGGAGCACCAAATGAGCCTGTCTGTCTGGGATACTGTGTTTAGGTAGTCCGAGATTGATTTAACTAGGTTTCTCTAGATGACAAAGTAAAAGAAGGAGTTGAATGAGCAGGCTAGTGGCCCTTTTAACCTTAGCACATGAAAGCCTTCGTACTGATCAGCTTTTCCAAAAGGCCTCCAATGAAAAAGAAAATTTCTTTAGTGTTTAACGATGTAATCAGCAGGATGCACAGCACTTGGAAGAGGATTTTGTTAGCCTTTTGCCTAGAGAGTTTTGCTTTCTTGAGTTTCTGCAGGGGGGGAAGAGGATGAAAATAATGACTATAGGAGATACCAGGTGTGTAAACTAAATTGAAATGTTGGTTAGTTTTTTGGGTTACTGCTTTTCTTTCAGGAGGATACTAGTTTATATAACACTAAAACTCATCCATCATTTTAACATACATAAGTGATAAAGATTGCTTGTACAGAGCTGGAAAGAAGACAGTGCATTAGCCTTGCATTCCCTATGACACGTGTAGCCTCCCTGTTACCTTGGAGAGGAAGGCATAAATCTCAGGTGTAGAAATTCAAAGGAGATGGAAAATGCCTATAATTGGTCCCTAATTGTCTGGGAAAAGAGGTGTTTCAAGCAAGAATTTTTTTCTTGTTAGGCAGTGGTTTTGCCTCTGCATTAACTGAGAGGAGGAGGGGAAAAAAAACAACAGAAATTACAATTCTATTGCAAAAAATAGTGTGAAATTACAATCTTCAAACATAAAGGACTGTGATATGCATTTCAGGTATATATATCTGTATCCATGCATAACTATTTATAAATTCTCAGTACCACTGTGAGCTACTGGGCTGCTGAGGACTTATGTTAAAAAGATAGACTTGCATTTAAATGCTGATCTCAACTTTCCACTAGGGACCACTAAAAAGTCTTTCAGTAGAAAAGGCCAGGATCAGCAAAACATGAAATCATTATAGCTGCAGACTTTCTAGACCTGCTTTGTATTAGGCTTTTGAAAAGGACATTTGTTTAAGGATAAGATAGTTTTATCTGGCCTCTAATGCTTAATCTTCAGCTATGGAAGAACAGGAGTGTTCTCACAGCAAGGTCACTGAACATGGACTGAAGCGCCCACATTTCCACCCTCTGACATGCGACATGTTCTGCTGCAATCTTACTGTTACAATTAAAGCAGACCTACACTAGGAAACCTGAATGTTCTCATCTTGAGTCCATCATTATTTACACCACTGTCAGTCAGAACCTCTGTTAAGACATAGCACATATTTAACGCTGGTGAGAGTGCAGGATGAGACTTTGCTTTTTGTAGGGGTGAGTACCTTTTTATTTCTTTACTTCCTTTACTGCAAGCAGAGTGAAGATAATAATTCCACTGCCATGGAGTGAGTAGTAGTTTTTCAGCTTGTCGGTGTCTCTTGGAATTCCATCCAAAATTTGGTCATATAAAGGTGAGATTCAGCACATCCTTCAAGGCATGCAGCCCATCAAGCAGGGTGTGATGTTCTCATTTCTCTGCGGTAGCCGAGTGAGGAGCTAGCATGAAGTGATATGCAGCATCAGGGTGACCTGGTATTAAATATCTGAATATGTAACTCAGGCAAAAGGAATAAATGAAATTGTGGATGAAAATAAAGTACCCTGATTTATGGTGTGTATTTTCTGCTGTTTAATGATACACACTTTATTTGTGCAATCTCATGAATCACTGAGGAGCACAGAAGGGCTCCTATACCCATGTAATTCTGTGAAAATTTGAACAAAGAATTGTAGATCTGGCTTTTACCTGTGTGACATCTCCCAGCTGCCATAAGGCCATTGGGACAATATGCAGACCTGGGCCTCTATAATCTGGGACCTAATGAAGAGACAATGCTGTGAAGAAACTGTAGTTGGGAAGGTGATTTGCACTAGGATTTACAAAAAAAATACATATATATATATATTCAGAAAAGCTATACTATGAAAGTGAACCCTTTTTAGAGTAACATTTTTTCCAGCATGTATTTTTAGACTTAAAAAGAAACTCTTTGCCCTAACGTCTGCTTGCTGCATATCCCTTTCTTCCACCTGGCAAGAGATAACTTCTAGCTCTTTTCTCACTTTTTTCCCCTGATTCTCGAACAGATAGCAGATTCCAAGACATTTTTTGTATATCCCTTCTGCATCCTTTTATGTTACTAATCATCCTGGGTTTTAAGCTCTTTAAGACAAGTATTTTCTCTGGTGCTAACAGAATTCAACCTTCCAGTACCCCAAAAATGTTAGTAAAAAAACACAGCAATCACTGTGACTTCATGAATGAGCTGTTTCTTGCTCTCTTCTCCTTCTGAAGAAAGAACTGATGTACTCCTGAAGTAAGAACAGCAAGTTAGAATGAAAGATAAACTAAATGAGTCGTTAAAAAAACACTGTTGCATGTCTGTGGTAAACACAGACCCCAAGAAAAGAATGGGTTATCTCATAGTAGCTGTATAAAAGGGTCTTTGATATGCTCATATACAAAACAGGACTAGGAAGTCAACATGTTGAAAGGGTCAGAACTGAACTTAACTTCAGTTGCCTATATCAGCATGTATTAAAAGTGGCAGCATAAAAGTTCAAGCTACTTACTCAGTGATGCCTGCCATGTATGACAGACTAAAATTTGGCATCTGGGATATAGGAGCTATTCTCACTGGAAGATTTGTGTATAATCCCACGATAAATAGAATCAAAAATGGCTTCTCTTAAAAAAGAATGGTGGATAAGCAAACTAGCTTTGAAATCCTTACTTTCTCCCTCTCTTTCCCATAACTATGACTCCACTAAAGTATTTGTGTACCTAATGAATGTTGAATGGGAACACTGTGACAGAAAGTGTGCTGCTTAGTAATCCGAATGCATAAAGGGAGACCACATCTCCTGAGCTGCTGAGTTTCAGCTATGTCTAGGTGGAATGTAACAAAGCAATTCCCTCATAGTTTGTGCACTATATATAATTAGCCGAGAACCTAAACTGTCCTTTTTCTTTTTGACCTTTTAAATGTGGTAGGTAATGTTTTGTACATAAAAAGGAGACAAAGTTCTCTCCACAATCCTTACAGAATATTTTCCTTTATAAAGATGTCAGAGAGCTTTTTTTGTTGTAATTCTGAGGAACATAAATGTCTGAGCCTCTGAACTGATTAACATCTTGTGCATGCAAATCTAACACAAAAGAATCTATTTACAGCGTGACTTCACAGCAGATTGCTACCATATTAGCAAACACCTTTAAGTAGTTTGAAAAAGTGATGATTTGTTATTTCCTTTGGACTGTGTGGCTCTCACTTGTATGTGGTTGTTTTTTCTCTCCTTTAAGGATCTCACCATCACCATCATCACCAAAAAAAAAAAAAAAAAAAAAAAAATCCTTTCATAGTTAGTGTGCTCCCCATATTGATGGATAATACACAAAATCATTTAAAGAGTGACATGCAAGCTAACTATTTCAGTCTACCTGTGGTTGTCTTCTCTATGTTTTTACAGATGGCTGGAAGACAACCCATAGAATCTTAATTCAATTTAGACTTTCAATGCGAATGTAACTGAGTATAAATGGAGTGTATAAACAGTACCTTGGAATAAATTAGTAAAAACACTGTTTTGAAGAGATTTTCGAAAGGAATTTCTGTTTAGCTGCCTCTGCTCTACAAATATTATCAATTTAATATTGGGTGAACTCAGTTTCTGCTGTATAGGTAAAAATGTGTGTGCATTAATTAGCTTACAAACAACAATAAAAGAAAGGCTGAATGAGCATTGAGACTATTTTACAATCGTATGCTTCGGAGTAGTTATTTCGGGTCAAGGATATTGTGAAGGAGATAGCAGCCAAGGACAAACAAGGAAGCTTGCTCATTGCTACTATGTTGTGCCTGTTCTAAATTTGGCAGTTTTCAGGGAATTCAATCCTAACACGTTCAAAAGCAGTACTGAATGAACAAAAGCATGTCTGGGAATAAGGGACCAGACTCTTAGTTGATGTGAGTTATCATAGCTGCATTGACATCAGTTAAGCTAATTGCAGTGTGTGAGGATAGAATAAACACACACATACACACATATATATGTATATATGCATATATGTATTTATGTATACACATACACACATATATTTATCCTAAGCGATTTGTATTAATGGAAGGGAAAAGGAGGGTGGTATCAGATAAATATTTGTATTAGAGATAGGCATAGATGAGAAAACTACTGGAAAGTAACAGTATAAGAATACTTCTTATACTTAGATAGAAAGTAGTAACCTTAGAAATGGTAAAATGGCATAAAGACTGCAAAATGTTTCATAATAATTTTGTAACTTGCCAGAAATTTCACATTGAAATAGGAAGAAGATTAGTTTTAGGACTCTACTCATAACTTGTGTGAGCAGCTTCCAGGCTGTCCAAAGCAATGTACTGTAAGGAAAGCTTTAGTATAAATGTACCCTAGGTAAAACCAGTGCCTCTCATTGAAGAATTTCCTTATTATTACTGATATAAAAGTGGCATTACAAAGAGAAAGCCAAAAAATGTAAGAAAGATGTATATCATCAAATATCTGTCATCATCATCATCATCGTCATCCTTCAGATGACACCATTACACCACTGACGCATTTGTTATGGTTTGATGGTTGCTATTGAGATGCGAATGCCGAAATGACAAAATAACATGGTTGTAACACTGTAGTGTTACAGTGTAGTGAGAATAACATGATGCATGATTGATATAAAATTATACAGAAAAAGTGCTGTATATTTGAAGTGCTAGGACTGTTTCCTAGCCTGAATAAACAGTAATACATTGACAATCCAGGTATTAGTGACTGACTACTAAAATTATTGTTTTATTGGTCTGCCATACCATTTAGGAGCCCTAGTCTTGCAGCAGGATTCTGTTGCATTAGATATTATCCAAACACAGGAGAAAGAGCTGGTTTCTGTTTTTTCTCCAAGATTTTAGACTCTAAGCTGAAGATTGATGGATTTTTAAAACCTCAGATCTTGTTTCATGGTGCTGGACCCTTGCACCAATATGAAATATCAGGGCTATGTTAGGTATTCATGTGAGTTTATCTGCAGAGACATTTTAAGACCCAAGGTAAAGAAGTGATTGCTTTATGCTTATGTGAGAATTAGTCTTGTAAAACTTTATATGTGTTGGATATGGTAGTTGTGCGAATAGGAGTGTAAAGTGTATGTCTGTGCTAAGTAATGTGCTAATACCTCTTATGATAGAAACAACAAACTGGATGAAAATCAAAGCAAAATTAGAGACTTCACATGAATGAAAAAAGTTGCAAGATTGGGCAGGAGGCAGTGTTTGTAAGAAGGATATGAAATAGATGGGATTGAAACTGAAGCTAGTCTTTGCTTGGATTTGAACCTTTTCCTTTCCCTTTAATTAAGAGGTCTATTTCCAGTAGATTGATGCCTCTGAGTCCATTTTGAGGTAAAAAGAAGGTGTAAAAACATTGTGTCCTGAGAAATATTGGTCATATGTGTGAGAAATTTTTCTTTAGTACTTCTACCCATGATCCTTACGATACAAAGCAGTACAACAGGAAAAGCAATCAGAAGGAGAACCACTTGTGTGAGAGGCTGAAATCAGAGCTTTTTCCCAGTATCTGTTGAAGAGATTGAATATGGAAGGGAAGGGCAGATGTTCGTCTCAAATAAGGTCACCAACGAACAGAATACCAGACAGTTTTACTAAAATTGGGCCTGACTCACTTCAGAACAGTATGAAACATTTTTTCTCAAAAGGACCAATTCTCAAAAGGGTTTTTCTCAAAAGAGCTGGTTGGTCAGTTGGCTTTTAGAATGTCTCTATCATATATGAAGGGATGAGGAGTTGAGAAGAGATGCTGACAATATACAGTGCTATCATAAAGCCATTCAAGTTTTCATTATAATACCTTTGCTGCTCTTGTCTTCATGAGAGCAGTGAAGTTTTGTTAGCATGTTAAAATGATGCTGAAGTGTTTCTGCTTGTCATCCAGTATATTCTGTTCTGCCATTCTTCAAACTATTGTGTGTATACAGGGCATTATAAATATATCAGAATGTAGACTGTGGTTTCTCATTGTCACAGTATACTGCAGCTGTGATTAGTGCAATAAATGTTGAAAGCACTAAAACCCTGTAAACAATATTAAATCTTTGATAAAATTCCAAATTAAGAATCACTTGTAGTTTACAAAATACAACCCTGTGTTTATTTTTATCCACAAACTTGATGATAAACAATTTCTAGTATGAACAGACTTTCATGGTCAGAAACAACAAAGGATTTATTAGGCTAACTTTTAAAAGATAATTTCCTCCCTGTGTCTGCCTAAAAAGCATGGCTCTTAACCAGTCAGACATTGTTCCTCCAGCCAGAGAACAGAGAAAATACAGGGTATAGGAGGATATGGGAGGCAAAAGAGTTTGGACACAATGTGATACAGAGAAAATTGATTAGGAGGATTTTTAGGTTCCAACTAGAAGAACAGTTTTCTGCATGTTCCTGTTTCTGAATTCTTTTTGCTTGTAGCCACTGATGTCCTTTGCAATCCTCTCATTCTTAAGCCTAGTTCTGAATGAAGTCCTTCAAGATGCTCAGATTCCTTTTCTTGAAATAGATGTTTTTCTTGGCTCATTGTTTAACTTTTGTGCTCACAGTTTTTATTTTTCAGATTTGTCTTCTCTGTCAGAAGAATTGGCTATGCTTATTTAGCAGAGTACTAATGAAGCATTTCAAAGCAAGGTGGAGAGCATTTTTTTGCTCCGTTGTGGTAATATCAGATGCTCTGTGGGGACATGGCTGATATCCCCCTAACGGACATTGCTTCTAGCTACTCTTGTTTTATTACTTGTTTCAAAACAGAAGACGACCTCTTATGAAAAACAAAAAGCAATTTTATTTCCGGAAAAAAAATTATCTTTTAGAGGATGTAACCTCTTCCCTTCATGGGAAATATCTCCTACAGACTCCTACTATGATAAGAGTTTAATTGTAAGGGCTGTACAAAGTCAAAACTGTAAATACAGAAATACAGATGTACACTTCTTAACAAACAACATAGCAAAGGATGAGTACAGAAGTTGTAACTGTTATAATTTTCAACTGGAGAATTTAACCACAAAAAGGTTAAGAGAACTACCAAAGGCTCCAAGGAGGCTCATACATTAAGTGGGAGCTGAATTTAATAATTCTTAATCTTTAGGTGTAGTATTACTCTCCTTCCCTGAGACTTCAAAACCAGAAGAATAAAGACGGAAGGGAACTCGTGCCTTTGCATTTTATTTAGATTGCAAATCTTAATAAAAAAGGTGAAATTCTAGTTCCTTAGACGTCTAGAAGAGTTTTATATTGCAACCATTTTTAAATTTCAATTTTACATTGCTTTACATATCACCCCCTATTTTGATGTTTTTAAAAGCATATAAATCAGCTAGTGAGACAGTTATGCTGTACCTGTGCATATTTTCAGTTCTGTTGCTTCATGTTCAATTACTGATAAATTACATAGGAGATCATCCTGAAGTATGATGTCATTTACTTCTGATTAGAAATTGCAGCTGTATGGTTCACATTCAGATGAGATTAATATCTGTATACTGTGCTAGGGGATTTGCTTGCTAGCATGTTGAAGAAATCCATTGGGTTTATGTCAAAGGCATTCAGAAGGTTGCTGATGAGATACCTGATGCAACCCATATATGAGATTAATTTGCATTACAAAATGCTACAGACTGTTCTTATTAAGGATGACAGTCCATTTCTAGCTACTAAAATGCATGAAATGATCTGTCTTAATTAAAATTCTTAAACTTTTATCACATTAACTGACAAGTAGTAATCCTTTATCAGCTCCATCTTCCCTGTGAAGACAAAAAGGGACAAACCAACAGTTCATGATTTGTCTTTTAAAATATCAAAATGGGAAAAATATGATGATATAACATTTGGCTCCTTTTGCACCATCTTTGAGAAGGTTGACTCAGAAGGTGGAACTGGATTTGTCCAAAAATCAAAACATTTTTCTCTCTCTTGGAATTAATTTGGAGCATAAAAATAAGTAAACCTGAATGAAAGGTGACATCCTAACCCATTGAAATAAATGACAAAGCTACTTGGGCTTCAGAGGAGACCAGAAATTTATCCTGCTTTTCCACAGAAAGATTTTTTGAGAACCATGAATTGTGAATCATTTACATTGTGATCAAGATCTACTCTGAAGTAATTTTGTTATCCATATTTTTTAATTCATATAAGTATTTTCTACTTAGCTATTTCTTTGAATTTCTTGTTTGTTTTTAGAGGTGAATCTTTGTGGCTTGACATATTTTCTTACCATCTCAGGGCCTTTTATTATAAATTTGCTGTAAAGTTTCAAGCATCATTTAGTTTCTTTAATTCCTCTAATTAGCTTTGCCTGTGTACTTTAGATAGGCATATCCTCACTCTTGATTGTCCATCACATCTCTGGATTTAGGTGTTCTCATTAGTGATATGAGCAGGAGATACGGTCTGTTCATTTAGAAAAAGAACTCAGCTATATTCCAAAAGCTGCAGTTATTATTTAGAATTAACAATGTTAGAAATGCAGTGGGTTTTTTTTTTCATTGCTTATTTTGGTGCTGTTTGAAGGCACTGGGCCAGAATCAGGAATAATATAAAAAGCTGTAATTCCATTGATGTCAACGTAGTCAGTCCTCTGACTCTGAGTCTAAATTGGCCCATTGCTGATATACTTTAACTTTCAGAGGATCTGATCCCAGAGCAATGGACACAGAAAGCATTTGCATGTCAGTCTTTTTCAATTACTTGAGAGTCAGTATGGTATATTCCTCTATACCAGTAATTACAGTTCTCAAGGGATAGTCCAGACACAGAGCTTTCCTTTCAGACAATGCTTGTTGCCTCAGGGGGAACAATAAACATGCAGATATTCTTAGACAGCTACTGCCACTCACAATAGCCGTTCCTAGATATATAGTATCATAATGCTGAGGAATTGTATGATTTGTTGTAAGGATTTTTTTTTTATATAGCTGCCAGCAGCCTCAAACCATAAACTATTCCAAAGACTGTAATCATTTATTAAACTTGATCTAAGCTAGTGTCAATAGCCCATTGAAATGGTAAAGAGAGTCACATGAGAAGTTCATAAAAATGCATACACTGCACAATTAATTTCAAGGTTAGCCTTATCTGCCTGGCAGTTCTCTTTAAAGAAACACTGGTCTAGGTTTGTAGGTCTAGTATGACGATGAGCGATCACCCCACTGAAACTTGCCTTCTTTTAGGTCAGAACGTGCCCACACATTGGGAAGTGCATAGGCAAGACCACCCAAATGCTGGTGGTGCTCCAGGGCCTGCCCACAGCTCTCCCTGAGGGTCAGACCAATTTGCTTATGACTGACTAGGAGCAAATGCTGTAGCACAAGGAATCGTGGGCTCTTCTCAGGCAAAGACAGCTGAGGGCAGAAACAAAAGAGTTGATGGGATAGCTTTGCTATAGGATGCTCGCAGTCAGGCAAGGCTGACCTGGATGCTCAGTCTTGGTGCTGGTCCACCACTGGCTGGCGAGTGCAGATAAGGCCTCGGTGTCAGAGTGAGCAGCCCTGTCCCTCTCTCTCTACAGGAATCAGAGAGAGAAATGGAAATAGACTACCACTCCTTGTCATGGGCAACCGCTGCCCAGAAAGGAGAAAAAAGGTTCTGAAGTGGAGGCAGAAATGCATTCCTGTTATAAATGCCATTTATCTAAATACCAGCATTGCTGAAAGGGTATTTTATTCATTTTCTTTCTTTTAAAAAATTAAAGGAATATGTCTGAAAGTTTCACCTCAGTGATCACAGTACAGAAAGCGAGGAAATGGAAGCCAGCTGTCAGTTGTTGGTTTTCCCATTGTATTATATATCACAAAATGAAACACACAGTGATTTACCATTTGTTTTCTTTACTGCTTTCATCCAGTTTGGGCATCTCCATTTCTTTTTAATTACTGTTAAAAACCCAGAATCAATAATTCTCAGAATGTAAGTAAATTAGCAGAATTCATAATGAAACTGTTAAGACTTCTAGTTCTGAAGTAATAAGTAATGTTCCTAATGCATTCTTTCAGGCAGTGTAATGGCCATTTGTGCAATAGAGTCTTTAACCAGTAGAATTTGTTTAAGGGCATTCTTCTTTTAATAAAGCTAAGAATCTGAGGGACTGATTATTTGCAATTTCTTATGCGGAAAACAGTAGATGGATGGCAACATTTTTTGGAGTTGTGTTTGGATATCCAGAGTGTAATCCTATACCTTTTCCATTCACAGAATTCCCACAGAAGCTGTGATCACAGCAATTTTATCTCCCTAAAAATACTTGAATGACTCTGTTTTCAGGTTTGTCCTAAGATTCTACTGTGATCAGACAAGCCTCTGTGTGACTGGAGTGAACGAAGAATGAAAGGCCTCTTGCATCCTTTTCTTCGAAGTAGTGTATCTTCCTCTTCATATGACTTCATGTGTATGTCTTTGTGTGCAGGGCAGAAATAGTCTGAGGATGAATGCACACTGGCAAAGGAAAGAGGGATTGTCTGGAGGCCCCATGTGGCATACATTTATAAAAATGATGATAAAAATGAGGACAGACCTGAAAAAAAGGTTCAGGTATTTTCAGGCACATGTAATTGCTCCACTCACTTCCGTGGGAACTCTGTGAATGAAAAGGTGTAGGATTAGGTTTTGAATATTCAGTGTTCCAGTTCTTCCACCATAAACTCCTATCCTGATCTTCTGCTTAGACAAAGAAGGAAAAGGAAGAAGAATAAGTTAGAAGTCTGCTGCGAAAGAATAATAATGTAGTCCTGCTCAAAATCTAGAAACCTAATGCAGCATTAAATATCCTTGTTTGAAAGTGGAGCTTTGGAACAGGTGAAGTTACTGGGACTCACTGCTGAAAGGCAGGGGAAATAAAATTAGGGAATCCTAAAAGAAACAAATCTCCGTCATCAAAACTCATCTTCATTATCTAAATCAGAAAATAAAATTAACTTGATCCTGCCTATCAGAAATATAGTGGATGGGTTTGGGGTTAATTATTCTTAATTTGTGACGTAAATGCTGAGGGCAGTTTTTTAATTAATAAAAGCATAATAACTCTGCTTCCCAGGATTTCATATTCACAATCAGATAAGGCACTACAGGACAGACACAAGTGCTGCAGGAAAAAAACTATGCTTATTATACTGATTGTTTATGAATTGATCAGAGTAACCACATGAACATCTCATGCTCTTTAAGCGAAGGAGACTGACAATTGCCTTTTGTATTATTTAACTGTATGTGCCTGCAAGGCTCAGGAGTCCCTATTGATCTCACATAGTCTAAATTAAGTCCCATTTCAAACATTAACTCCCTAAAATGGTTCCACTTCTTTTTTATCTGGAGCATATGAGTGCTGGCTGGCAGTAAAATTGACAGACAAAGACAGAAGTTTCTCAGAGTTATTTTGTAAAGTATTTATGAACCCCCATGGAACTAAAATACAGAGACCTTGCTCTAAATGCATCCTTTATTTCTAAGTACCAAATTATTAATCTTGGCTAATATCTGTATGTATCTGTAAGACACCAGGGTATCAAGGACTGAAAACAGCGTGAAAGAAACAAAATCATTTCAGTAGAGCAAATATAGTATGACACACTCTTATAGAGATGACTGTG
This sequence comes from Dromaius novaehollandiae, assembly GCF_036370855.1. Lineage (NCBI taxonomy): Eukaryota > Metazoa > Chordata > Aves > Casuariiformes > Dromaiidae > Dromaius > Dromaius novaehollandiae. Next base: position 178,300,127 of record NC_088098.1, read on the forward strand.
CTGTTTTTTGAGTGGCTGGAGAGAAGCCACTTTAGCGTAGCTAGAATCAAGAATGGCAAACAGTGTGTGAAAACTCAATGTGTACACTATCATGAATATAGTGAGTGAAGAACTTAGCATTTGTATTGCTAACAATTTAGAAAGTAAGAAAATGTTGTGGGATGGACTTGCATTCTAATTTAAAATATCAGGTAAGATGAATGGACAACTTAAATCTGCTAAGATCAACCGAACATTTTCACTTTGCTAAATGTTAGCTTTGAGCTCCTCAACATTAATTTTAGCCTCTTCAAATGTTTGTAATAATTTTAAATATTGAAATTAATTTTTGAAATGATGTTGCAAACATATGTCATTTAGATAATGTCAAAACTAAAAGTATCAGTTCTATAGAAAATTTATTTTTGTTGATTTCCCTTGCTCCTCTCCTTCATAGATCACTGAAAAGTTTCAGTGCTGTAAATCTTCATTTTTTTCCCACCTCCCTCTTCTCCAGCCTGTGCTCTTGAGTCTGTTTTAGTGAACATGCTTAAGTAAATTCCTTTACTTTACATTGGTGCAAATACAAATAGACTGCTGGAGCCTTTCTTCCCCTGTGCAGATAGCTGTGTAACTGCATGCCTTCTCATTTTTATCTGAATCTACATATGCTCTATCCAGAAAATACCTGCTACTTGTGCAGGTTCATCTTCTCAAACACATTTTCATCATGTCATATATTTTTTTCTTTCTTGGAAACAATCTCCCAGAGAGTACTACTTCCTTTAAGGGTTGTCCTTTTCAAGGTGACCCACTGCACACAGGCTCAGCAACTTTAATTTGTCTTTACCTTCCCCAGGCAAAGCAGAGATGACAATTCAGTAGTCTGTTGGCAGAAAAACAAACATTGACAACCTCAAGCACTCCAGCTTTCTCAAAAAGCATTCAGTGCATAAAAATAACCAAGTTCATGTTTATTTTGTTTGCCTGTTGGTTTTAGACCATTCTAAGTCCACCTGGCTGATACTTTCAAACTCTTCCCTGCAACTAGGCAGTTACGTGTATATGTTGTTTAAAAGCCACACGGCCTTCTTCCCTCAGAAATTTCATGTATTCATATGACTAAGAGCCCAGAAAAACACAAGAAGCTAGAATATATGGAGAGACTTGAGAGCTGATCCAAAGCAAAGTAGAAATGTGCAGCTTTCCGTAGGCTGAATATTCCTTCCCTTTATTAAGGAGGAAGAAACAAAGGGGAAGGCATATTTCCAGACCTTGTGCTCCAGCAAAGACGAGATAAAGGACAGTTTATCACCACAATATCTGTTACTAGAACAGGAAGCTTCACTTAATTCAGTCAGTTGCATGTACATGTATTTTGAATTTTCTGAGAAAAAGAAATGTTTACTGCCCCATTGCAGGTACAACTGAGGCTGAGAAAGTTACAGTAATACTACTTTTGTCATTGCAGAATAGAGGGGGGAAAACTACAGAAAGACAAAATTTGAAATCTATTTAGCCAGTAGAGCCCATGAAAGCCAGCTTTCATAACAGGACAGAAATGCACAGATATTTCAAGGTGTGCAGCCTTCTAGTGTTTTAGAGATTAAACACTGTGAGTTGTGGGATGCAGTGGTTTTTCTGCAGCTCAGGGAGCGTTCTGCTGTGCCAAACAGCTTTCATGTTCTCATGATTAGCTGACGTGCAGCAGTGGGGAGACCCAATCCAGGTAAATTACTCTCACTTCAGCTGCTTGCATGTATGTTACTCATATGGAGCAAGGGATAAGTTCCAGCGGCTTTTATAATCAATGCAGCAGCTCACTGAAGTAGGCACACTTTCTGCAGGCAGATTTTGTCATTTATTCTGTCAGTTGCTAGACGTGGCATATCACATGAGAGCTCTTTATATTGTGATGCTTTGCTATAGTCCTGAATATCATTGAATTTCATTGAAAGCAATAGAATTGTACCCTTTCACTTTAGATATGAATTTGGCCGATTAATCTAATTTGGTCCATTCTATTTCATTACCCACTTAATGTACCAGGTTTCTGAAAAAAACCAAAACCCCAAACCTTACACAATACAGAATTGTGCCTGCAATGGTAGAGACAACATAAGATGAAAATAGCAAAGCAGTTAAGGAGACTGAAATGACATATTTTATTTTTTGCTTCAGAGTTGAAGGACACCTTCTCAGGGCTCTGAATGTAATATTTAAAGCACTGTGTACATTTATGGCACCATGTGCTTTAAATAAATCTGAAATAAATAAATAAACGGTATAATTGTATTTGAATAAGAGAATTATAATTTATTGCAAATTTACAGGTAATGAAAATAAATGTAATTATCTAAATATACAGATAATCATCTCATGCCTTTCAGCAATTCTGTTGGAAACTTTGGCTTTGTGGAACAACTTTGAGTTCCTCATCTTGAAAGATTTTCTTACCTAGACTATCAAAGCAGTACATCTGTAGCCACTGGGTTAGCCTAACATGGCACAGTAATGGGGTACATGTAAGATGGTAAACATGAAAAAGATTTGATAAACTAATACTGCTTTGTTTCCAACATTTATTTATAAATCTGTGGTTGAACTGTGAGTGGAAAAGAGATGCTGAAGATGCCAGGAAGAAGAAAGGGTCATGGCTTTGATTTCTGTCTGACCTGAGCTAAGAACCCAGAAGCCTCTTGAGTTCCTCTGTTTGTGTGTATGTGCCTGTGTGTGTTGTTGGGTGTTTTATCTGTGATGTTGGTAACCTAATGGCAAACATCATAAAAGCTGTACCAAAAAAAGAAAAAAAACCCCAATTTGGCAGAGCATATGCAGTCACCCAGAGCAATAGAGGGAATTGTTCAAGGAAAAGTGACAAAGTTTCTCCTGGTGTATGTGGAGTTGTCACTTCCCTTGGGAAATAAATGTGTCAATGCATTTGCTGCCTTATGTGTAGCAAAACACCCTCCCAGCCAAACAAGTGAATAAATGCCCCCCTCCCTGTCCAGATAACAAGCAAGAATAAAGTCAAACTCACTTTTCCACTTCTAACAGCCCTCAAACTAAAAGCAGTGAGAGAGAAGGATTTTGATTGAGGGTGTTTTGCATATGGGTACAATTTATTTAGTCTTTTTGTGCAACATAATGGAAAATCAGGCACAGCGAACCTGTCTAGAGTCTGCCCATCACCTACGTACATGGGGTTGCACCCGTGCGCAGTGCGTGCAGCATACAGGAACTGCGCATGCAGGTTCAGCATGTTCACGGAGTACGCACCACAGAGCACCCCTTGACCATCTGTCAAAGCTATGAATTCAGCTTTATATTCTGACATAGTCCTCTATAGTGGACACTATGAAAGAGTTGGATGCTCTGACAAGGCCCTTTATCTAGTCTAGGGCATCTATGTCTTTGACTTTACTATTACTGGCATGGAAGAATTTAAGCAAAGGTGGGTTATGCTCTCCTCCGTATTGCCATTGAATTTCCATCTGTTTAATTCCTGTGGAAGGATGCATACTCGTGCTACCCCAAGGAATTTATAATTGTGCGTTCAACCTGGTTCTTCAGGTGTGTTTTATGGGAAGTGTCCAGCTGTGTTGCAGTGCTTTAGATTAGCTCAGTTAGAGATCATTTCCATATTGTTCTGTTTAAGGAATCCTTTGGTGGAATATAGTGCATGTAAGTTGGGTAAAACTGTGTTTTTTTTCTTTTGCCTTCTTGTTTTTATGCAGTATTTGGCAATGCTAAAAAAAGAATGAAATACAAATTGGTACCATAAATTGTATTCTCTATAAAACATTTGTCATGAAGGATCAGTCTGAGCTTTAAGAGCTTAAAGGAGATTTTTTTTTTTAAGAGCTGACCCTGTGTTCTCTTGATCAGAAAAGTATAACTAGCAGTCATTTTGTTGTATGCTTACATAAAAAAAAAAAAAAAAAAAAAAAAAAAAGCCTGGAAGACGAGAGGACTGTTCTCTCTAGTGCCAATCATTTATTCTTATGTCTTCTTTCAGTTATTTTCTTTTTTTGTCAGTTACTTCTGTTCCTTTTTGGAAATTTAGTTCAGTTAATTCGTGAAAGTAAAGATAGGGAAAAATAGTTATAAAAATATCCACTATATTCAAGAGAGAAATTTTGCCTTTCCTGTTACAAATTGTTATTTGTCAGTGTGTCTTCTTTCAGTGCCACATCTTGAAGTCTCTGTAGTCATTTTAGACTTTTGACATCTTTTCATGAATACCTCATTCTGCTTTGGTAGGAGAAGGGCCTGTGTTGGAGAGTTACAGAGCCATTCAATCTGCTGCGACTAGCTCTCAGTGCAGATTGTGTGAGGCTGCAGAATAAATTAGTACTATTTTGAAACAGTGTTTGTCCACTGGAATGTCATCCCTTCAGATCCTTGCACTGAGCATATGAAATAGCATCAGATGCAGACAGTGATGTATGTTTTAGTACGGTTTTCTCAATTACGGCTATGAAGCTCTCTTGCCTGCATTGATGTTTTGTGAGAAGAGCAGAGAACAGCACTGTTCCTGAATGTACGTATGTTATGGATGGTATTTATTGTTATTTCTTTGTTCTTTTAAAAAAGGAGTGACTGAGTGGATGGAGGGAGCTGTTTTTTGTGGAGGAGAGATTCGAGCATAGAGGCTGGAGAGACAGTCACAGCTCTGTGGGAGCCGGCAGCAGAAAGCTGGTGGAAAGTGCAGGGAGCAGACACAGGCTTCAGAAGTGCAGAGGTGACAGAAAGAAAACTTTAGAGGGACCTAAAGGGGACTGTGTTGAGCGTGCTACAACCAGGATCAAGTCACCGGATTTGAAACCAAAACTTGGGGAAGGGAACTGCTTTCAAATACATGCTGGCTTAAGGAAACATTCTTTATTATGTCATTCTACTTCTGTTTTACTCAGATGATTCTGAGTGTTCTCTATTAAAAAAAAAAAAAAAAAAGGTCTAGTTTCAGTTCAAAAGCAAACTTGCTTTAGAGTGTAAAAGCCTTTGGGATTTTTTTGGGCTGCTCCCTACAGTGAAAAAGTAAGCAGTTCTACTTCAAAGGTCTGGCTGACTTTGGCTCTCCTCACAACAGATTGAATTATTCAGAGCAGAAACCATATTTATTTTGTTAAACAACCTCCCTGAATTACTTGCTATAAGAAAAAGATTCTGTAATCATTGAGCTATCAGGGTCAGGGCGATGTAAATCAAGAATGGCACTGCCTCTGCCCTAGAAAAAGGTTTTCCTTTTGCTCTCTCTCTCTTTCTTGCTTTTAATTGTCTAGACTTTTACTAAAAAAAATACAGCTAGTATGCAAAGTGTTGCACTGTATTTTGTATCTGTCAGAAGCAGGGCCTTGCTAATCTAATCTACTTCTGGAAACTGTAAAAGTAAGAAGCAACAAGGAAAAAAAGTATACAATTGCTTTCTCATTTTCATAACTTACAGCAAAATTAAATTATTTGATCTACCCAACCAATCTATGACATTCCTAATGTACTGAGTGTCATTGGTGTTTAGACAAACTTGAACCTATAATAAAACCAATTCAGACAAGACAGTTAACCACTTTCGCCATATGTGAAAATTTATATGTGAACTGAACTCAGTGGAATTTTCCCATTGAGTTCAGTTGTGCTGGAATAGATAAAAAGCTACTAGTTTGTGTGTGTATCTTAAAAATGAGGTGGTTTGATACATACTGCAGCAGTTCTGGTTAATATCCCCCCCCTTTTTTATTTTTAAATTTCCTGAGGCTCCTAGTAAATAAAGTTAGTAAGAAAAGCAGTCACAATCTGTCTGCATCCCTGTGGACTTTCATATGGAAAGGAGGCCAACTTCTTGCATGGTTCTGATCCTCAGTTTACTGGCTGAAGTATCAAGCTTGGATATGAAACCTTTATTTTGTTTGAAGATTCTTGTAATAATAATTTCCTTGACATTTTCTAAATTTCAGCTGAGTTAGCCTCTCTACAATGGCACCCTTCTTTAAAGAGAAGTTAGAGGGCATTGAGATCTCAAATCTTCTCTTGGATTCCAACTAAACATATAATCTTTTAGCCAGAACATCTGTGAAAGACACAGAAACCAATACAGTTACACAAAATATTGGGTATACGTATATATAAAGAATCAGAAAATCAAGCCTTAGGGTTGGCTCTGAAAGAATGGCTTCTTCAAAACCTCGGAGTGATTAAAAAATAATTAATACTTAGTTCTTAATTTGGAATTTGAGTAGATTTAAAAGCTTTTTGAAGGACATAACCTTCACTAACCCTATTTTATAGATGGTAAGAGAAGGAAGCAAATCTCCTAACATAGCTGAACAAACCAATAGCGATGCTAGAGTTAGAAATCAGGCCTCCAGGCTACCTGTCAGGGCAGTCTATGCTAGATCCCACTTACAGGCAATAATACAAAATGAAAGTTGTCTCAGTGTCTCTCCTGGATGGACTATTATTAGTGTCATGTATTTACAGAAGTGCATGTCCTTTGGCATTTACACACAGGCCTGAATTTATAGTAGGTGCATAATATAACACAATTAACACCAAGACAAATACAATGTAGCTAGAAATTAATAGTAGTTATGGCAAAGACACTTGGGTGGAGGACTTGGGCTCTTGTTCTTACCTTTGTTAACCATTAAAGGAGCGAAGAACAGCATGGAAGAAGGCAGAAAACTGAACAAAAATTGAGAAAGAGAGGAAAGAGCAGTCACTAGAAATTGTAGAGGAATGTGCTTGGACTTCTATAACTGTGAGGTGAGAAGAAGTCTCTTAGGTGGTCCCAGACAAGGGAAAGTACATAGAATCACAGAATCGGAGAACAGTTGAGATTGGAAGGGATCTCAGGAGATCATCTAGTCCAATCCCCATGCTCAAGCAGGATCAGCTAGAGCAGGCATCTCAGGACCCTGTCCACATGGCTTTTCAATATCTGTGAGGATGGAGACTTCACAGCCTCTCTGAGCAACCTGTTCCAGTGTTCAACCACACTCACAGTAAAAAAGTGTTTTCTTATGTTCAAGTAGAATTCTCTGTGTTTCAGTTTGTGCCCATTGCCTCTTGTCCTGTCACTAGGCACCACTGAAAAGAGCCTGGCTGCCTCTTTACTCTCACCCTTCAGGTATTTATACACATCGATAAGGCCCTCTTGAGCCTTCTTTTCTCCAGGCTGAAGAGTCCCAGCTGTCTCAGCCTCTCCTCATATGAGAGATGTTCCAGTTCCTTAATCATCTTGTGGCCCTTCACTGGACTCGCTCCAGTAAGTCCATGTCTTTCTTGTAATGGGGAGCCCAGACCAGGGCTCAAAAGAGTGCTCCAGATGCAGCCTCACCAGTGCTGAGTAGAGGGGGACGGTCACCTCTCTTGACCTGCTGGCAACGCTCTTCCTAAGGCAGCCCAGGATATCACTGGCCCTCTTAGCCATGAGGACATATTGCTGGCTGATGTTCGCCTTGTTGTCCACCAGGACCCCCAGGTCCTTCTCTGCAAAGCTGTTGTCAATCTCATTGACCCTCACCCTGTACAGAAGCAAGGGGCTATTCCACCCCAGGTGCAAGACTCCACACTCATCTTTGTTAAACTTCATTACATTCCTGTCTGCCCATTTCTCCAGCCTGTTGAGGTCCCTCTGAATAGCACAACCATCTGGTGTATGAGCTACTCAGCCCAGTTTTTTATTGTCTGTGAACTTGCTGGACTCTGTCCCATCACCCAGGTCATTAATGCAGAGGTTAAACAGTATTGGCCTCAGTATCAACCCTTGTGGAACACTATGGGTCACTGGCCTCCATCTGGACTTTGTGTCACTCAGCACAACCCTCTGAGTCTGGCAATTCAGCCAGTTTTCAGTCCACCTCCCTGTCCCGTTGTCTAGCCCATACTCCATCAGCTTGTCTATGAACATGTTAGGGGGGCATCCCCTAATCCACAATGCCAGTTATCTCATCGTAGAAGGCTATCAGGTTGGTTAAATATCACCTTCCTAGGGACTGAGATGAGGCTGACCAGCCTGCAGTTCCCTGTGTCCTCCTCCTGCCCTTCTTGAAGATAGGAGTGACATTTGCTCTCTTCCAGTTTTCAGGAAGCACTCCCAGATGGGATAAAACAGGATTTTAATCTTATAGTCAGACCGGGATCTGAATCAAGTTAGATTCAGAGTAATGAACAGCATGTGGTCAGTTGGTGGCAGCCTGCTGGGCTGCATCTCTTGAGAGGAAGATCGAGAACTCAGAAGTGGAAGGGAGAGATGATCTTACTATGGGAGGCTTAAAACTGTATTCAATTGGGGCTCCATTTAACCATCAGGAATTTTATGAATGCAAGAGCCACAGAAAGTAAGATAGAAGTGAATAAAGAAATATGGGAAAAGAAAGATAACTAAATCGAAAGTGGAGACAGGAGAAAACAATGAGGGCAATAGGAAGGACTAAGGGAAGGTAAGATGGCACTGGGGAGGGGGAGCACGTGGGAGAGTGAGGACCACGTTGCGGTAGGTGAGAAATGTGAAAGAAGTTTCCATTCAGAATCTGATGTGGCAGCATCTGAGGTTCATGATAAAGCTTTCCTTAGCTACACATACTGCTTTCTGTATCTGTGCTTGAGTCTGCTCTGCTACATAGCATCCATACGGTGAGAGAGTGTCTTCACCCTTCCGCCTCCTCATCTCTTCAGTGTGCCGCATGGTTTACTCCAGACTGCAACCATGCAGACTGCAGCCATAGGCCAGTGTAGGGGTCATGAACCATCCAGGGATTGGGCTCATGGGTGGACTCTGTGCTGGAGTGGTAGTGAGTCAAGGCTCACAGCAGTGGGAGACTAGGGCACTTCTCAGAGGTACCATTCAGAAGTAGAAAATATCCAGAAACTGGCTGCTAGGTGAGCCACTCGAATGTGGCCATTTGTGCTTCTGCTCAGTCTTCTCTCCCAGCTAAGTAGCTTGTCATATTTTAAACCATCTTCATTATTTTGCTGCTTTTCTCTGGGCTGTTTTTTTTTTTTTTAATTCTGCTTTTTGAAACAGGAAAGAACATAGAGTTTTTAAAGTCATTGTATTTAAAGGCTTTGTTTTCATTATTGTTCTCTTTTTTAGTCCTTTGAATTCTTCACACCTTAATAATATTGTTGGGCATTTTGATTACTGCTGTACACTGAACAAATGGTTTTATTGAACTGTCCAAAATACTTCCCACATCTTTTTCTCTGAATAGGTGCACTTAATTTAGAATCCATTTATACATCGGGGTAATTCACATTATTTCTTCCAATGTGTATTGCCTCTTGTCTACACTGAATTTTATCTGTTAAGTTTCTTAAACACATAACTTTGTTCAGCCTTTTGGAAGTTCTTCCTGGCCTTCTCTAATCTTGAGTAACCTGTGTCACTTTGAATGTGAGTTTTAAAGGTTCCATTAATACTTTAAATGGTTTTTAATTTTTTGTTTTGTTTTGGGATTGGCAAGGCAGTATCAAAGGTACATTGAAAATACCTTTGTTCAGCCGAGCTGCAGTAATTGGTTCTGTCTCTTGTAGTTTGAAGAAAGTGAAATAAAGTGAAAATACCCATTCATAACAAGAAAATGTAAAGTCAAATAGGCACAAAGTTTTTAATATTTAATTTTCCACATTATAAAGCAGACTCTTCTTCTCTGCCTTCCCATAAACGCAGAAATGGATAGGATTAATTAAACATTAAACCATTATTCTTCCTAAAAGAAAAGTCCTTGCCGTTCATGTTTGATATAATATATTCCCAAGGTGATCTTTCCTCCATCTGAATTTTCCCCATCTTTGGTTTAAAAATAATTATTAATAAAGAAATAAATACTGTGTTATCATATTTTTCTTATCTTTTTACTGGAGGAGAAAGGGGTATTATTTTGTAAATCCTCCTTTAATTAAATAATTGACTGGAGGACTGATTCCATAATGGAAATGTTGTGTGACGTTCAGTGCAGCCACTGATTTAGAAATGAGACAGTGAGTCTGTGGAAGGAAAAAGGTTTCTAGGTCCTTAGGCTCTAGGGAAGAAGCATATTTACTCTCTAGACCATTTGCCTTCTAGAAGAGGAGGAGGAGCAGGGAATGAAGCCAATAAAATAGGGCCACTAGCATTTTCAGCTGATTATATGCAGTGTCAAGAATGTGCTATTTCTATCTGTGGGATATTGCTATGGGCTGACAGAGTAAGAAAACAAGAAACATATGAAGTAAACTCAACAAAGCAAAAAATGCCATCCAGGAAGAAAAGAGATACCAGAGAACTTCCTTTTTGTTGTATAAAAGTAAGTCATGCTTGCTTAAATTACTTAAGTATTTCATTTTGTAACCATGAACATATGAACATAACTATTGCATTTGCTGTATCCTATAATCTTTAATTTATCTCTTTTACTTGCTGAGTTACTCTGTAGAGTGTGCTTAGGCTAAATGGATGGTTCAGGTCTACATTATAAACACAGCAACACTGAATAAAAATAGCAGTTACAGACATACTTACAAAAATTAACGGGGAAAAATAAATTGTCTTTATAGACCTACAAAAGTAGAGGAAGAAGGGAGTGTCCATATAATTTATTTCCTGATGTGATACTGGTAAGTAATGAAGAATTGTCAGGATCTCTCTGGACTTGGGAAGATATGAAAGTTTAAGGAACAGTCTGAATGTTTACCTACTTTGAGACTCCCTTTATTCCTCCATGGACGTTCATAGGGATTCTATTAATCATTAAACTCAGACTTTACCCACTCTCTTTTGAGCAGTAACTCTACAATTTGTAGCACTTTCTTTTAATCTCCCAATGGTATATTTACTATCTTAGAACATATGTTAACAGCACAGCAGAATCCTAAAGGAGGAAAAGGGAGACCTATCATTACTCAGATATATGAAATCTTCTCACGGGCAACAAACATCTACCAGTATTTTTCTAAAATGAAACCAAGAGTGGACAAATGATACAAACTTGGGATGTAAATGTCAGTGGAAGAGGAAGTGAGAGGGAGATAGTGCCCTACTGAGTGCTATGAATACAAAAATTCAATCTAAGGTAGGGTCTTTCTAGCTCCCGACTGCCATAACTTTGATTAACCTTGCAGTGTTTCAGCGTGGGGTCATGCTATCCAGTTGACACTTTTCCTTTGAGATGTCAGTCACATTTCAATAACTTTCCAGTGTGGGCTTGTAAGTCCTGTCTCTTCATTGACTTTGAATGAGGCAGGTTGCTTATGAATGCAGCTTGAAGTGTCACTCAGATATTCTTGCATTGTGTTATGTTTGATTGACATGTCTGGAGTGGTGGAAAAATTCAGGGTATCTAACTGCCCCTGTTTTGACAGTGAGGACCCTCTATTTTTTATTTTTATTTTTAATTCCTGAGACTCTCTCACCCTTCTGATGATAATGAGATTTGGTAGTGCTTTTTCTTTTTACTATTAACAAGCACAGGAGAGTGCCATCTTGCAGATGTAGCATCTTACCATTTCTGTCTGGAGTTTAGGTTCTCACAGCATGAAAAGCATAAGCTCCACTAATGGAAGATAATACGTTAATGATAATAGAGTAAGCACAGGTTCAGGAAAGGACATAAAAGAAATTCCTATCAGTTTATCCTTCAAGATAGCTTTTGTTTTATGTCTGGCCTGAGTAATTCCCAAGGGTTAGGCCTCATGCAGTTCAAAAGGGACCAGCATGAAGGAAGAAAAAATATTTCTAGTTTTTCAATGTTTATTATTAGCAACATAGACTACAGTTGTTTTGTGGAAGTTTCACTATGTAGCAGAATGCTGTGTCCCAGAACAGTGATTGTTCCAAGGCTGTGTTATTCAATAAGCTGATTTATAACATATGACTCCAGTTATAATCCAAGAGTTGCTCCATGTATTTTAAACAAAATAAATATTTCTATGCTGTAGCCACTTTTTTAAACAAAATAAATATTTCTATGCTGTAGCCACTTGAGGTTTATCACCTTGTTTTCAGGAGTGCCCAGGCTCACATAAAGACTTACCCCTCTTCCAATGTTAACAGAAAATGCAGTGCTTGTGGTGGAGGAGGGGAGAACTCTGTAAGATAAAATAGTTATATCTATTTTATAATGTTTCATAAATCTGGTTCCCAGGTAGTGCAGGAAAATGAATAAGAGGTGTTCCTGTTTTTTTAGCTACTACTACAGCTTCTTTTCTCAGCTGAACGGAAAGAAGCATATAAAAACAGTTAATACTGGAAACTAGATGTAAAACAATAGCAAACAAAAGCTCTTCAGCAAGAGTAATCTCCTGTAGTCAGTGAAAGTCGAAGACATCATTAAATTCACAAGAGAACTTATTTTTCTAATGTAAGCCCTGGAGGAAGCATTCATGCCGAGATGCAAAAAAAGAACTAAGGCCCGTATTGTGAGCATTGCCGTGTCAAACCTTTGCGTGCATGTCTGTCCGCAAGACTAAATCCTGAGCTGAGGCTAGGCACCTGCGTGGTGCACAGGGAGAGTGTGGCATCTGGGGATGGAAGCCATAAAATTCACTGTGATGAAGAGACAGCTATTTACGTCAGCTAATAGTAGGGAGAAGAGGGGTGTCTTATGGAACATCATATACAGTTTCAGCAGCAGGAATGAAAAATATCCCACCACAGCTCATAGTGTGGTGCTAGGGCACTTTACTTGGAGACAGGAGCTGGAATGCTCTTAAAAGACAATTGAACTGAATCTTCTCACATGTCATATGAGTGCTTGAACCACAGGATAAATGGGACCAGTGGTTCTCCCTGCAGCCAAGTTTTATTTTGTAAGTGGTACTTACAGTGGTACTTTGTACAGACCTCAATCTGCTGCAGGTGCTTAAGAGGGCCTGGGAGATCAAGTCCTCAGAAAGGGGAGGCAGAAGAATGTCTAGCTTATTGATCTTGGCAGGGCTTAAGTCTGCACTAGGTGTGAATCTGTTCAGCTCTGAGACTGTTCTGCACGTATTCAGAAGCAGAAGCTTAAGTGACTGGTAATCTTTAGTGTTCCAAAATGAGGCACCTGAGAAATTTATATGGGTTCACGTATACGCTAGCAACTGGATTTTCAGGATTGTCATTTTGTCTTAGGTACCTATGTAAACCTGTCTAAGTTCCTTTTTAGATCGGGAGAATCCTCGCATGGATTTGTAAGAAATAAGAAGACACTGTTTTAATAAATTTGCCTTTAACTTACTTGGAAATTAATTTTAATAGACTTAGAATTCAGCAATTCTATTCAAAAGTTCCTCTTCCCCTTCTCTTTACATTTGTGCTAATACTTACCACTGAAAGGTTGTGAATATTAATTAATGTCTGTAGAAGCCTTGAGATCTTTTAAAGAACTAGAAAGTTCAAATTTGTGCAAAAAATAGTGCTTTGATTGAGATACCAGCTTCTTCCTCTAATACACATTGCAAATGGATGTTATGCTTTATTGTGGCACTTAATGGTAGAAGATTAACCTTGATATGTTTTCTTTGTGGCTTACACAAAAAAAAGGAATATCAATCTACAACATTGTAACAATTACATATATACTTTACTCTATTGGCTGACTAGAAATCATATTTTAAATGAAAAGCAAATGTTTGCATTCATAAATGGCTAGATGCCTTAGCTAGTCATAATCATCTATGATGATTTCATTTCCATGAGCAGTTACACTGATTTCTTATTATTCTGATACCTTTTTAAATGATTTTTAAAATAATAGCATATTTTCCTCAAAGGTAGAGGTTTTTTATATGTTATATGTAGTTTATTTTGATTTTTTATTCATTTATTTTTATATGACATTGCATACAATGTGACAGTGCAAAAATTTGTGTATGTGTATGCGTATGTGTGTATGCATAATATGTGCAATATAACGTGCATAAAATACTGAAAGTATTTTTTCAGCAGCAACATTATGACTAGCCTAATGATAGGAGCTAATAAGCCGAACATGAGACCTTGAAACCCCATGTGATACTGACCTCATTCTTCATTCACCTGTCTTAAAATCTATCTTTTTTTCTGTAAGAAAAAAAAAAGTATTTCCCAGTGGACAGCTATGAGCAAAAAGAGAGAAAGCTGTGACATGACTCGAAATATCACATTGGGGGGTCATTGTCCAACTGCTGAGCTGTGTGTGACTACCACAATAAATGCCTGTGGAAAGACCTTTACTTATAAAAGAGGTGTTGGGAGCCAATTTTCTAATGTAGGAATCCGTTTGTCCCGTATTATTAGATGCCCGGTTCACTATTTCTCCTGATCTAGGTGCCTATACTTTTATACGGTTACTGAAGAGGTTTAAGGCATGTAAACTTATGGAGGCAGGATCCCTCTCTGGAGGCCTGTGGAGGTGTGTAACTTCTCTTTGTTGACTGTAAAGGCAGCTTTACATACTTTAGAAGGTTTGGTTTACTGCATACCCATGATGTAGGTGCGAATAAGTTGTTAAATTAGATGGGCTGAGTGCTGATGATACATCAATCACATTTAACCAGTAACATTACATCTAACATGCAATGAATATGAAGTAGAGAAAAAAAATGGAGAAGGGTGCTGGATTTATATATTCAGCTTCAGGTAGGAACATATATTTGCATTGTTCTGATTATTGTGAGTTTTCTAGGAGTCCAGCTTATTAGACTTATACAATTTTACCAGAGATTTAGTGAATTTCAGGATGAAAAGAAGAAAGATGTTAGAAGGCTATATCCAGTACTTTTTGTTCTTTGCAGCCTCTACTTCCTGATAGTCTGATTGAATCTGTCTGATATGGGCTAAGGGACTGTGCTTCAGCCATTTCTGTTGGGAGATTTTCTTCATAGTCTTACAGATGTGGTATCGTTAGGAAGCCTTTCCTGATATTTTGCCTCCAGGATTTATTGAGGCTTTTAGAGTAATGCTGTAGCTACAGGACTGCAGAACGGTACGACACATAAGCAGTGAAAAGGGATAGGTGTTTCTGAGATAATGACAACAAGTACCTCCTGATCACTTTGGATAATGAGTGAATAGAAATAATTCTTTAATTTTTGGTTTACTGATTCTACCTAACTTCATTCAACTGGTCAAAGACCAATGGCTGTTGTCTATGAGATGGTAGCCTGGAGCATTAGTCTACAATTCCAGCTGCCCCTCATTTGCTCCTCTCTTCTGAATGCAGCTGTGCTGGAGTAGCAAAAAGCTACTACTAAATTAAGCTTTTCTTAGTTTTATTCCACTTAACTTCATTGTATAGGCCATATATCTTGTGTAGAGTAGTGCATGAACATCTCCTTGGAAGAGTGGCAAACAGCGGTCTTTTTGATTCTCATCATGCAAAAGGCGTTCAGCCCAGTTCAGAGTATGTGCCCTAACCTGTTAGATAAAGCAGCAACAAGTGTTTGTGCATGGTGCCAGATTTGTTAGGTGTGTTTCAAGAGTGCTTCCTACGGAGACTGGCCTAGCGAGCCTCCTTCTTGGGTTCGGATGAATGAGAGAAAGAGGTACTCAGTCCTGAGAAGGCAGAGGAGTGGACTTAAGGCTCAAACTTTATGACCAAGTTACAGAACTTAATGGTTGCCGCACATCCTCTGAGCTGAAACAGCTACCTGCGTTAGTGTGTGTTGAATGAAGATTAATTGAAGACCATAGATGTAGTCCATTGATATAGCTTAGCTCATGCATGGTACATCTCTAAGCTAAGGTCATTCAAATATGTGTCCAGGACAATTCAGGTAAGCAAAAAGTAATGATTCGAAATAGAAGGAAGGATTGTTTAGGTTAGCCTAGATGTTTAGGAAGGTTTTTAATGGCAAAGATAGTTGAGCACTGGAATTGTATTGTGATTGCTGTCATTGGAGATCTGGAAAACATGAATATGTTAAACATAGGAAGAAAGGTTTTCTTCTGGGTAGAGGAGCCTTCCAGCTCCAGGATTCAAAGACCCACAAAAGAGCTTGCTTACCCTAAATAATTGAGCAAAAGTTATGAGAACACTTTGATGGAGGAAGGAATCTAGTCTTGGTTTCCGAAGTCCTGTCCTTCATCTGAACAGAATCTTTGGTGCACAGGGTTTTTTTGTTTTTTTATTTTGTTTTTTTTTTTACAGTCTTAAATAGTTTTCAGCCTGCTTGACAATATTTCTATCCCTTGTATTTCTTCCTGAGTTCTGTGTGTTACTTAGATGTTTTTCATTCAAATTCTGAGCTAACCTGGTCTTGCTAACAGGATTGCAGGAAGTACTGTGAGAACAAGATAAACGCTTCCTTTGAGTTCTTTCATTTGATTTTGAAGGGAAGTAAAATTATTTGCCTTTGATGCTAATGAAATTTAGGAAATAATATGTCTGCAGAATTTTAAGGAACAGCTATTGTTCCTGCCTCTTAATGCACATGTGCCTTTCGAGAGGAGTGAGGAGTACCCATTTCCAGAAGTCCCAGAGACAAGTATGGGTGAAGTTTTAGTGCCATAGTTACTCCTTACATGATTCTAGCCATACATGGGTAGAATTACCCCATAACCTTGGGGTAAATATGGCCTTAGTTTCAACAGCATTTGTTTTTTATTAATTCTACTTCATTGTATATTTTGACTTTAATTTCATTTGGACTTCCTTTTCCTATAGAAAAGGTCTATATAAACCAGAAAATAAATGAAAAAGGATCACTGACACATAAGGGCATCCACAGCTCAGTAACTCAGTAAGGTTTAGTGATGCTTATTACATATATTCTCAATTTTCATTCACAATATGCAAAATGCAAACTCTCCATCTCCCTTTTGACTGTACTGTTGGTAAAATGGATTACATTTTTTCCATGTGCAGGATGTATTGTCTATTAAGATCCATGAAAGTAAACACAATAAAAATTCTGGTGAAATGTTATTGTATGGAATAAGTAGTTGCTTTTAAAGTCTCACTGTTTCAGCTGCTTTAATTGTACAGGCCACAGGGTTTAATATTTTTTGAGGGAAAAATTAGGAATTTGTTTGAATTATTCATGTTTTGAAAATGGCCTGTGTGACAGCTATTTTCATAACTCATTTTTACTGCAACTTTAGCACATACCAAAACTCCCACTGAATTGAGAAATTAGGATAGTTAGAATTTTACCTAATGTATTTCTGTGCTTTCTTTTAAAGAAGTATCTTCCTTATTGTTAATATACCCCACATTGTCATGAACGGGAAAATACAAACCTGTGAAATCATGTAATGCTTTTCTTCAGTTCAGCAGACTAAAAGAATTTGTCCTTTTCAGAATTAACAGGATAGCTTTCTGTTAAAAGATTTTTAATCTCCCTTTCTTCTGATGTAGGAAAAACCCCACCTAAATGGTAGTTTCATAATAGACAGTAAGGGAAACAGCAGAAAGAACAATATGAAGCCTGGAGTGCTTTTTCTGTTACGAGTCTGTGGAAGGAGAGAGTCAGAAAATGAAAGCTGTCTAACTGTCCTGTCTTTGTTTCCTCCTACAACCACATGGGAACCATTCAATAAAGAGTCTTGAGCATGTTGGGTGAAAATAAGGAACAGTAACTGAGGGGCAGAATTTTTCTCTTCAGTGGCCCAAGTTGGTTGATGCATGCAGATTAGCATGGATCTTGTTCCATACTGCTCACAGTCTGAATCCAGACACGGTTAGCAGCTGGAACCCTAATTTCCTCCTTGGTGGAATTAAGTTAGGTCTATATTTATTCAGCACCTTTTTAGGAATCTTATTTATGTAATCACAGAAGGGTAAGTTATTTGCAACTTGCTGCTCCTCTATTGCAACAGCAATGTTTTTTGTCCCTGAGTACAGCCAAATTAATAATTTTTGATATATGCCAGGTTATATTGCTCTTTCCTGACCAAATAAACTAATTTAAATATGTTGCTTGTACTACACTTGGATGCTGACCCTAGTAAATTGTGGTGACATCCAGAAAATTGCTCATCAGGAAAAGGTATTTAGAATAAATGAGCTGTAGATTGAAGGAGCAAATGTGCTATAAATCTCATTTTTTATGCATTTGATTTAATTTACAGTCCTGTTTCTGGTCCATCTTCATCTGGATATTGCTTTTTTCTTAAAAGGATTTTGAACAAAATATACGACCACATAGCGGGGTATTTTGAAAATGCTCTTACCCCTGTCAGACCCTTGGGCTTTATAGGAAAGTAAGAAAAGCATGTTTGCCCTAATAAAAGCATTTTTTTAAGCAAAAGAAAAAATACCAATTTCTAATGAAAAGCTGCTAAACATTAAATAAAATTCAATGTGCCATATGGCAATTATGCCAAAAGACTGAATTTATTACCAAATAAAACTGTTGGCTTGTGCATTTCACAGTTTCCTCCATTCATAACCAGTGTGTTTTCAGAGGTTTTCTGTAGGGTTAGTTGACCAGACTTCTGCAAAAACAACAGTTTGTCCTTATTGCAGGTGGTGCTAGGAAATCAAATCCAACTGGGGCACGGAATGACATTACAGACTGGTCCTGTCCCAGCTGCATGACACGTGCCAAAAGCTGATTTTTCAGGGCAGACATTTAAAGAAATGACTACAGAATTCTATTTGTTCCCTTACGGAAGAATCCATGTGTTTTTCATACTTTTACATGTTTAACATTTCAGCAAAGTCACTGTGTTTTCACCTCAGTGAAAATGTTTTTACACATCACTTTTGAGCAGTAATCTTACAAGGAAAAAAACAAAAGTAACAGCCTATGTAAAACTTTGAATTGATTACTGAATAATAATTGTATGTGATAGACTTATTGTATCAGAAATAGCTAGATCATAGTCATACTAACTTGTATCAGCTTTTGATATGATGTTATGTTTTTGTTTTATCAAATGACATTATTAAAAAAAAAAGTATGAGACTTCAGAGCAGTTCAGTCACTAGCATTGCAGGAAATTCTTGTGGAATTGCTTATGATGTTCCCTGATCTCAGAGAGTCTGCTAATGAATCCAAACATCCCAATATGATTTTGAATTGTTAAAAATATGTGTTTAATACACAAACTCTTGTGCCATCAATATCCTTTATAAACTATGGCTTTAATTAGGTCATATAATGGGAAAGTATTTCCTTTCCTCCTCCCCCTCCCATTTACTGCAGCTATTCATCTATGAAAGTGGATGTTTGCATTATCGCCTCAGATAAGATTTGGTCTCTGAAGTTGGGAGTCTGTGATGCAGTTAACATGCATTCAGCATGCATATTTAGACAACATTCATACCGAGCCTTCATTGTAACTTGCATCCAAATTGTTAGATTACATTTTTTTATGTGGGCACCTACTGAATGAACTTTCTTGGTGTGTTCAGCAGTGCTTACCACATTCAAATTCTATTGGCAAAAAGAGGGTGAAGGGATAAATTTGAAGACGTGAGATCCCCTCACTTCCACTTGGCTATGCAGTGTGACTCTCACAATTAAGTTGGCAGAGATCCTTGAGACATGAAAGGGAATCCTTCAGCAAGGACAACGGTGTTTTTATTTGGCAGTAGGAAAAGATGCAGGGGAACACAATTAAGCTCCATGCTCTTGCACTGAATGGCTTAATTCAGCTATGCTCGTTCACCGATATTTCACTCCTGTTCCTGTGATTGGCACGGAGAGGAATACAGGAAAATGAGTCCACAGAAGCTCTCTTCACAAGGACAACTTACTTATCTATAACCTGTCAAATTCACCAACAACTCTTGTCAGTATGTTAAGCCCTTTCTGAATGTATTCACACAGTTCGTTCGGTAGATCAGTTCTGTGGACAGAACTCATCCTTGAATCGCTCTCAGTCCTCTCCTGATTTGCCTTCTTTGGCATCTAATGTCGAGGAAATAGTATAATGTGAATTTGTGAACAATATTTTCAGCAAGTTCATGCTGATACAGAATATTCCTGAGAGGCAGCATTAATAATGGGTTGGCACAACGCATTTGCTGGAGTGGGTTTGATGCCTTGATTGAGTTTCCGTGGTGCGTTTGTTGTTGCTTTGGGGAACATGTGGATATTGGGTTCAACAGACCATAGAATTTTGAATTAACCTCTCTTTTTCTCTTCATAAATATAATGGCTTCACAATCTGTTCTTGCTTTGGCCTTTTATTTAAGGGAAAGAAGAGAAGGTTCAATTAAAAAAAATGCCATTTTTGAGAGCATTGTGAGGAAAAATAAATATATGTAAGTAAACCTTGATCATAGGAATATTTTAGGCTACTTTCCCTCAAGAGTTTCCCACACTGATTCACTATAAAATATTCAGTTTAGCCCCGCAGTGCAGAAGATGAAAACCATTAGCCCTAAGTACAGATATTGCAACTCCAGTTACACCTTTTGTTTAGGAGAAGCCTTTGATGAATTAGCGAGACTCCTGGATGACTTTCAAGAGTCCTGTTAAAACCCATCAGGGGTGTCATTTTAAGTCAATCCTTCTTTTCCTGTGTGTTTTAATTAAATAATGTAATTTTACAAGATGAAGATTGAGGGGAAAAAAAAAGAAGAAGAAAAGAATCTTTTCTTTATGCCCTGCTGCTGTGTTCAGGTATGTTCTGGTTGCCTTTTCAGTCAACTAGAAATTTGCTTTGAGGGTCACCAGAGCATCAGTCTGATCTTTGCATTATTTCCAAAGCCTAAGAAGTTTCTTTTGTGTGTGTGTTTGTCTGAGAGAGATACACCATTGCATGGGGGAGAGGTTAGTTGGTGATAAAAATTAGTAGTTAGAGGCTATATCTATATTGCAAGGTAAAAAATGTGCTCAGGATTAACTTAAGGGAAAGTAGGTGTAATAATGCTAATATGTTGATTTGTAAACTGAGGCACAGAGTGAGTATGAAATCTGTGTGGTTTAAAAATGGCATGCCTGTCAAAGTACATAGCTTTCCTTGGATACTATTGCTAGTGCTTAAGTTGTTATATTCTGAAGAATGTACACAATAAATATACTCTTTATCTTCAATATTTAACCATGTGTTTACTCTTTAAGCTCTGTTTGCTTATCAAGAGACATGTTTAAGTCATTTTAATTCACTAACTGCCTACTTTAACTGCATCTCACAGTATTTTGGCTGTGTATCTCAAAAGCAAATGTTTATATGTAAGCTTTTAATTCAAATTTTAAAGATAGCCAGGAAAAGTATGATTACTTAGGGTTTGGTTCGGTTTTAAAGGAAACTGGATATAAGCTGTCTTTCAAGTTTGTTAGTTTAACCCGAGCTTAACAGCAAGCCGTTGGGAAATTCGTGAATGCTCTCTCTACCTAAGTGCTAGTCATGACCGCAAAGAATTAATACAGCTGTTTCATACTTTAGTGATTTGTTTCCTGAGATTTGTGATCAAAGTTGTTTAGGTTTTAGGCTGTGAGTTAAATTTGGGAAAATTAAATTAAGCTTTGGGATGGTCTGTGTGTATTTCAGACTTGCAGTAAATAATTTGGTTAAAATTTATTTGCACTAGGAATTAGTTGAACTGAACTGATACTGTCCATATTTTAGTTCTTAAGAAAACAGTGTTTAAGACTTTCACACCTTTTTATTTCATGACAAAAGGGCCAAACAGTGGGAATTTCTCTCTTTGTCTATAATTCACTACAGCAAGCAAAAAGGACTTGCCACTTTTCATTGCTCATTGCTTGCACCAGGATTTTTTCCACATTTTCCTGTTCACACTCTTTTAGTGCCATTTTTTTGTTAACAGCGAAGAAAGCAAGAAACAGGTAAATAGGTTTCTGCAGTAACACAAGCTTTAAGTACCATACGCATCAGGTGAAGCTGGAAGGCCTGGAGGAGTAGGGGGCACTGTTGTTTTATTATCAACTCACTTCAGATTGCTGCTCCTTTTGCTGTAGCCTTGACCCTACCAGCTCCACATACAAGAATCAGACTTGGTTGATGAATAGACCTGATTTTCTGAATGGTCAGTACCCATTACTCTAAGTAGGGTTACAGGCATCTGAGAATCCCAGCAGTGCTGAAAAAAGACATGAAACATTTGTTTAATACCATCTTTTCCACTATTTTTATTACTACTGGGCTCAACTGTAATAGTGACAGAGGGAAATTTTAGCAAAAGTTGTCATGATGCTGCCAAGCCCACACAATTGCTCTTGATTTGGTAATCTAGCTTCTTGCATGACACAAAGTGTGGGCAGTTTTGGTATCAGAAGATAAAACTGCTTTTTTACACACAAATAGAAGGCACTTAGCTTGTCACCATATGGAACAAAAGTAATTACTGAGGATGAAAGGCAAAGCAAGACAATTAGCATGCTTCTTGTTTGTCAAGAAGCAACCTTCTATATCTCAGAATGCTGTAGTTCAGGTTTCATGATGAGGGTTTGTGGGAATGCACCAAAAGTAGTGATTTGAAAGATTTATTCATTTATTACAGTGACAAATGCAACGGAAACCTGTTCAGAGACTTGCTTTATACTCAATTGCTTCTTGTAACTGATTCATTTATCAGGTATTTGACTAGGAGGAACCTGGTAAAACATTATACTGATGTAAATTAGTGCAGAACAAAATACATTAAATTACATAGGCTTGCATCTACAGCAGAGCTGATTATCACTATATCTTAAATATTAGGTATTTTCTTTGATAGGGTTTAGCACCTGTTGAATTTGATCTTTCTAGAGTAGTCTTAGAGTGTGGTAATTTATAATGATAAATATAAGGAAACTTCAGACATATAGAAACAGTGTAAAGAGATTGCTCATAATTTCCTATCTTCTTTCATGTGGCTTGGGTCAAGGTTACAAGAGGGGATATACAAATATCCATTTTCCGTGACAGAATATTAAATAGTGACTCTATTTTACAGTGTAATTTCACATGTTCAGTTATCTAGCTTCAGTATGTCCAGTTTATCTCTGTAGGATAATTCTAGTTTACAGTCACATGCGTCCCTCACTTTCTCAGCGAAACTTCAGTCCTCAGAACTGTGAGGAAAATGGTCTCCATGAAAGTCTCAGCAGAAGAGTCCATAACTGAGCACCCACAGAGAATATGTTAGCAATCCCCATGGTCCTTGGCTTTTGCCAACTAGGCAATGCTTTATGAGGATTATAGACCCCTGATAAAACCTTAGCTATCACAGGTCCTCCCATCGTGAGTGAAAAATTTTTTAATGTGATATGTAACCCTCTTTTATCTGGGCTGCAGTCTATCCATTTTCCCCTGCATTCTCCTCACCCTCCCTGATCAGAAAATTCCCCTGTGTTGTCTTCATCCTCCCTGATACTTTGATTCCTGTATTTGAGTCAGTGTTTTGAATAGGAAATCTAGGGAGAAGGAGACATCTGGGTTCTGGTGTACGTCCTTGACTATTTCAAAAGTCTCTATGGCACGTTCACAGGATTTATATGTTTTTCTGGATAATCCTTTCTAATCTGGTGGTCATGAATGTGCAAGTAATGTGTATAAGCATGACTATTCCATTTTACTCTGTTTTCTTCTTCTTGCCACAACATTTTTCTTAAATGTAAGGTGTCTGAGGTAGTCCTTGGTGATTGTTTCATATGTGTAAAAGTAAGAAAATGGAAAATGACAGGAGAAGAATGGACTTTTGGGAGCCTTTTTTATCCAGAAAAAAAACATTTTTAGATAAATTTTATGGTGCATATTCAGAAAATGGTCTACTATGAAGAGAATAATTGAAGTAGGCTGAAAATAGATACTATACTAAGTAGCCCTTTAAGTTAAACATTAAGATTGTGTTGATAATCTTTTAAAAAAGTATTACCAAGCTTGATTGAAAATATATTTAAAGATATAGGTTTTGGTGTATGTAGTTAATGTTCTGAAATGGTATGCTGTACCACCATATACCAGTTTATTTCAACCCTTCTGTGTGCTTGCCTAAGTGTCTATTACTGATTCAGTTATTATAATATCATAGTTACAATAAAAAAGTGAAGCCAGAGAGGTTAGATTGCACCAAAAAAAGAGAATTATTCTCTAATTGACCTTGGTGGTTTAACGACTGACCTACTAGTTGCCAGCAGAGCCACTATGTGCATTTGTTGATTGACCTGCCATGAGAGTATCAACAGCTTGTCCACCATGGCTGTGTTTTCATTTTCCTTTTGTATTTCAGAGACAGCAGCCATAATTAAGATTTGTGTGATGACTTTAGCTGAATTTGTCTTCATTTAGTCAGAACTTTAGAATTACTTAATAGTGCTGTTTATAGTATTATAATTTCAGTGAATTTTACTACACTAGATGATACAGTGATTTAGAAATGCATGTGATAGGGTCTCTCTCCATTTAAAAATGGACTTTCTTGTTTTATTCTTGTAGGCACGTATTGTCTGCTCTGACCTGCAATTCATGTAATAAATCATTTTTAACACTGACACAGGTGTCCTTTTGAGTTTGTGTGCTTTCCATTCATATTATCTGCTATATTTTTTTCTGATGTATGGCTCATTATCACATCATTCTGTGTGTGCAAGTATTTTTATAGCATCAGCTTTTGTAGCCTTCTCTAGTTCCACAGTTGAATTTCCTATACTCATTTTTGAGTTCTGTATTCAAACTATATGCATGAGCTTTAAAATATCATATTCAAATCACTCCTGCAATTTTTCAGTGAAATTTGAATCTGTCTGAACCTGATCTATTCTTCAGTCTGAAAACAAATGGTCTGATCAAGTAATAGTTGAAAAAGTAGCAAAGAATTCAGTTCTCTGTAATCTCAGATATAGATAGCTATATATGGCATTACAGCAGTGAGGGCCTGACTCTGCAGAAATTCTTTGCTAAGAACAGTAGTTCTTAAACATACAGGTAGTCTTTCTGACAGGCTGTGTGTAAGGAGTACAGGACTGTTCTCTAGAAGTCTTGTTTCTATACCAGTTTTTAATTAGTAAAGTTATTGATTAGAATTGGGAAAAAAGAAAAAAAAGATTGACTGGTGTTTTCCAGTCCCTTCCAAAGCAAGATCAACTACATTTAGGTCATTCTTGACAGATGCTTTTTTCTTAAAGACATCCGGCTGTGGGAATTCTCCCTTAGCAGTCTTTTCCAGTGTTTCAGTAACCTTCCTTACTGTTAGAAAGTTTTTTGGCATCTTACTGCAATTTAATGTCACTATTTCTTGGACAGGGACAAGACATTTCCTCTTTACAGGAAACAGACAATATGAATTGAACCTTTTATACATTGAAAGATTGCTATCTTTTTTATCTTCAGCCTCCTCTTCTTTAGTTTTAACAATCTCAGGTCATTCAATCTCAGTTCTTTCATTGTTGGCCAGACTCCTGATCATTCTCCTTTGGACTTCATCCTCTTGGTTCATATCTCTTGAGCTGTCCAAAATGGGACAAAAACATTCCATCTCAGGTTTTAGCAAAATTGGAACAAAGCAAAAGACTTACCATGTATATCTTGCAGAGAGTTCTCAAGTTGATATATCTCAGGGTGTCTTTCTTGCTACAGAGTGACACTCTTGATTTCTTTTTAGATTGAATCCATTCAAATCCTCAGATCTTTCCCTGAAAGACTGCTACCCAAGTAGATGTTCTGTATCTTCTATTTGTACAGATTCATTTCTACCTTTTAGAATTTTGCGTTCTAGCCCTACCTTCCAACACACTGACAGGCCTGCAGTTACATGTTTTCTTCAAATGCGATGCACCCATCATATTAATAAAAGTTTAAACAGACTTCAGGAGGCGGTGGAGGGGAGAGGAGGAAGGAAAAGAAAGCATTTACTTTTGCAGTGACCTAATGTAACTATTCTGTAGGAACAGTCACCTAATCAGTTTTGCACCCACACTATATTACCATCTCTTAGATGAGCTTTCCCTTTTCTATGCACTTTTGAGAATTTTCTGCGAGGTAAGCGCCTTGAGGACAGAGAAATGACCCTGATTGCAACTCACCTGTCCACAAGGTCTGTTACCTTTTTGTAAAAAGAAATTAATTTGGTTGACATGATTTGTTCTTAACTAATTGATGTTGGCTGTTCCTTATTTTTACCAATCATGTTTTTCATTGTCCCAGAATTTTTCTGAAACTTAATGCTTAACTGACTGGTAAGCGTACTGTTACTGTACTCTCTATACTGTACTCTCTAACCTTTTCTGTCTGTATTTTCAGCTGAAATCATTCCTTTGTTGTTTGTATTAATTATGCTAGTCACCCCCTCTCATTTTTGACCTTTTTAATTAAAACTGATGCAAAAAGGCATTAAGCAGTTTGTCCTTCACAGTGTCACCTGTCAGTAACTTTTCTTCTCTACGGGATAGCAGACCAAAACTTTCCTTTGTCTTCCTCTTAGTCAGTTTGAATAGATTCAGTCTGATTAGTGCAGGATGGGGATTTTTAAATTTCGTTTTATCCTCCCAGTAAGTCAGCTTAAATTTCCACTGTAGTGATTTTTTTTTCCATTGACTTGCATATGTTCATGTTCTTTCCAGAAATCAGATTGATGGTATTTCTGAAAAGTTTTATACAAATGAATACACGTTATTTAAAAACAACCAAACAAGTAAAACCAAAACAAGTCCAAATCAGGAAAAGTCAGTTAAGAGTCAGATTCTAGCGACCTGATAGTTTTGTTTGTTGAGTGACATATTCTGCCCTTCATTATTCACACACAAGGAAAATGAACACTTCAGCAACTGAAAATCACGTTAGCATGATCAGTCAATGAGAGAGTTTGATGGTGTGAACATTCCTGATTCTCTAATCTACCACAAAGAATCTTTCATATGCTGGAATAGTTTTTACTACATCTAATAATATTCACTTATAACTGCTCCACCAGGAAAGAGATGAGGATATCGGAATGACTAAAACATGAAAACATTAAAAAGAAATAACAAAAACCAAAAATAACACCACAAACAAACTTATCTCTTTCAGAATGAACTGTAATTGAGTTTTCCTTCCCTTCTTATTTAAATTTTGTAAGTTGTTAATATCACCCGTTAGATTTACTCCTGATACTGTTTCAAAAAATTAAATACTTAGCAGGAGATTATCATTTTGAGTTCATTATGCCCACGATGAAGCCTTTCTACAGTTGAATTAATTCATACAGCTCTTACTAAGCAGTACACTACTGGAAATGTTTCTCTTTCTCACTTTGCCTCTCAGGTCGTGTGATCTCAGGATGATTTTTAAGATTATGCAAAAACCTCCCTAATAGAATAAAAATAAATAAAACAGAATAAAAGTAAAAAATGGTTTTAGTAATACTTATAACAGCTTTCTAGAAGACTTCAGTAGTATCTGTTTGACCTTCTAGAAACAGGGTTGCTCTTTATGATGTAGTAACAGTACTACA
Organism: Dromaius novaehollandiae; assembly: GCF_036370855.1. NCBI lineage: Eukaryota > Metazoa > Chordata > Aves > Casuariiformes > Dromaiidae > Dromaius > Dromaius novaehollandiae. The sequence goes on from NC_088098.1 coordinate 178,327,378, forward strand.
AGATGATTTAAGGCAGCTGAGTGGGGACACTTAGGGCACTTGCATGAAGTGAGTCCTGCCCGTATTTCTCGACCACCAGAAACAGCATGAGGTTTTGCCATTGCTTGCCCAAAATGTGGGCTGCCTACCAGGTGAAGAATGGGAAAGCTGCCAACCAAGAGAATATACTCTGAGGATGTTTTTGTCTCTGTAGCTGGACTGTGTAGCTGATTGTATTTGCTATTAGTCACTGGGAGAAAAACTTTCTGACTAGAGGAGACTGGGCATTTGGGTGCTGCAACTATTAAATCTGCCCTGGGGAACTTAAAGGAAAACTCCACAGTTATAGGTGAGATGTGTCTTTTGGTATGTATGGGAGAACGGATATGGAAGAAAGTACTTAAGAGTTAAGTCGAATCTTTCAACTTATGATACACGTTCTTCAAGAAGAGTGTTTCAAGAGGCTTTCATAGTGTATATAAATAAGAGGACACAGAGCATCATTAACCAATGTAAAATACCCTGCTATCAGGTCATACGAGATTTCAGGATGTGATCTTGTAACTAGACAACTGGGAAGGAAAACTAGCCCATTGTTATAATATAGGTTGTCAGTGATGTCAGGGTTGCTAATGTACCATAAGCACTTACAGGCAATTTGCTGAAGCTGTGATAACTAAATTTCATGCCAAGGATGTCTAAATTATTTGTGAGATTTTAACAGCCTAGAATGTAGCTACAATAATTTCTAAAGAATAGAAAACATAAGATTGTGTTTTACAGTGATAGTAAATTTAGCCTAAGAGGTGAGAAGTATTTTTAACTCAGCACTATCTAGAGAATGTAATGTTACTGCCATCAAGGTGGGGCTTTTTTCTTTTTTTCCCTTTTTTTTTTTTTTTTAAGTTTAATCCCATGAACTGCTGGCTGTTGCTCGGTTGGGTGATGTAACGTGCTTACTTGCTGGAGGCAGCATGGTGAGTGAAATGCTGTTACAGTCTTGGACACCTAACATCCTTGCCATTTGTTAGCATCATACAGGTAATTCTGAGTGTGGCTGATACTAATTTATCACAGCCCTACATATCGCAAAGATGAAATCAATCTCCCCACGCTAATACTGAAAGAATCGACACAGTATGGAGCTAGAGCGTATGTGTCGTAGCTCTCCTCGTATGCTGTTTATCAAATGCCATTTTGAATAGTATACAATGTTTGCATGACATTACAGGCAAATAAAGCAAAATAACTGCTAAAAAACAACCAACCAAATAAGCAGTCTATTTTACTTTAAGGCTTCGTACTTCGGAAAACACAGTGTACTAATCCCTGCATTGTTGTCTGTATATTACAACACTCGAGATCATCCAGAAGATGTATAACCTTCCCACTAAATTTAAGAAGAGAGTAAAAGCAACAGTCCCATCAGTCTAGCAATAACTGAAAAGTCTACCCTATATGAAGAAGGTCTCAGATTTCACATTTATCTGGGTGCAGTGTGGCATGAGAAGGCTTTCACAAATCCTGCAGTCTTCTTAAACCTTGCTTGTGTCTTTATTAGGCTGTTTTTCTTTACCACTAGAGCTGTTGTGGATTTATCTTTTGATTACATTGCAGGTTTGTGCAACTGCTAAGTAAAGTTCATTTAATGCTGAGACTTCTTGCAGATAGTATACATTGAGGTTGATGCTACCCCGCACCTAGAACCTGATGCTAAGATTACTTGGCAATCAAAATAAAACAAAATCTAAGCTGTTCAAGGGTTAGGTAACTATTTAGTAAGTTTTGTAGTACACATGTGTAAACATTGTTCTCTGATTCAGGATGTGATTGACCCATGTTAATTTTAATAACCCAATCCTCTCCATAATAATATTACTTTTTCCTGTCTTATTGTATCTATCTAGCTTTTCAACATTATTATCATCATATTATTTTATATGCACAAATATACTGAGTGTCTTCAAAACCAGATGGAATGTTAAAATTTTTACTTTTAAGAAAGAAATTATGGAAGATTAAAATGAATCCTATTTGGTTTTATGCACTACTTTGCTCTTGATAATGCAGAATAATCATTGTGGCCAGATTATTACTGAGATGAGATAAGCCCCACCATTGCTTTGGTCTTTTTAGCTGTGTTCATCCTGTACCTCAGGTCAAGAGAGGCATGGTTTAACAGGAGTCTGGAAATTAAGAGGAATCAGTCTAGACCATAGGACCTGATCCACAACACTGGTTCAGTACTTTCTGAATAGGACTGAAGTGATTTCATTCTCCTCCACCTACGATTCCAGCTTTTGCTCATCTAGCGCATATCCACAAAGTAGTTACTTTACAATGGGAATTTTATAACTTAACACAGTCTGTTCTCTTGACTGCTTGTGGAGGTTTATGCATTTCTTTACTCTTGGTTCAATATTTTAACTTTCCAAGGTAATTCTGGGTAAGAAATAAAATAATCCAAATTGTATCTATGATTACAGTAGATATTGAACATGATATGTGTGGTATTATCACTGCATAGGTCACTGTCTTAAGGAGATTTTATTGTCATGGACTAGAATTTAGCAAAGTAAACTTCAGCACTTTGAATGATGAAGCATTAGGACCTGCTACAAGTATTGAGAAAACCTTCCTCTTATTGATTTTATTTTTCTTGGAGAAAACCAGTAATAAAAATGGATCCTAAAATAAATTTAATTTACAGTTTTTTCTCTGCTGCATAAAACCATCCATTTTTAACTGTTAAAAAGCTGGTCTTCTAATACATATTAGTTAAACAGAACACAGTCCTGAAAAAGAAATTAGTTAAATCTCTGTCATGACTGTATTTTTCAGCTGCACTGGAAAAAAGAGGCTATTTCTTTCTCTCTCTGTTGATACAGAGGACTCATTAAATCTCATATCAGGCTTGCAGGCACTATGGAAGGACAGACTTTTCAGAAATCTTCAACCTCTTAGGAACTTTGGAAGTTAATGAGCCATCCCATAGTTATTACTTTGTGTTTTATCAGGGGTTGGCTGTGGGCTTTTATTTGATTTTCTGATTGTAGTGTGATCTCCTGTGTGTGCACTGGAAGACATCAGCTCTAGAGAGGCTATGTTTTCCAGTACCGATGGGCTATACCATTTAAATCTTTCAATGCTATTTGAGTCTTTGATGATGCCCCAAGTATCACAACTCCATTAAATTTTTTAGATAAGAAGCAACAGGGCTTTGCATAGTTCTTTAGAGGTTTAAGGGAACTTTGGCCACAGTGAAGTGTGTAGCGCTAGGTCCTACTGGGTGTGCTGGGACCTCCAGATATTCGTGTATCTACCCAAAGTATGGGTAGTGCTTCATTGCCTTCCCTTGCGGAAGCACCAGGCTACCTCTGGTGCCGCGCTTGTCTCAGCTCTGCCCAGTTTGAGGGATTTTGTTCCCAGGATGAAGAGGAACCATTCATATGGTGGAGAGAGTAGAGCTACCTCCAGTTCCTCCTCCTCGTCCAAGGCCAGCAAACAGAAAATGGGAAGAGGGGGAGGAAAAGGGCACAAAAACTATATTAAAATACACAAAAACTATATTAAGATAACTGAAAGGTCAGAATTGAATATTTTTCTGTGTTTTTTGGCATCATTCCCCAATGCTACTTTCCTGTTTGTTGTTCTCTCTGAGACAGTCAGAAATGCTTTAAAAGAAAAGGAGGTTTCCCTTCTACCAAATCTTGTAAGATTATCTATCTTCCAATCAGTGGTCTAACAAAAATCTTCTCCAGTAGAGAAGTATAACATCAGATCTTTAAACATCTGGTGAAGTGAGTCCACCCCCTCTAAGGTAGCATCACCATTAGAAATGATGCCTTACCTTGCCCATGGGATGGGTTTGAACTAGCAAGTCTGTGTCAGAGGAAATTGAGGTTCACACCTGGTTTAAACTAGGTCTTTTAGACATAACACTTGGAAGTCAGCACCAATCTCTCCATCTACTTCTTTGAGCTTTTGATCAGAAACTCAGGGTCAATTTTCTTCAGCTAGAAACATCCTCTTCAGAGAATTTCAAACAAAACTCAAAACTATTCATTTTCACACATTCTCTCTCCTATGCTACAAAAGTCTCTCTTTTATTCAAGCTTCTTGTCATTTTTTTTATTATTTAAACAAAACCAGCAAAACTAAACAACCATGCATTTGCTGAAAATACAGAAGAAGTTAAAGAATGAGGGTCAGTTAAGTGAACATCTTTTTCTTATGGGGGAGGGGATTAAGGAGGTGAGGAACTAAAGACATTTGTTTTAGAGCAATCAGACCTTCTTCTGCTGACATGCAGTGTTTTTCCACTCCACTTCAAATGGTTAGACAGCCTTTGACACCCTGGGGGATGTAAATCAGGGACTGAAAATTTTTGATTTTTTATTCTCTAGAGATATGTCCTCAGTATTTTAATGGTTATTTATCTTTCCCAATGGTTTGCTTGCTTAGATGCCCTTAGGTTTAAATATATATAAACAGATATTCCCCCACAAATCTTAAAAAGACAAAATGACTTTTTTTCTGTAATTCTTGTTACCATTTTCCTACACCCATACATTTTCCAGAGGTGTTTTTCTAGGAACAGCCTGCTGTACAGCTGTTCTGCTCCAGCTAAACAGGTTCATAGGGAATGAAGAGCTTAGAGCAATTTGTAGGCAACGAGGCAAAAAGAAAAATCCACAAAGAAGCAGCTGATGTTAGCAGCTCTTAAAGAGATTGAAAGAAAAAGGGAAGAATAGGCAGTGGAATGTAGAACAGAGAGAGAACATGAATTTGGAAGAAATCTGAATTACTATTTTTCAAAACCAAGAAGAAGCTACAGTGCTTATCTTATAAGCACTTTATCCTTTTTTTGCTTTTTACTGCCTGCTGAGCAATATCTCTGCCTAGAATATGCAGACATTAAGCCAACTGTTTAACTTCATTGCACAAATGACTTGGAGCATGAGACTAGCAGTCAAAGTTTTATGTTCCAGCTCCATCACTGACACACACCCAGGCCTGGTTCAGGAAAGTGTTTAGGATGTGTTGAATTTTAACCACATAGTTAAATCCCACTACTTGCTGTAATACCTTTCTGAAATGAAATGTGTGTTAAACTCCACAAACTACTTCAATCTTGCAGTGTCTCTCTTTCCCCATTTGTAAACTGGAAATAATAATACTAGTTCCTATGCGAATTATAAAGTTTAATTCAGGACATTTATTCACCATTCTAGGTAAAATGCTTAACATAATAGAATTATGACTTACTGTTATTTTTCATTATCACCAGTAGAAATTGTTTTGTGTGTTTATTTCAAAGAAATAAGTGTTTTTTCATGGACTTACAGCATTGAAAAGTTTAAAGGAAAAACTGTCAGCATTAATTGTCATATTTCTATTTTAGTCATAGTCACAGAGTCAAGTTTGGACATAGGTCATGTCTAATTACATAAGGATATATTTACCCACTGAGAACGATTATTTCATGTTTTTTTCTCTCTTTTTTTTTTTTTTTTGCTTTAGTTATTTACTGTCATACAAAGTGAATTACAAAAAAGTTAACAAATCAAAACAAGGTGTCAATATGCAGGTACTTTGCAGAGGTGCCTATGAACTACTGAAAGCACTAATGAGGCAAGGAAGCTTATGAACAAGGTGCAATAGTGGCTATGAGAATACTAGATATTTTTATTTAAATGTTTTCATATGGACATTGTTTGGAATAAAAGTAAGTATTTCAAAATGTAGAGAATTATGTACAGAGATTAAACTGAAGTCTGAAGATCTCAAGGAATCTGATAAGTCATTAAAAACAGAAAAAAAAAACAGAGGGAGAAAGAATGAAGAAAAACACTTTAAAATGTTGTGGCTGCTGCATTTTTTAAAACACATTTTAGTGATTTTGAATTGCCCATAAGAGTATGTTTGATTTTCCTGAGGTATGTAATAGATGTTATACAGTGTCATGGAGCACAGGGACCCATTATTATATTTCATTGGTTCTTTTATTACCTGAGGGTAAGCACAGGCAATAGAACAAGGTGTCAAACTTACTTTTAACCTTTGGTCTTAGAAGAAGCTAGATGAAGGGTTTAAACGTATTTTAAGTTATTATCCTTAGAATCGTCTAACTCCCTCTCTGTTTGCAACTGGTGAACATGAGTGTTATCCAGTTTGCAGTGTCAGCCCCTTATATTGTGTTCCACTTAGACCTGTTGTTTTCTCCACAGGTCCCTTCGTGCCTTTTCCTCTGCTTTGTGTGAGATGCTATAGGTTGTGTCAGATAACTTCAACATGGTTCCTGCTTAGGGGGAAAATTGCAAAAAAAGAAGTAATATTTCACTTTTGAGCGATGGTAAAGAAGGACAAGAATGGCATATTTTTTGAAATGTACACAGGTCATAGATCAGACAGAGAAGTCTGGCACCCATGCTTAGAAAGAGGAATAGACTGCTATAGTACTGGAGCGTAAAAAAATAGAGAAACTGCAGAACGTTCTTCTATTATAAAAATACTATTAGGGGTTTATGTTTGTATTTGCAATGCTGCTAAAGCTAATTTGCTTGTAACTTAGCTTCAGATATAAACTGTTTGCAGAGGTCAGACAGAAGGTAAACCAGGCTAAATCATGCCTCTGTGTTAAAGAACGTGGGTCAGGAGAGCAGGGAAATTAGCTTTACTATAACTTTGGAATGGAATCAGAACTATGTCCCCCCCCCACCTCCCCCTTTGCCCCCAGTGTCCCCTACTGCTCACATTCCCCAGTTGCCAAATAAAGTGAAAGGTAATAATGGAGGTTGATGGGGGTAGGGACCATAATGGGCCTTCCCTCCCTTCCCTGAGAAATCTGTGTTGCAGTAAGGTGTTAATGTGAGGATGTTAGTGTCTCTCACCAAAAAAAAAAAAAAAAAAAAAAAAAAAAAAGTGGAGAAAAATAAGCTGGAAAAAAATAACATGAAAATATTCTTTAAACAGCTTTATGGATGTAGCTCTAAGGATTCATTTTTATCAAGCCTAGGAGAGATCTTCTGTCCTGGGTAAAAACAATAAATAAGATCCTCCTATGACTTTGATATCAGAAAGCACTGAGGATGCTCATAGCACTCAGCAAAGTGATGAGAAACATTTTGCGACTGCTAACAGTTTCAGATTCATTATTTTCTTTTGCTAGTCCGACAGTTGTTTTGGGGTGGTGAAGGATGGAAGGTGCTGAACTGCCTACTCACTGCCATTGATGTCACCAAGTGTCCTAGCCTTTACACTAGACACATAATTCTGGCTGTAGTTTTGTTTGAGTAAAGCCAGCTCAGCAGCACAGACAATTATTTGGAGAGAACTTTTATGTTACAGCTTTTTATTTTACTACTGAGGGTTGTCTGTGTTTATTGACTCCATCTTGGGAATCCACCTCATTTCTTGGCTGGAATGACCTTCATCTTTATAATGTTTCATCAGTTTCCAGGCCATCCGTTGGAGGTGAATGTTCCCTTTCTTTCCCCCCTTTCCGTTTTAAGCTCTGCTATAGTGCAATTTGTTGAAATCCAGAGGAAGTACTGGGTTCATTACTTAGCTGTGAGATTTCTATGATTTTTAGGCTTCTATTGTAAATATGCTAGAGTCTGTTGTAGATTTGTTAGTTTGTGCTTTTTGTTATTGCACACTGATTTTTTCTTTCTGCTGGTAGTTTGAACATCTATGATAGCTTTTGACCACAGCATGGTATCAATGTTTCATCCTTAAATACTAAGATAGCAACACTAACGATGTTCTGCTTTTCATAATATTTTTCAACCATAGATGTGAGAGTACCTCACAAAGGAGTTCAGTGTTACTACATTCAATATACATACTGGGAAAGTGAGGAAAAAGAAGGGAAGTGACTTGCCCCAAATTAGCTAAGAAAGCTGAGCAACAAAAGGAGAAACCACATTTCCTGAGGCTCATTACCCTCTTCTGCTTCCAAAAATTTGTGGCTATTAAATTCCCATGAGGATAAAGAAAAAAGGAGAAACCCTCTTTAAGTGTTTGGAGGAGAGGAACCATTTTCAACCACAAACCCCCTCATTTAAAATTGTCCCTCAGCAGGACATCATAGTATCCTTGCCTATTTCTAAGGAGAGTAACTGTAATTTATTTTATCAAAGAAGAAAATGTATGAAGATGCTTGTACAGATTTCTTCAAATATTAAGTTACTCAGTTTATATTAAATTAAACTAATTTAAATTAAATATTTACATTTAAAATACCTCTACTGGGAAATAACCACTATTTAACTTTTTTTTTTTTCATTTGGAGTTTGTTTTTTTGCTAGATTAACAGGGTAAATATGAACTGGAAAAGGCTCTTGATATGCAGAACTATCTGAGGATGTAGCTTGTGTATTGTCTGAATAGCATTTTACAGCACAAAAAAACAGAATTAATGGGCATTTTTAAGCTAGCTGCATAAACATACATGCCTCTTTTGACGGGAAAGTACCTTTAAATATTATTTTAAATAACTAATCCTTTAAAAAAAAGACCATTTAATTAAAAAAGGCTAGTTAATTTTAATAGTGACATCTAAATGGATTAGTGCTGAGATATCTTTGTGATATATTCTGGTAGTCAGAGTTTAACAAGAAAATAAATACCAAACACAATCCGTGTTTGAAACAGAATGAGTTTTTTGCAATAATTTACTGAAACTAAATTTAGTTCACTAAAAGCTTATTTATATGGAGACTTTCAGGAAAATTATTCTGTAAAAACGAATTTAAAGTGGATTAGTTAAACCTAATTAAGTCCCTATATAGATGTTCATTCAGAATTAAAATTGCCTTGATTTGGTTTAACTTAACTCCCTTCCAAATGAATTACAACTACAAGAGATTTAATGTAGTTTAAATAATCCACTTTAAAAATTAAATGCAGAATAATTTTGCTTCATGTCTCTGTGTAGGCAAGGTCTCTGGAAGAAATCTGTCTGTCTGACCCTTTCCCAGATGTTAATATAGGTGTAGACATTAGCTTAATTTTGAATGTAGTCCAAAGTCTTGTAAAAGGTATTAAATCACTCTGAATTCTGAAATATTCTCTTAGGAAAGGACAGGATCCAGGCAAATAAGCTCTCTCACAGGTATGAACTTATGATTTGAAGGAAGAAATATCTTCTGGTGGTGCCTGCTTCCAGTAACTGTAGAGCAAGGCCAGACTTCAGCATTCAGGCTACCTTTTGGTGAGGTTAATGTGATCCCCAGAGAAGGAATAAATTGGTTAAGCTCATCTCCTATAAGGGGATGGGAAACTGGAATTTGGCAGGTAACAGGAGTTTTCACTGTTGTCTGTAATCTGTTTGGAACATTATAGGTTATTTATTCTGAGATTCTTGTTTAAATAGATCCTGGTAATAATCCTGAACTACCAACACAGTATTTATATGGTTCTCTGACTATATACCTTTTGAACAGGTTGTCATTTCTTTCAAAATTTTTGAGCATAGCAGGGTACCACAGTTTCTGAGTGACAAATAATCACTTAGACTGGAGATAAGGCTAGACTGAGTCATAAAGAAAAATAAAATGTATTTCTGCCATAGCTCTGCTGTTTCAATGAACATGGAAGCTTGGATGAACATCCAGGCATGGTCAAAATGAATTTTGAAAGATCTTTTTTTATGAATGAGCTTCTTAAAGTTTTAAGATAAAATCCTTTATGGGCAGGAGGAACATACTTTGCAAAATGATGAGAGCAGCATTTGTGCTGATGGTTCTGTTGACTCTTTTGGAGAGTTGTAAATAATTTCTTCCTGTCTTGCATTTTCTCTGCCTATTATGCAAGATGTTGCATGTTTCAGAACTATTCTTTCAGTTAGAGTGGAATGTATGTCTTCTCAAGGGAACCAGCATTATTTGTGGCTAAAATTTTTGATCAGAGGTAGACTATCTCCCCTTACTTAAGCAGCAGAGAGAATGACCCGTCTGTAAGACCTCAGCTAGATAAGAATCAGAGAATATTGAGGATGTTCTAGGAACTGTTGAGAGTGAAAAATACTCCACAAAAAGGTGTTACTGAAACTGAACAGAAAGAGTGGTAGCTCTGCTTATGCAGTAGGCACACAGTGACTGGAGATATAAGTGTCTTCATTTTCAAAACATCAGCAATATTATTGTTCTCTGCAATCGATTTTTACATGGCACAGTTTAAAAGCTGGATTTGTTTCTCTTCACTTGCTTAGTAACAAGCATCACTGGAGAGCAAACTTTCCATCACTATAATGAGAGGTGTCACTGAAATACACATTTCAGCACTACTAACTTTACACACTGATTTTATTATTGGATCTTGAAAGAGGAGGAAGAAAGAATAAAGAAATACAGAATAATAGACTGAAACAATAGAATGATTTTGTGAACTGAAAACTATCTAGTAATATCCTTCGCCTTTCACCTTTATGTGAAATAAACCACAGGACTGTAATGAAAGCTATTACTGGTGCATAAATGTACTTCTCCACACATATGGATCAACTCTTCAGTAACTAAAGAAAATTCTCTTCTAACAGGGGAAAACAAAGTTAAGTTGTGGAACTGTAGAACTGCAAATGTGCAGTTGACCCATTCAGAGAGCAAGTTTCTGGGATGAAGGTCCCTGACAGTTTAAACTGATCTAAGTCCGTCCTGCCAAGTTACCTCCTCCCTCTTCCCCAGGTGCAGGTCCCCGTCCTTTCTTTTGTCTGACCTCCGTGAGCTGTTGCAACTCTCTGGGTTCACAAAAACCAAACCCTATCAGAACAGAGGCAGTAGGAAAATGTGTCCTGAGTTAAGAGTGAAAGGGCAAAAGTCAGTTTAAACTGCTTTTAAGTACACCTGAACATTAAGTTCAGGTGCACATATGAAAATGTTCATTGTCTATATAAGTACATACACACATACATATACATATATATATACTGCTCTTACATAATCGTGAGCTATATTTAAAGTGAGATATCTGTTTAGTTCACATTCTTTACTTTGGAGTTGAAAATGCTTCTTCCTTTAATTTGTTAATTCAGCATCTGTGGTGTATATTCTTCCATTAAATCTTTTCTGAAACATCTGAATTATTAAGGTATAAATTAGACAGTTTAAGAGCAGAACATTGTTTATAAAGGGACACTTGTCACTGTTCAGCGGTAAAAAGGAATAATACTGCCACGACCGTAGTCCCCTGGGAAGATCTTACCTTCCTGATACCATCCATGTTTCTTGTGGTTCAGAACACTTGTTAACCTGAAAGGGGGGGAAGAGAAGTGCATGACATTTAGACTAACCGTAACATAAACCATTTCTTATCTCTCCCCTCAGTCCCTCTCCTCTGCCTCCCTTCTGTCTCCGTTTACAACTTCACTATCTGTCCTGTCTCCTGGGACCATAACCTCAGTGTAATCTTTGACTGTTCTTTTTGCTTCCCTCTGCATGTCTAAGCTCTTGCTAAGACAAACTGTTTCTTTCTTTTAATGGCTCAAAAAATCCACATTTCCCTCAACATTGGTGCTGCCAGAAGCCCTGCTTCTTTTTTTCACACTAAATCTTCTCCTGTCTCATTTCTCTGCCTCACAATTCCCATATCAGCTGGTCTATAGGGCTAAAATCCCAGCTGACACTACCAATTCTATACGCTAGTTATAGGGTTCTTTTGTCCTAATGTGGGACATTGTCCAAGTGGGTTGTACAACTGAACTCCTTTATTCCCCGCGTCCTCACCCATACCCTCACCCATACCTCACCCATGCCCCCAACCTAAGAGATATCTAATTATGCCAGCATGGACTGTTCTTCCAGACTGGACTATTTTGAGTAAGCCTGGAAAGCATCTCTGTGCCAGTATCAATTTCTCAAATATACACTACCCCACATTGCTCATTACAGTATTTCTTGATTTTCCTGTTAATTAAACATTTTGTGATATAGCCTTTGATTTTTCAAATTGCCATGTCAACCAAAAGTTCTTTCTCAGGATTTTCCCAGAAGTATTGCTCTCTTGGAAGAGCTCTCCAACTTGCACTTTAGCCTATTTAGATTTACAAAGTAAGCATCCCTTTGCATAAGTCCCTATGGGATCCAGTCTGGATAGGTGTTCTGTAAGGAAGCTTAACACACACTGACAGCAGTGAGTTTAGCTGCAAGTAGTCATGACCATAGCCATTTTTATTCAAAACATGTTTAGAATATAAAGTGGTGCTGTCTTTCTTCTAGAGCATTTGCCCAGGAAGTGACAGAGTTGGGAAAACCTGAATGATGCTGAATTCCTTTATTGGTTTCACCCTAAGTTCTCTATTGCTTCTTTTCTTCTGAAGAATAGGAACAACAGTATTTGCATATTTTTCAGAGTGTTTTGAGATCTCCTGTTGAAGAGAGCTGTTTAAAAAGATGTACGAATTTGAAGAGAAGCTTTGAAGCGTCCATAGTTTTGCATTAATAGTTCTGCGTTAATATTTTTGAGGTTCAAATAAATGCAGTTATAAATGGCATCACTTAGACATGCCCTATATATTCCTAACTATGTAATCACTAAGCAAGTGCAGCAGTTAGATATCTTATGGTGTGTCTATGTGGGAGAACAACTAAAAGTATGAAGTTAATGCAGCTAAATTAAGGACCATTAAACCCCTGTATTGAAACTCTTATTGAGAAGTAGAGTGCTTAAGAAGGGATTAAATGACAAAAAGTAAAGCCATTTTAATTCAGAATGAGAGTATCTACACAGGAATTTAATGTGATTTAATTTCTCTGCATTAACTTCATAACTTCAGTTGATTCATCTTAACCTTACCATCTGCAGGCAGTCCCAAGAGATATCAGTTATTCACAAAAGTATGTCTTGGGAAGCCTTGTCTTGTAGTCAGGCCCTCTCTTTAAAACTTTATATCCTTCTATAACACTCCTGGCAAGTAACTCAAGAAAATAATTCTTTAAAAAATAAATACAAAGAAGAGTAGTCATCAGCGTTTTGTGGTCAACTGATTAGGTACCGGCACAATCTTCATTACTAATGAACATCTAAGTGTGAAACTACTTTAGCCTATTAAAAGAAATATATAAACTAAAAATAACTTCATATTTGACATGCAGAGGTTAAGAGCTTAAGGGGAATTCAGAAGTTCATGGGTGATGGACACAATGGAAAATGACAGAGAAGAGCAAAAGAAATAGCAAGACAGTGAAAGGCATTGTATACATGCCCCCAAAAAGTGTGTGGCAGAGTTCAAATCTAGCACTAAGTCCATGGTAAAGGCTTAAATAAAGCTATACTATGCCAAAGGTGGGGTGCATCCTGTCAGTCAGTGCAGCATGTTCCCAAAAGAATAGTTATCTTCCTTGTTTCTGTGGGACGGCCTCATTTTTTTTTACCGCTTTTGGAGGGATTCAGCTTAGCTGTTTGGTTGTCATTTCATGATCTCCTAACCAGACAGATCAACTGTATGTAAAGAAATATATAAAACTTCCAGATAAATCATCTTAAACTCTAGAGTCAATAGAAATTTCTTTCCAGTCATTAACATAGGAATTCTGCAACCTTTTCAGCACTGATAAGGCTGCATCATGGACATGAATAATAATACTTGTTCACTGGAATCAACACTATGTGGATTAAAATTTTTATAATTAGATTTGTGTCCTGTTTCTTTGGCACTCATGACTACAGCAGCTTCTAAGTATTAGATTTGAAATTTTTTGCTGGCATTATTTATAAAAGTTCATGGAAATTAATAGATTATGTCCATTTCCAGCTGCAGAATAGTTGGTTCCAGTTACGTTCTTTACTGATGATATCATTATGCTTAACATAACACTTAAGTAAATGGAAGAACAACCATAATGACGATAAAATAAAGTAAGAAACAGAGCCATCAATATCTTACATGTAAAGGAAACAGAATATTTTCTAATTCTAGCAGTTAGTACATCTATGAAGGACAAAAACCCTACTGGTTGTTGTTGGTTTGGGATTTTAAAGGACCTTGCTAACTTCACTTTAATGTATTAGAATACTAATGATTTTTTTAAATAAAAGCCTGTTCCATTAAGAAGATTAGAAAATTCAAATCTTCTGTAGTTATTGCAGAAGTTTCTTATCATAGAGTATTGACATAATTGATGCTAAGTAGATTTATTTATGCAACTTGGTCATTATTTTTTAATAATATTTAATTAGATATTAACTGTACACAGTAGGGAGTCATATTTGAAAGCAGTACAGCATACGTAACTAAACTTCAGTGCAGATCTTCACAAGGGTATCTGGCTACAAGGGTATGCTAGAAGCACAACAGTCTTTGCAGATAGATGCCAAGTCTGGTGCATTTACTTTATCACAAGTTACAGTGGACTGCCAAACCTGGGGCTAGTGCTTTTTCTTGTTCACCAGTGCATTTTGCTGTTAGAGTACGTAGGCTTGTATTCTCCATTTAGAGAAATCAATGCTCCCTGCCTTCCCACCCTTTTTTCCCACTGCTGACCATTTTTCATGTCAGTTTGCTTTTCCCATTGCTGGGTGAGCAGCTTATGAGAAATAAACCACTGAGGCAAATCAAACCTTATAAGGCGGCCAGGGCAGTAATTCAGTGGCTGTTTTTTTCCAATTTATTCTCTTTCAAGTGGCTTGTTTAAAAACAAATAGCAGAAATAAAATCTTACTGTGTCTCATGTTGATATTTAACAAAACTATAGAAAGACCTTTTGCCTTAATAATGCCAGTGACATGCATTTTGTTTATCTTTCTAATTATTTATTTATAGCTGACATGAAAATGCTTCCCACTAGACATCATTGACTGCAAGAAATCCAGTTGTGTATTGCCTTTGTGCGACTTTCGTTATTATAGCATGATTAAAATAGTACATTAATTATGCATTCTGCTATAAAACTGGATACTGCAGAGGAAATAAATACATATTAATAATACATTAGTTATTAATCTGTATACTTGTCATTTGAATGAGATGCAAACTACTACAGCTTCAGTTCATGAAGACCACCACTCATCTGCTTGTTAAGTCCACAAACATCTCACTATTGCAGGAGGACAAGCTTTTGTTAAAGGTCACCTTGTGCTACAAATGAGTAATCCCAAGATTAAGTAACTGACACAGCTGTATTACTAAGTTAAAAATTTAAATGACTGTGAGATCTGGTGATAGCATAATAAAACAGATTGGCCACGTGCAGTCAAATTTTCATCATGAAAAGTAGTTGAATTTATGGTCATTGAAAGGGATACATCTTCCTGGAGCAACAAAGATGATTCTGACTTTTTGTCCTTTGAGTTTCCTTGTACTGGAAAGGGTACTTTTATACTGAAGAGGGGCCAGCTGCAGTTTGATGAATTGATGAAAAAGATGTTGTATAAATGAGTATTTGAAACACAGTAGGTCTTGTAAAACTCACCAGATGAGCTGCACCATAAGGACTACCTTATGACAAGATTATAAGATTGTGTGTGGATAGCTTAAATATGAGGAAGTTATGCCTACTTAGTAGTAACACAATGGGTCCCTAAGGTTTTTCACATCAAGTTGTCACTTAGTTAAAGGATGGAGTGAATACTTTAAGGCATACAACTGCAGTCAATTAGGCTCAGCAAACTTTTATTAAAAGAAGCCATTCTCTTTCTCTGAGGTTCAAGCTAAATAAAAAAAAAAATAGTTATTTAATATGTGAGCTGCTTGGCCACATTTGCACAAGTAAATTAAATGTGCCTGGGACTGTTCATTTCAGTGAAGCCAGCTGTGATGGAGTGACCCATGTCCATATTGTTAAAATCTGTTAATCTGAAAAAGAAGGTGGCTGCAGGCAAACTGCCTACTAGGAACACTGCTAACTCCTAGAGCTTGTCTAGAAGACAGTTTGGGAGAGGCCTGGCTGACCAGGACTAAAACTGTGCCAGGGTGTGTTTGAGTAATTTAATAGGTGACTGAGTTTCAGGTCCTGGGTATGTTCCCCAGCACTGCTTATGTTACTGGTAGTGGTAGTCTTGCTGAGTGAAAACCCACAAGACGGAGTTGTCCAAGGATGAAGTTTCATTCAAGATCTTAGTTCTGTCATTAAATGGGATATGAATTCTCTATTACTTAGAGCTTTTACATATATTTTAATTATTAGGCCAATGCGTGCTTAAAAAAACAGACAAAATCCTCAAACTATCAGGTTCTTATAGGTAGCTTTTCTCATTGGCCTAATATTGAACGATGACAAATGAAAACCTTCAGAATGGGTGTGCAGTTTTAAAAATTGTTTCATTAACTAATATAAGAGATTACGTCAGCCAAAGCAGATTAAAATAATAATAGTAATCGTAATCATAATAGTAATAATATGTAGCTCTGACTTGAGATTTACACCAATAGATCTAAAAGCACATGACCAAGAAGGTCAATATTATTTTATGGACTGCAAAACTGAGACAGAGTGATGTGCATGTCATGACCAGAATCACCTTTTTAGATGACTGGCAGAGCCAGGAATAGAATGTAGATCTCTTAAATCCCACGTTGAAGCTCTGTTTTCTGGGCTAATTTTCCTGTTATGGCATCAGTGGTTGTGCACATAGGTTTAAATTATTCTCAGATAAATATTCTATCCAAGAAAGGTCCTGAGTAAGTGACTGTTGGAGTCGTGTAACATGGTAGACATCTTTAAGGTTAGTGAGTCAGAGAAGGATATGAATGTGTATTAGAATAAAATGTCTTTCTCTCTTACTGACTGTCCTTTCTTGCATTTTAATCTCTTCTGACTTTTTTCTCTGAAAGAAGACAGAGGAAATCACCTAGTCAAGAAAACTGTCCTGCCAAAGGAGAAATTCACCCTTAAACCCTTCCTGATAACTATTTTAGATATTAAAAAAAAAAAAAAAAAAATCCAGCCTTGAAAATACCAGTCTCTTTTTATGTAATCTTTTCAGTCCTCTCTACCCTTACTCTTAGAAAGTTTTCTTCTAATGTGTAACCTACATTTCCTTTGCTTCAAGTCCATCTTACCCTCTTCACAGCTGACTCTTCTTTCTAAATCCATTGCCTTCCCTTTTATAGCAACTGTTGATGTATCGGAAAATTGTTAATGGCCTCAAGTATGTAACAGCTTGACTGTGGAGTATAGGAAAGGGTGAATCTATTCCTTCTTTTGCCACTGTTTGCAAACCTTTCCATTGCTTTCATCAAAACACTCAGCAACCCTCTTTACTATTTTTCCTTGGAAATACGGTCATCTTCTTCCCTCCTAGAAAAGCTCTGCTCATTGAAGTGTATACTTCTAGTAAGGGAGACAAAAACACATGAATACTAGTAAACAAGCTCATAAACAAGAAGAAAGCAAGCTGAAAAAAACAACACACTGATATCATAACCACTCAACTGTTTTACTGTCAAATTTCTTCCATTTTAAGACAAAGTTGCACAATTATATATTCACTGTTTGCTTTGTGTTGTAAAAACCGTGGAGTGATTTCTGCGAGAGGGAATGAAATGATCTGGCTGGCTGCTGAATGTTTTGGCTGCTTTAGGGCACTTGAGTAGAAGTGGTTTTGCATTAGCTATTTGGATTTTTTTTCTTTCTTTCTTTATTCTCTTCCTTTCCTTTTTTGGTAGGACAAGTCATAAATAACTATACTGCAAAAACCTGATTCTATGGCTTTTCTATAAGAATGGGTCCTGCTTTTTTTTAACCTTGTATAGCAACAGTGCATTCATTCAATTAGTTTACAGTGATGCTTTGGCACTGCTGTATTTTCATAAATGCATGCAAATCCTTCTATTTAAAACACTAGGTTTTCTTAACTTCTCCAAACACACTAATGGTCTTGTAGCTGACAGAGCGCAAAAAAATCAAATAATATCAGAAGACTTAGTCCTTAATTCCTGCACGGCTATAGAGATGCTCTCCTTGTTTAACTCTTTACTTGTGCTTACTTTGGTAATGTTTGTGTTTGTAATTACAGCCCCTCCCAGGGCTTCTGTAAGTTATTGATTATGCTGTACACACCCATCAAAGCTGATGAGCTGCAGAGAAAAAGAAAACCTGATGCTCCCAGGGGATTTGTTTGGGGGGGGGGGCAGGCGGAGAGAAGGTTGGAGCCATTTCCCCAGGGGCTTTATAACGCTCCTCCAGTTCCAGGAATCTGTAAATTTCCTTCAACGAGATGATTTCTCTAGAGCTATCACTGAGAATTGCTCTTTATATGTACAGGCATTTTAGGGTGTGGGGAAATAAGCAACGGAAAACAGTATGTGCCTTAAGCAAACTTGGAATCCCCCTCTAACTCCAAATAGTAAATGTCCCAGTTATATCTCAAGACAATGCAATTTTGGTAATTCTTTTGAAATTCCACTTTAAGGGGAAGTTTTGTGGCACCTTTTTAAAATTTGCTCAGATGGCTACACTGAAAGGGTCTGCGAAGAGATGTATATGGTCTGGATGAACTAATTAAAGATTCTTTGTGAAGCTAGAGAAATTGGAACTTCGGTTTCCCAGCCTTCCTGCTTACACACTGGGTGAAGGATATGATACCTCTTTCATAATGTGCAGCCTAATTAGGATAATGTACATTTTAGGAGTTAAAGACTGGGTACAGATGGTCATATATGGGATACAAATTTATGGAATGTGATGTCCTGATGATTTGGGGTGTGTGTGTGTGGGGGGGTTTCCCTCCTCCCTGCATGCAAACAGATAGCTTTATTTCTGAATAACATCTGTGGCTTCTGGGCTTTAAGTGGCTGGTAAGGTCACAGTGTTATGGAAATTAGGCTTGTCGGCCACCATAACAGGGCCAGACCCTAGGTTCCCGCAGAAAATTTCAGAGACAAATCAAAACAAATTAAATAATTAAATTTTAATGACGCTTATGAAGTAATTATAGCTCGAGCTGGGTGCCTCCGAAGAGGGACCCTAACATAAACAAATCCTGGGCAATTATAGTTTTTTTCAACTTACATTTCCCACCCCTCACATGGTAGTTAGACCAATAGTAATTTTTTGGTCTGGGGTCTCCTGCTCCTCATTGGGTCTCATCATCATTCTGAGGTAAGCTGTTTTTCTCCTTATTTTTGTTTTTTGCGTTCTCTGCTGACGGTTGTACCTCTGTTTTTGTTGGGTCTTACTGTTGTGTCTCAAGGTCCTGAGGAGGAGGAGGAGGAGGTGATTCTAAATCATAACAATTAACACTGCCCCAGCAGTGAGGGAAGGCTTTGTCCCTCAAGGTCCTAATGCCCTGCACTGGTCTTATTTCAAAGCCTTGACACCCTCCCTTTCGGAGTGTGAGATGCAGGAATGCAGACTGCTTGTAACTTCCTTATCTTCCTAGCTTGAACCAGCTCTGAGGCCCTTTTCTTACTGGACTAAGTAAAAGTTCATTATTTTATCTAAGTGCAGTCTAAGGCTTCAGCAAATTTAGCTACGCATGCTAAGCAAGTTTTCTATAAGTTGTGCTAAGCAGCTACCTCTAGACAGTTTCAGTTCGCTATTCTTTCTTTAACAACAGATAATTTTGTCCAGGCATCATCATCACATACACACACATACATGCACACACACTCACTCTTTGTGTCTCTGCCTAGCAACCATAGAAGAGAAGATGTCCAGTCCGTTTAATGATAAAATAAAAATGCTATACAAGTGAAGCTACTGCTTTGTGGCTTCTTCATACTAACGCTTTGACAGTATGCCAAGGCATTACAACGCAGGCCCGAGATACAAACGACGTCTGGAGTAAAAAGGGGGGAAAAAAATCCTAACAATGTAATGCTGCAGTGAGCTGCATGTTATTCTGAGAGGTGTTAGCAGCTGTGAAAGGAAACAATGACGTAATTTTCCTCTTTCATTTTCAGCTTTTGCTTGTTATCTTTCATGTTAGCTTGGAACCCTTTCTTTAAGATTGAGATGTGGTCTGATAAAGGAAGCGAAGATACATGAAGTATCACTGTGAGAAAGCACAAAGTCGTTATTGTCCCCCACTTTCCCTTACTTCACTTTCACACCTAGCACCATAACTAGTAAGACTTGCACTTCGGGTCTCACCTTTAGGCTTTCTGTGGTAGTGTCATACTTGAAAAGTAGTGGCCCTTGCTAAAGCACTGCACTAACATTAGGTGCTGCTCAAAGCATCATTCTAAACAGATACTTTTATTATTTATGGTTGTGTAGGTGGAGAAGGCTGACTCCTGGGAAAGTTAAGTGACTTGTTTCAGGTCAAACAAGAAGTCAGTGATTATGATCAGAGATTCACAGAGTTTGCTTTTGTACTTAGTTTACTTGCAATAACATTGCATAGCATTAACAAACGTGAAAAATAACTGTGCATACTTGTAACAATTAAAATAATACACAAGCAATTGAGATAAATTACCAAGCTGTAATAACTAGTATTAGAATTATTTACATAAGCAATTCACTTCCCTATGCAAAAGATGTAATTCTCTTTCTCCTAATATTGAGATTTCTTCTTCTGATTGCTTTTCCTCATTCTCTTTGGTCTGTTTTTATCCCCAAAGCTCTTTCATCCCTTTAGCCAAGATCCGCCCCTAAGTACGTTGCTTTCCACAAGAGACTGTCTTTTTGTAGCAGACGCCAGTTCCAGTCGGTGGGACTGTAAACAGAAAGTACCCATGACAACTGATTCATCCCCCACAGAGACCGCACATAGTACCTGCAAAACGCCTGCACTTACAAAGGGTGCATCCTGTCCTCAGCTCAGGTTTGCAGCACAAAGTGCTGGTGCAGGTGCCAGGAGAATTCATTTTGGCTTAAACTTTATGAATAAACTAATGTATGTTTGCAGTCTCCATTGACACTGCTTTCCGTGTGCTGTCTATTTAAGGTATAGAGGAACAAGCTTCAGTCCACAATGTGATCATTTCCCCCAATCTCTGTTTTAATAGTAGTAATTTCTACTTACATTGTGTCTTCCATTTGAGAAGCTCACACTCTACAAACATAAATTAATTAAGTTTTATGTTCCCTCTGTGAGGAAGGTATTATTAGTCTCTTCTTGTGGAGAGAGAGAGAGGCCTAGGAATTGAGTGGTTTAACACTATACTAGTGTGCCAGTCGGGAAATAGCAGAAATCTAGTTTTCTTCCTTTCCACATACACCCTGGGGCAGATTGAATGCATGCCTCAAATGCAAGGACTGAAAAAGACCGTAGGGAATGTGGTATTGACAGTGCTACTAGTCTTCCAGTCTGAGACGAGGAGACCTGCTTAGACTAGCTGGAATGCATGTCGCAGTGAAAGAAAGGCTGATTGCTGGCGAAAGGGTATATAGGGCTTGCTGAAATATGCAATCTTTCCCGCCATCCTTGAAGGAACCATCACAGTGGCTTGTATAGTTCTGCCTTGTTGCCTTCTCTCAAGGCAAAGAGATATAGCCTTCCCTATAACTGTTTTCCCAAGATCAAAGAGATGGTTGCGTGCAGGTATGGGTTTACTGGTGGGACTGACTGGGTAGCAGCATTTCCATTTAGCATCACCTAGCATGGCATGCAGTCTGGAGGGAGGTGACAGCTATACAAGCTCTGGCCAGTCAGACTGGGGCTGTGCATGCCTCCAGTATGGGCACAGAGCAGCCAGTTAAACTTGGGAATCCTGTGTCCTAGCTTTGTTACTATTAAAAATAATAAGTAAATAAAAATAATAAATACTTTTCTTTATTTTTTTCTTCTTTGAAGCCCCATTTCTTTATGCGCAGTAACTTTTGTTTTCGTTTTCCAGAGTAACAGCACTGCACTGAATAAGTTATTACCTGAGGCACTAGGACACGGTTGCTAAGAAAGCAAAAACAGAGCCTGTAAATGGGTGTGAGAAAAAAAGGGTTTCTGCAGTTTAAGAGTAATGCCTAGAAAACAATTAAGTGTTGGCTTTTAAATCATAGGGCTAAGCCAATGTATATTGGGACTGTAAATTGGAAAAGTTGCATTATTTTTAAATGGCTGAATACCTGGTACAGCATCCTTAAAAATAGTTACTTCTCTAAAGCTGCATAACTTACTACAGTCAAAAAAAAAGAAAAAGAAATTTAAACTTAATCTACCTAAAGAGAATATATCTTGACATTTACCCACCATTAAGTATACATCCTAATCCCATGCTATCTATACAGTTTGGTTTACAAACAAATGACTCAATTAATGGCTCTTAAAGCCAGAGTCCTTCAGGGAGGGAGAGTGGAGGACGTGCACTGCCTGAACAATGATTGCTGAAGGCATTTTCATTACTTAAGGTTGGAATAGGTGTAATATCCGAGGATGGGGAATCCTTATGCCCTGGCAGCACTTTCTCTTCTTCTTCTGAAAAGTGGTAGCATGCTCCTCCAGTAACTCAAGCTGTTAACTAATCCCCAAGGAGAGGCTGTAGCCATGCTGCCACCCAAGAAGAGACAAGCTCCTCAGGTCACTGAATACCTAGGTAAACATAAGGTGCTCCTATTCTTCCTTTTGTCTTTACCTAGTAACGCAGAAAAATATCTCTTTCCTCCAGATAATAAGGGGCAGTGGGAAGACTTCTGTTTTATAAAAAACTGGATGAATTCCAGTTATTTGATGTTTTTAGCCATTAAAAGTCATCAGGGATTTAATTCCCAAGACTATAATTGATCCACAGATAGCTTTTCAGAGGCCTGGAAGCCACTGATTTCTGAGCCATAAGAATGGGTTCCAATTTTAACTTCTCTCACTTCCCCCAGCTGAAGCCGATCCTCTGCTTTCTTCAAGCTTTTATTTTTCCCTTTTCCCCCCTAAATCTACCCACCAGCAGAAAGCTGCTCAACCTTGTTCTCAGAGGGATATCCTCTACTGGTTGCTGGTTTGATGTTCCAGTTGACCCATTATATGTTGTTAGGCTGTGTTTGTCCTCTTACAATCTGCAGCTATCAGAAGGAATAGCCAAAGACAGGAATTGTCTCTTCAGTGCTCTGGTACTTATCTGGTACAGAGTTACCCAAGATAAGCAGGCTCCAATTTACACAGTGCAGGCCAGGTTATGTTTAAATTCTGTGTGCAATTAAGTATCTAACCAGAACTTCATGGTAGACTTAAGGAGGAAAAAAACAGAGTCATTCTATCACCAAAGCCAGTTTGCCCATCCAGCATTATTGTAAGAGAAACTGGAAGGTGTATTTGTCAGTTTACCTTGTAGGGGTTCTGCTACTGGCATGTACAAGCTTGTCCTAAATGGAGACCATTGGTCCAAATCAAGCTATGGCAGGTTTGAATATTAACTAATGCTTCTGTCACAAAAAGGAGTCCTACGAGGGAAGTGGAATTGAACCCAGAAGGGAAAGAAATGCCTCTGAAGTCCTGTATGTATCTCAACATGTGATCACTGGAGAACTTCTTGAACGATACAAGAGGAATCTTTACAGGAACCTTTGCAAATTCAACTTATGCTTTTGCTAAAGCTGTTTTTTCACACTCCTGGAGCTTCTTGAGCAAGGAATTCCTTGTAAGACCCATTGGATTGCTTTTTAGTTTGTGCATGTTCACTGACATAGATTGTTGGTAGCTGAAAAAGCACAAAAGGAAGGGCTTTGAGTCTGATTTCTTTAACTCACTTCTGAGTAAAAGATGCTACAGTCTGGACATCTCTGCTCAATTTAGTTTCCTGTTCTGGTAGGAGATACGGCTAGGATGTGTTTATCAGAAAGTAAATTGAGTCCTGTAACTGTGCCACGCTGAGCCTAAAGTGGTACAAAATGAAAAGGAGAAGCCAAAAGATCCAAATGCTATGATACCAAATTACTCAACTGGCTTTGAATTAGAAGCAGAGATATGCTTTGCTCTATAATCATAATTCAGTTCTACCAAACCCATCCCCACCCCAAAGAAAATCGTATTCATTCTGCTGAAATAGGGAAACCTAAAAAACCATTTCAGTTCAGTAAGGGGAAATAAAAAGGGCTGAAAGATTAGTAATAGAATTCCAGTGTACACATGACATCCAGGCTTGAACTTGAGGGCAGTCCTTTCCAGGAGTTGAATGACATCTGTGTGTAATTTAATAAATGACTATTGTAACACTTACAAGTAGAGAAGCTCTCAAACACATTGTCTTTGTGTTGACTGCTCAGTTCAATTACTGTAAACAAATAATATAACAATATAATAGGCACTGAAATAAATCCAGCCTAAAAGGGTTGGAAAAAGGTTGGAAATATCAAAGCCACTTTTATCCATAATTCAATGATTTGATGCCACACTCACCTAAAAATAAAAGGCCGTCCTTGTATGAATATATCAGTAGCAAGGTTACTAATTTCAAGAGCTTAATGACAACTCTTAGCTGTTGGTTGAAATAGAATATTTTTCAGCATGGATGTTCATGCATTACTGTATGCACAGAAACACTTAGCAACAGGTAGAGGTTAAATATATTAATTGATAGGTTTTTATTTCTGTTTAGAGACTCTCCTATCAAGAGCTGGCTTTACAAATAAAAGGTAGAGAAATTAAGCCATCATTTAAAATGAAACATTATTTTGCCATTTGAAATAACTATGTGATTCACTAGATAATAAACCAAGTTTGACGGTAAATTCCAATGTCAGGAGTTAACACACAGCTCCAAAATCATTTTCCCATTCTGCTTTTCCCACAGACAACTGCAGAAAAAAGGTTTTGTTTGCTTAGGAGCTCTCAGGGTGCCTGAGTTTTCATGCCCTTTCATCCCAGATTTTTCCTACCTCTTGTATAATTTGGCTTGCATGCCTTGCTTCGTACCACCAGCTTTTTCAGCAGCAGCAGTCCTCCCTCCTTCCCACAAGCCAGCCCTAACCAGAGCAATGTGTTGAGGCTGTGAGGACAGGATGCAGCTGCCTCCAAAAGCCTATCAATGCTGCTTCTTTTTAAGCCACTGAGAGCAGCTAGCACAGCTGCACAGTGAGGTGGATTTACACTTTTCACCGTTTTTTTTCTATAGGAGGAATATCTCAAAAGCCGTATAGAATAATGAGTTAACTGCTGATGCATGAAGGCAGATGAAGACACTGCCTTATGCTTAATGACATCCTATGGACAGCCCTGTATCTTAGAGCCAGTTTTTCTGGGGAGACGTTGGAGAGGTCAGATGCTGGGGTTATTCTTTAGTCTTTACAGGGAATTTAAGGAGGTTCATAACTTCAGAGCTGATAGTCATAGAGTACGAACAAATCTGAGTTAACATGAAATCTACAGCTTGCGTCTTATTTCCTTTCAATATTTAATTGCTTTACTGCTGATGACTCACACAGTACCAGTAGACGGCAACAAAGCAGTTAATTTGGGGCTTTAATTTATGAATGTGTGATCTATTTTAGCATCAATGCAGAATCTTTTTACACAGAGTAGCAGCCAGTGGCTTTAGCGTCCTGGTGTCCCCTCTTTCCCAGCACTCCTCTTTTCCCCAGGGGCTCCGCTAGTTAGTAGTTCCATCCAGTCTCAGAGCAAGAGAAGGAGGAAGGCAAGGGAACAAGCCTGGCAAGGCTGCAAGCTGATGTTTCTTGGCCTGTGTGCTTCCCCTTTCCGTTTTCTGTTTATTAAGGTTTCTGGTGCTGTCATCCACATGTCAGCTGTGCCTGTTCAGTGGAGGGCAGGGAGGGCAAAGGAAGACCCAGGCAGCAGCAGCAGCAGCAGGAGTGGATGCCGCTGGATGTTTGCTGCTGTGATTAAAATGCCAAGTTAAAATAATGTCTCAACATCACAAATGAAAACAGTCATCATGGCCTTTCCGTAATTTCCAGTAGGCCTGTTAGAAATGAATCAAACATACATTATTTGATGCAATGAAGAACCTCTGTCCGAATGACAGTCAGGAACGGTGGTTATATTGTTAGGTAATGACTGAGGTGCATTGGCAGATATATGGGAAGAGGCTTGAATTACACTTGCACACATTCTTGCTCCCTAGCCAGTGTTCCCAAAGCCAGATCTTCAAAAGTGAATTGAAAACACAACAGTCTGTGGGCATGTAAGTGCTTTTTGCAATGAACTGCAAGTAGAGGATTTGAGATCATGCTCAGCTGGATTTCTGAATCTGACCTATAATATTTTGGAAAACAAAGTATTTTTGTAATGCTCTTAATTCCATAATGTTATCATTGTGAGAGAATCTATTTGGGCTACATTTATGTTTTTCCATATGCACCAGGTTAAACTTCTTCCTGTTTTGTGTTCTTGTGATACTGCTTGTGACAGCAAAAGTCACCATCTTTAAAAGGGAAAACAATTTCATTAAAAAGTCTCCTATTGGAGAGATCAAACCCTTTGCCTTTGTAAACAGGCTGGAGAAAACACTGTCAAAATGATTAAAAGGTCTTTGAAAATGTAATTCTAACAATCAAAAACAAATTAACTACCAGTTAACATGATTATGTGCATTAGAAAGAGAGTACAAAGTGTGAAACCAGCAGCTTTATATGATGTGGGTTCATAAAAAGGAGACATCAAAGAAACTCACAACTACAAAATGTTACCAAATATTTGGAAAATTAACTGAAGGTTGTACTGTAGGTGATTAGAATTTATTTGAAAATTCTTTAAAAGAGATGTTCTGACTAGATTTTAATGAAAACACTTGCTTTGGTGACCTTAATAAGTTAGGATTAGTTGGTAAGAAAATATGAAATGTCAGATGCTTTGACATGATAGAAAGTATCACCTTTCAAACACCCAGCAGAATTTCAGAGTAGCTACTAATCTGTTTGTTACTTTGCCAGTGCTGGGAAGTGACTGCTGTATTTCCAAATGTCATCAGAATAGACTGAGTCATACTATACACAAGTGAATTTCTGAATATTCTTATGAGCTTTTCCAAGCAACTGAGTTCCTCTGGCTTTGGCAATTCTCTAGGCTGTTGGGTTCTAATAAACGTGTCAAACATTTTGGGCTAAAGGGCTTTAATCACTTACATCACAGATTATGTGTGTATGCTCAGCACTTAGATGGGAATGAAATCTTCAAAAGCCTAGTTAGCTCCCGTGGTGTTGAAGTCCCTGTGTGCTGACATATCTGCTGATAAAGTCTCCAATGCTCCTGCATCAATATATACAGACATCTGCTGATAAAGTCTCCAATGTTCCTGCATCAATATATACAGACATCTGCTCAGGTGTGGAAACTTCTGACCTGTTAAAAGCCCTGCCTGTTGCTTATAGTGTTTTCAAAGCTGATATTCTTCCTCCTGGGCTGCCATCCTAACAGCTTTCCCAGAACAAAAACACAGATTGAACCTCTGCCAACCTGTCCAGAGATCCTGTCATCAGAGCCCAAGATGTGGAGTGTGTCTGTGTGGAGAGGGAGAAGTAGCAATGACAGTTGACATTTCCCGTTCCTTAATTTTACTTAAGAATTAAAGACATGACATGACATGACTCCTACTCCTTTTGGAGTACTTGGCTCCAGAAGTAGTTCATGTGGGAGAAAGTATACTGGAAATAAACACTACACTACAGCCTGAAGTTAGGTAACATACTACCTGAGAGGTGGGTCTCATGCATCCCCCTCTCTTCTCCTTGCTTCTGATTACTTTATGTATCTCCTTGTTCAGGCTGCTGACTTTTATAAAGTTATTCTTAAGCACTTAAAATGCAAGGAGAGCCTGACAACTTAGTGTGGATCTATGGATCCTTTTTACAACTGGGTGCCTGACAGATATGTCACCACTGAATACGGCAAAGGCTTAGTCCTTCTTTCTCTTCTCCTGAGCTAATTAGCAATGTGATTAGAAGAGTGACTGCAGGCCATGACTCACAGTGTTGTTAGCACTGGTGAAATTATACCAGTATAACAAGAGAAAGGATATCCTTCACCATTAAACCTCATGTAAAAAAGGCAGCTTTTACTGGCATGTGATAAAAAAAACAGTGTCCTTTTGCATGGAACAACATTGCTGGTATCAGACAGTGAACCTGCTGAGAAGGTACTGAATGGGATTTGTTGGAGCGACTGTCTTCTACAACTATCCAGATATAAGGGAAATGGTTAAAGCTTTGAAGTTTGGTATACACAGAAATCCCAGAAGCAGATAGTGCTAGGAAAAAGGCTTAGGTTTCCTATTTGATAAATCAGGTGCCAAACAAGGCGAGCTTTTTTTTCCTTCTTTCAAGGAGTTGATGCGTACTTTTGTTAGGAACAGATTTGAAATGTGATTTCACAGAAGAAATTTAATCTCATCTTATATATTTACAGAATGCTAATTTAATACTTATATTTTGGCAAAAAAAAACAGAATAGCGTTAATTAGTCTGAGTTACTCTCTAACAGAAACATGTCTCTCTCCTGTCAGGCAGGACTATGCTAGTAAAGAAAACACGCCAAGGCCATTCTCCAGCCCTCAGATAGTGCAACAGAGTTGTATCCATATGGCTAAATTCTCCCCTGCTAGATTCCCCCCTGCTCCAAAACAGGATGGCCTGGTCTGTAATGCCAGTTGGAAATCGCCACTGGTCATTGCTATTTCACAAGCAACACTCAGGCATTATCTGGGAAAAGCTATTTGGCTTGAATAAAAATGATGGCAGCAAGTTAACAGTTAAAGAGTAGTGGTAATTGTGTGCCGATGCTAGAGCCCATGATGTGTTTCTATTCTTACTACAGATAGCCTGTGGCAGATGTCATACACCCAGCACACATGGCTGGTACTGAAGGAACAGCTAAATACTTGTGCTGAGCACAGAATTAATTCACATGTTGCCTACAGAGATAATAGCCAAAATATAGGATTATACCATACTTTCAGCTATAAGGCTATCTAAGTCCTGTGATGGGTTACTCAGGAGGTTGTGAAATCCCCATTTCTGCAAGTTTTTAGCTTTAGGTTAGGCAAATATTTGGTAGGCACACTCAATCCTGCTGCTCTTAGTGAGATGGACAAGTTGATGCCATGAGGTCCCATCACCCTCACCTTTCTATAATATTATGATTTTAGAATGCTTATTTGCTGACAGTTATGGTAGAAAAACCCTGTAAGTCTCTCTTGAACTGAGTAAACAGTTCCTAGGCTTTTTGTGTTCACTGACATGGACTTCAAAAATAGTGAAAAACAAAATTTCTCATCTCAGAAATACTGATGTTACAAAAGATTCCTCCGCGTATTTTGATACTGAGATTTGCTCTATATCTAGAAGCTCATCTATAGCTATGGCTGCAGATTAACTTTTAAATACATGTGCATAATTTTCTTTGATGGAGTAAGACTATCCCAGGGACTTTTTCCTGTTCACACAAAATACCCCCAAAGATATAATGGTCAATGATATCTTTACAAAAATAACCCTAAAAACATCTGATTTTCAATATAACTGTTTCTGATCGCACCATCTATAAATTGAAATCCCTTAATATTAAATCGCCTCTCTCCCCTCCCTGCACTCACCTCCCCCCACATGGGCTTTCACATAAGATTCTCTCAGGATACACAGCTCTGAGAATTTAAGAAGTGTTGCTCCCTTCTGTAAGAACAGTAGTACTCTGGAATACCACTAACGAGAAATGTATTAGACTTTTAGGTTAACCATGAGAATTGTCATGAATTCTATTTTCCTGTCTTACAGAAAGTGAGATTGCTTGAAAGCTCAGTTTTGGGTTCAATTAAAAAAAAAGGCCCTTGGAGTCCTAAGCATAAAAATCTTTATATCAAGAATCAGCATTAAAAATGAGCTCTCATTTTTTTGTTAGTTAAACATCTGATGTATGCTACTGCAGTTTTTCCTGTGTGAGCATAAAAAGTTAGAAGCTTCTTAGATGCTGTTTAGTGTTTATAATGCATTTGTCTGGACAGATGTGCTTGTAAAATTACCAACCCTTTCAAAGTTATAAACATAGTTCAAATAAAGCTTGTTTCATCTGTGTGAAGGAAACTGATTCTTTCCTCTCCAGACATCCTAGAACACACAAATGTTATTACCATGGTTTAATGGATGCCACTGCTGTATGTGCATTGTTACTGCTGGTTCTCCCTGCTTTTTTGTTGCTTGGTATGTTTATTGATAGAGGAGGTATGAGACTGTGATTGAAGTTGGAAAAGATGGTCTCCTTGGGCTTGAAAAGTGACTGACCCCAATCAGCAGGGCTTGCTTTGAGTGATGCTGGAATCTCTTCATGAGTGAGTGAAAAGTAGTTTCCTGTCAACTTTAGTTAGGATTGTTTTTTTCCCCCTTTTTTCTCCATCATAGACAATCTCTGTTGTTATGTACAGTGTGATTCCTGTGCTGCCTAAAAGAAGAAAGCCTGTGTTTGAGATAGAGAGACTATTACAGCCAAATTTTGGTTCAATGGAGTTGTCACGTAAGAACTTTCTATGCATATATAGAGAGATTTCTCCATCAGTGAGTCCTGCCAGGGACCTTTAAAAAGTGCAAGCTTATGATTGAATTTCCCATCACAGGCCAGCCTACTTTGTCTTCTGCCTCTGCGGTTTGAAACTAACCTTGATGTCTGCACAATGTGTTGTACAGGTGATATGTGAGGCTACATAGGTGAAAGGGAGGGTAGAGACGTGTCTGATGATGCAGTGGTTGGAAGAGGAAATAAAGAACGTGCCTTTGAAGAAGGACATTTTCTTCATTCTCCAGAGAAACAGCTCAAGGGGAAAAAACAAAACAGTTTTCCACACTGGAGACACATTTATTTTTCAATTAATATATGCCATTTTTTTTTCTTTTTTTTAACCAATTTGTTGAATCAGGCTACAACAAATGTAATTTAATTGAGAGGATTGGATCCATACTTGACAACACATCATTGCCCCTTCTAAAAGTGACTTCTAACATCCTCTCGACATTCCTTCTGTAAAAAAAATCTATGTTCCTTTGCAATATTTTTCTCAGTATGCTAGTCTGGCATTGACCCTTTACATTTGGCAGCACCAAGCAGTTACAGTTCTCAAGCAGCCGTGTTATTTCTGGTTGTTGTCTCCTATTGTTCCTTTTATTGTTCCAGTGGTGAATGACTTTAACTCCTGTCATTCTTTCCTTCTAACTTCTGCTTTTAGAGAGAAAAAAGAGAGAGAGAGAGAGAAGAAGAAATTACTGAAAGAGAATGACATTTTTTACACTTACTTTTGATGGTCAGAGAATTTATTAGAGTGCTGTTCTTGGAAGGATGGTTTCAACTGCAATTCAAGCCTGGTCTCAGATCTGAGTAAGAGTCTGATTCTGACTAGGACAGCGGTGGTTTTGCCTAAAGCCTTCTCACAGTTCTAAATACATAAGCTACAATAGTAGTTTCCTGTTTTGGACAATTGTTGTCAGACTTGGTTATTAGATTAAAGTGCTCTGGGATGAATGGTGCTCTGTTGTAGTAGTGCCAAGTGTTATTAATTATTAATAAAAGTATTTAATTAGATACAACCTTGCTGGTTCTGATCATCTGAAATTCCAAAGGGCAATTTCTGAAATTGCTGGAATATAACCAATCTGGTTAACTTACTGCTTGGTGCCTTTCTCAGGATTTTGGCCCATTCTCACTAGGAATTGCTCTGCCTTATAAAAAAGTCAAAATGTTACTGCATGTCAGAGAATTGCTTTTGTTTCCTACACATCTAGAAGCAACTGCTTCCCTCTCCCTTTGTTCACTACCTTTTGACACGCTTACAGTAAGGAACGATTGAATATCTGATTAACATCACATAAGAACTGTTTTTGCCCAATTTTCTGACGAGATGCCGAACCAGTCCAAATCCCCTGAGTCTTATGTGGGAGGTAATCCCACGATCCAATGTCACCATAATCCCCCCAAGACAGCTTAAATATTTGTAGCTCTTTCTTAAATCAAGAAATCCCCTGAGGTTTATACCAATCCCAATTTAAAAAAATGACTTGACCTGAAAACCCTGGAGGAATGTTTGAATGAGGTTGTCTTGCCTCTGGCTTCTTGGCCAAGTTGCTCTAATAAGATATGAATAAGATATACAAGGTCATAATTTATAATACAATATGAAAATTATGCATCCAGTGAAAGGCTGGGGGGAGAAGGAAGGGGTGGCAATGGTGGTAGAGACAGCATTTATTGTGATTACTAGAAGGGGGTCTCAGTGGGCTGGGATTATTGTACTTTAAGTGAAATTGATTTTGTACATGATTTGATTTTAATCTAGTTTAGATGAATCAAATTCTACAAGGAACAGATATTTAATTTAGTACATTAGGATGAAAAGGACATCAGTTCAGAGAAGTTTAATGCATATGATGTGATAAAAGCAGTATCTGGTTATGAGAGGGTTTTTTTAATAGTAATTCCTTGTTATTTCATTACCTCTTGGATAATTTTTTTTCTCCTCATAGTATTTTTATTAAATCCAGCCAAGATTTTAGTCTCCTTAATGATATTTAGGCTGATTGCCTGAGCTAAAATAATAAGAATAATAATAATTGGAGGAGGAAAGGGAGGAAGACAGAATTCCGGAGT
Source organism: Dromaius novaehollandiae (assembly GCF_036370855.1). NCBI lineage: Eukaryota > Metazoa > Chordata > Aves > Casuariiformes > Dromaiidae > Dromaius > Dromaius novaehollandiae. Next base: position 178,359,745 of record NC_088098.1, read on the forward strand.
TATCACACCATTTTTTTGCTAGAGATCTACTACTGCAACAAACAGAAGATCCTTGCTTGCCTTCTGGGCACTTGCTGCAGGCAAGCTCCTTTGCAGAACGAGTCATAGCTGTCTTGTTACGGCTTGTAGTGGTAAACAGAGAGTCTGTGGAAACCAATCTCCTGCAATTTTCCAGTCTACTGTTTTCTAATCTAAGGGAGTTAGAATGGTTTGAAATTTGGAAGAAGTTGCTGTTGAACAGAGGTCTCCTACACTTTAACAGTCAGGACCAGATGGATCTGTTTTCTCAGGTTAACACCAAGGCTGAGAAAGCCATCCATGCAGAGAATGCAGACAGAAAAAGAGTTCAGATAGTACATATACAGGTTTCTTTTTCTTACAGAATAGTTTATATGAAAGTGTTCCTATTTCTTTCTCACTTTCTTTCTTTCTTCCCTGACATCCAATTACTAGAGGCCTCTTATTGGAAGAAGCAAATGCTGTTGATTCGCTGGCTTCTTTGCACCTTTTTAGCACTGCTCTGTGGGTTATTATAGATGAATCAGACGACTAGTTCCTTCACTGATGAATGATTTCTGTTCGGATGTTTAATGAACAAACCTTTTATATGCTCAAGGAAAAGATTTGCTGTGATGGAAAAGACTTTCTATTACCATCTACATTCACAATGATCTGCCAGGGTCACAGTGATCTGCATCGGTAAACAATAAAAAGGAATAATGAAGGAGAATCCTTACATCACAGATGCAGGGCAGGAGTTGGCAGAAAAGCTTTTTAATACATCAGTCTGGGAATGCTTGATTATATGTCACCTCGCTGCGCTTGCTTGTGTTAAAACAAATTACAAGTGCTTTTACCTTCTTTTTTAAAAAAAATATAATTAAGATTTTTCATTTGCTGAAATGCTTTATAGAAAAAGGAAAAAAAAAAAAAAAGAAAGAAAGAAAAGCAGCTGCATGGGCCTGACAGACTGCATCCAAAGGATGGCACCTTTCCTTTCATATGCATAAGTCTAATCATGTGTCTTAGGCAAAACTATATCCCCCTTGAACTCCCCCTTCCCTATAACAAGTCGTTCCAATTTAAAACCAATTTAGTTAAACTGGGACACTGGTGGATAACTGTCAGTTGCCTCCTATTTGGAGGCAGAATTCAGTCTAGAGAAATCTCTGGAGAGGGGTTTATATTGACATAAATGAAAGTAAGATTTTAAAAGAGTGCAAGCTCCTTTAGGAGAATGGTTTGGGTTTCCCCCTTATTATACTTTTTCAAAGCTAGTACCTGTCCTGGCTATTGCCCTGGTCCCAGAGCTGTAGTCATTGTGGTTCTCTATCAGAGGTTGAGAGCCACTGGAGGAGCCATTTGAAGGACAAATTGAGAATGTGGTCCGGCATGACAGAGACACTACTTCCCTTTCTGGGTTTGGAGGCTTGGCTCCTTTTCTGAATATCCAGTAAATAATACTCCCTGAGAGCCTGATAAATCAGCAAAAGTAGATGTTTGATTTTTTAATATTTCATACGGATACTGTGCCAACGAGTAGAGGTATTGTTTCTTTCTTAAATACATGTGTGCTGTAGGCAACAATTGCAATTTTAGCTTGTTCTTTTACAGAATAATGAACTTTAGCTATCTACACTTGTCTGTCTTCGACTAATTGGCATTGGCAAATAAGGCTGTATTGTTTTGGATCACATGAAGTTCACATGAGGTTTGAATGAAGGAAGCAGTGTTAGATATTGTAAGGGCTAGAGCACTGAAGTATTAGTTTGGTCCTTGCCTTATCAATAATCTCGGATTTCTACCATCTGCAACAGCTATAGTTTCACTCCATCTCTTTCTTTTTCCTTGAGATGCTGGGAGTAATGAGAATTTTGTTGTCATTGCTGACTAGAAGTCCTGTATCAAGATTGCATCAGTTCATTTAGCTAGAGCTTTTCAGGGGCCTCCTGGCAGGAACTGATTTCCGCATTTTGGTCCCTCTGTTCTGTGGATTCATCCCAAAAGGCAGCCTTCAAGGAAAGCGATTCTATTCTTACATCTATTAAAAAAAAAAAAAAGAAATTTACGATAATATTTCATGCTAGGAAATACAATTTTCTATATATGTAAAGGTATGCCACATTTGCTGAGTGCTTTAGAACATTTTATTTTGCATTGCAATGCTAAATGATCTTTTTTTAGAAAGAGAAGGGCGGAAGGGAGCAAAGTAAACACTCAAATCTGGACATTGCATTGATGAGATAAACCCATGTAGTGCAATTAAAAGCGCGTGCATTTTCTTCTTGTTATTGTATCACATTTCCTAGCTCTTACTAGGCTTTAAATTGTCTGAAACCATGACAGGCTATATTCAATATCACAGATGTGTGCAGGAGAATGCAAACGGGTTGACACGTACTTGTCCATGTCAGCTGAGAAAAGAGCTGGCATGGATTGTTTAGTGGAACAATAAAGGAGGTGGTATCTCCAGGACAATAGCATTAGCTGACAGAGCAGATGGACTGCTAGTCTGGGAGGTCTAACTAATCCTCCATCAGTACAATGAACAAGAGTGTACACTTTACTTGGCTAAACTCCAGCCAAGTAAAACAGAAATGTGGATGTATCAGGAATCGTGAATTAGGCCCATAAAGTGCAGCACTTTTGCTTGTACAGCTTGTTTTAAGTGTTGCAGAACTAGTGAGTACATCATCATAGGAATTTGTTGTTGTGAAGCAAATCCAGATAATTTGCCCATATGAGCAAACTCTGATAGGTGACGTGGTAGCAGCATCTCTTTTAAACATGAAACTTTTCACATGAGGAGATTGTCTTCACTTGCTTATAACGGTGCCAAATTTAAGTTTGACATTTTCCCTTGCCAAGATCTGCCTAGGCTCAAAGTTTGGAAAATGTCCAGATAACAATGAGATAGAAGCAAAATACATTATTGCACCCATTTTTTATTAAAGTAAAAAAAAACATAAACACACACACACATACACACACACGCACACAGACAAAACAAAGCCTCCTATAACAGTTTGCTAGAAGAAATTTTCTTCCTCTGCTTTGGAAAGTGAACTTGGAATTGATAAGAATGAATCTTCCTTCCGTTAGGAAAAAAAAGCACCCAAATTTAGTTCACACATAAGCACTGAAAAATAGCTCTGTTTGCCCTGGCTCAGTAGCAGCATTAGGATTTGGCAGCTAACGCCTGTGATTTCTGTCTGCACTGAGCTTGCTTTTGTCTCTCAGAAATCATCGGTGTGACCTGACTGCACATGAACCACCCCTAAATAGCTCCATCCATTTATACTGGGGTGAGCAGTCCTTTTCTTTTAAAATGCAGAGTGCTCTTGGTCTCCATAGAGAGCTTCTCTTCTATGTTTTTAGCATTTGTCCATCTTGTGTCCAACAGAACTGAGAATTACTGTCTGGCTTGTTTGCAGTGAGGTGAAGAGTGGGCATGGAGCATGAAATTGGGAACATGGAGGGAATAGATACCTAGGTTAGAGGGAGTAAGAGTTGCCAGGAGCCAAATGGGAGGTATAGGGTGGCACATGGGTGGTGCTGACTGCAGCTGCAGCTAGGCAGGAATATGAAAACTGAAAATAAGAGCAAAGGTGAGGAATGGTATTGGCAAGAACTATAAACAGGACTTATGAATCTGGGAGAGCATTAGCAGAGATTGGTCGGAAACACCGAGCAAGGAAAATATAAATAGGCAGGTTGATGAGGAATAGAAACAGCAAGTTGGAAAATATTCATGAAGGCTAATTTAAAGTCTAGAATCTTACTTCTGTAGGATCCCTCTGATATCAGTGGTGAGAAACACATGGAAACAGCGGTTTGTGCTGGATACGCTAAGTTACCCCTCTTCATTGGCTGGAGAGAGAATTCAGAAAGTGAACTGAAATTAGCCTGGTGACAAGTGACTTGAGTGAAGCTTTCATTTAACTTGAAGGCTTGCTCGCTGTGTGTTTCTTATTATCTTTGTGACAACCTGTGATACACAGATTCTGACTTGGAGAATTCCTGTGCACCTGCGCTTGTAGCTGCGATCAGTGGGGATTCTGTTCTGAACAGCTGAAAGGCTGTGTAATGCTAACCACCTAAAAACACGAGCCCCGAGTTCCTCCATTTATTTGATACTTGTCTGTTTTTGCCTTTAGTAGCTGCACATCAGCTTTTCTTTGTAAAATGTGGACAGTAACACTACCACACTGCACAATGATGTTGTGTGGATAAATCTGTCAATATTTAGAAAGAACTAAGAAGCTATAGTTGGCAGCATTAAGAACCCTTGAGGAAGTTAGTATGTTGGTATCAAGTCATGTTTTGAGTAAGGAAAGAGTGTATGGTGTATTAAGTAGATAGTGAGGATAAAGTAAATACAGAATAGATACTAATTAATAAGCACTGAATCTGCATTCTGTGGAGAAATAGCTGATGACATATACATTGTTTATGTACGGAGAAAGAAAAATAAAGTGGAACAATTGTTAATCTGGCATTCCCTAGCTTCTGGGGGCCTGATTTTGCAGTCTTAACATTCTGCTCTCTTATTTCAGCAGTGTAGCTTTCACTAATGTTCAGGCTATGCCTACCTGTACATCCACCTTATCTCAGAAGGCTTTTTTAAAGAAAAGACCTGCCACCAAAATGGATGCTGCTGGGAAAGGGTTAAACAACACAAGCCGTTTTGTGTCCAGTTTGTTAATCTGGGCACAGTGTTAGAATCACAGTTGCCTCTGAGGTTATCTACTCTGCTAAAACTCAGAAGAATTTTCAGTGATGCTCATTTGTAGTAATACCTGTTGGGGGAAGAAAGAGCTTGTGCAATTACAACTTCTCTTATAGCCATTGCTTATCAGAGTCTGCCTCTGAGTCAGGAAGCCTTTTCTGGCTTGAGCAGTGCAGTGAAGAATGACTCCGCTGCCAACAGAATGGAAACTCAAAATGAGATTGAGTTTAAATCCACAGCTGGGACTTGAACACTTGGCACCAGAGATGGTAAGGTCATTGCAGCAAGACAGGTAACATTCAGGTGTAGTGTGTAAGAAACACATTGGCTTGCCAGTCCTTGTTGGAGATTTTCACTGTCTGGTGTATGTGCACTGTATTGTAGATTCCATTCTTTCCAACTTGCAGAAGAATAACTAATCCATGAGAATTTTTTCTCTTTTTTTATGGCCAGACCAAAACCAGAAAACTACCTGCAATAAGTATTTATTTCTTTATTAGAGTTGTTGCTTCCAACATAGTGCAAAATGGCTTTTCATATACTTTTTGGCAAATAGAAGACACACAATGTCCTAAGAAATATGAGTAAATTGCTCAGGATATAAAACCTCACATAACTGAAGGCAGTTGTTCTTTTTGTTGCCACTTTAAAAAATGATTTGTTTATTTATAAAATATTGTTTGGGATTCATGTTTCTCTTAATGCCTTGCACATGCAGCATTTTGTGGCCACTGAAGTAATTAATAACATTAAATTCAGAAAAATAAACAAGGATCATTTGCAAAGATAAGGCTGTACTACAGATGTCTTCAGTCTTATTGCAGATCTTCTTCTCTCTGTTTATTACAGGTTAAGTGTTTTACCTTGTATAATCCTTGATAAATACAAAGGACCAAAAGAGAAAGTGCTTTTTTTCTAAAGAGGCAGTGTGACCTCTGGAATTGGAGGTGCATATTAATCTTGCAGCCAATAAACCTGCCTGAAAAATACATAAAATGTATTTTAATAGAATCAGAAGTAATAGTTTCTTTCTGTGAAGAAAAGGTGAGGGCTTCACTGAGACGGAAAGAGCATAACCCAGTCTGGCTTCAAGGACTTAGGGTACAACTTGGTATTGTAGAGACAAACAGGCACGGGGGACAGATGTGGGAATCTGCAGAGGTTTCAGTTTGCAGGAATGGGGGTGTATAGTACAAATTTATTAATAAGAAAAAATATTTAGTTGACTTTATTTATAAGCTCTCTGTAACTGTTGTAATTACGAATGCACTGATCGTCACCCAGATGCTCAATATGTTTTGTCTGTCATAAACATGACAAATTTGGCAGAGATTTCAACTGTTTTTAGACATTTGGAGAATTCTCACAAGAGAGAGTTGATGGATTCCCCAAACTGAAAAACAGAGCTTGCATGCTATTGACATAGGATAACTGAAACACCAAACATTAAGCCATATTAAACTGTGTTAAGCTGCTCACAGAGCTACCTTTACTGTGAAAAAAAAAAGAAAGGCTAACAAATTTACTTGTATTCTAAGTCTGGCTTTCAAATTACATGATTGACTAGTTTATAGGGTAAACAGGGAACAGCTAGGAGCTAATAACACAAATAATGCACACCAAAAACTGGGTAAATACCTGATATCATAACTACAAAGGATAGGGCTGAAACTCCTGTCATTTGATTTAAATAGCCTGTAACACTGGAGATCACAGAAAGGGATCCAGATTTGGGAATCTTACGGTTTGAAAAAAAAAAAAAATCAGTCTGAACTAGGTGAAAACTCAACCCTTTTACAAGTTGCTGAATGAAAAATTGAAATAAAAAGAATGTTTCAGGAGCACTGGCACATAGTGTTTTGGAATTAAACAGGCTCCCTGCAGTTGTTCAGTGAAGCTCAGGGGCTTTCTTGACGGACCAGCAACTTCAGTTTAGTGATCAGCTACTTTGGGTGTTAGGGTCCATGGCTCTGACAGGAATCGCCATTCTTGAGGCCGTCCCCACTGCAGAATGGGAGATAAACACGGCGCGAAGGGCTGCTCAGCCCTTTCGGTCTCCAGGCTCCTTCGCAGAGCACCCTGGCATGACTAACTGCCCTGATGGGAGCCCTTAAAACTCCCTTTTGGATTCATCAGCAGTTCATCAAATGCAGCAGGTGCGGGCCCAAATATTTTTGGGGGGGTCAATGAATATGCAGTCAAGGAACTCCTCAGGGAAGCTGAATGGAACTTGCAGTAATAAGGAAAATCTCACTTTTCAATGACTTCCCTGTTATTTTTTCTGTTTTGCAGTGGCATCTTTGCAACTTCCCTTGACAGAGCTTACCATCTAGTCCAAGACTATTCAAACTCTAATTTATCCTGAAACCTTTTTGACTGAGGTTTTCTGCCAACTCCAAGGGTTTATTCAGTACAACAAAAAATTTCTGGCCATGGTGTTTTGCACTCTTTCTCCTCTTGGCAGGACTGCTTCTCTGGCTGCACCTATTCATGCCTCTCAAAATGGTGATTAAAGACTCACAACCCAAGATACTGATTTACTGCTAAAAGTCATACTCTTCTCCCTCGATAAACAATTAATTGGTTTATCCCTTCCTTATGATGAGATGTGATTATGTCTATGTAGCAGTTTCCCTCTCTGCTTCCACTCACATCTAGCTGACAACTGAGAACCCTCTAAAGAAATAAGTAACTCAGTTTAACCTTCACTTTATGCAATGCTCCTGCAAAACATTTTTTATTATTTTAAGGCTTGTTCTGCAATGTGAATATCACCAATATCTTTATAACTGAATATTAAGACTAGAAATATGGACCTGTTTTTACTTGGCGCTGCATTTACATTGGCAAAATGAGGATCAAGTTCCTAAAATATAATAGGACAATAACCATTAAGCTCCCACTTCTTAACCTTTCATTCTGGCTTTCCATCTTTGTGGATTAACCACAGTGCTTTCTTTCATTCTGATTTATTTTTATTGTACTTTCCCAGCAGGCTTGCAGTAATGCTGCTCTCTGTGGCTTCTGTGTACAAAACACACACTCTTGCAGTGATTCAAATTTTGTTTGTTCCATTGCAGGGGCAGGCAGATTTAAAAAAAAAAAAAACAAAACATGATGGCTAAATCTTTTCATAGTTTCTCTTACAGCATGTTGCAGATAATTTTTGACCACTGTTGTAGGTGTAAGTACGCTAGTGACAAAAGAGTACTGACATATAAAGGAAGCCATTAACTGTTTGTTGCTGAGATTTTTCTCACCTATGATGTGCATGTTTCAATATATATTGTGTGGAACAAACCCATAGCTCATACCTGGTACAAAACAGTTTTAGATGGTTTCACTCATACAGGATACTTTTGTCTGCTAAAACTATTGTGGAATCATGCTGCTGACATTTCAGCCATTGAAAGTGGCCTTTCTTAGCTCTAATTAGGCAGCTGAGACAGTCAGCTTCTTCTGTGGAGAGGTTTTTTTTTTTTAATCTTTTTATGTGGTTCCTTCTTCAAGAGGAATTAGCTCTGCAGGACATTTCTGAGCAAAAAACTTGCTCTTTTGGAAACTGTCCAGGTTGTGTTTGTGAGTGCGAGGGTTGCTGCTAAGGCCACACCTGCACAGGCTGCATGACCGGTGCAGTTCTGCCCAGCCAGCGAAGGCGTTGCCGTTTCTCCTTCAAAAACTAAGTACTTGCCTCTCACTCTTGTTGTCCTGTGAGTGTAACAGTCAGGCTGCCTTTGGAGGCCCTGTAGAGACTTTTGTGATGGTTGACAGGATACGCTCTGTAGCCTGTTTGCAGTCATTGTGTGGAACAGGCTTTTTTGGGTACGTTTTTGAGGTCTGAGGGAAAGGGCTCTTTGTAGCGCCATCCTTCTCTGTAGCAGTGCATCTGTACAACATCTGGAGAGATTGCTAGCTCTAGACTCCAGGGTACGGTGAAGATGCTAGACTGTAAGACAAAGGAAGGAAAGTGTTATGCTGATAAATTCCCCAAAATACCTCATCTACTGCTTGCTTTACTTTAAGTTTTTATAACTCTTGAAAGAACAAGGCTTGGTAAAGATTTCAATTAAAACAGACAGCAGGGTGGTATACTAGCAGGAGCTGTTATTTTGTTAACAGCTTGGGGGGAAAAAGCAAAGTGATGAGTATGAAAATCAGAGCTCAGAGTGTATAGTGTATATGGTGCTATAAGGTCTTCCTTTCCTTGTCAGTGTGACTGAATTTTTAGGAGGACATCATCTGCTATCTTACAGAAGACAACTTGCCAGTTTCATTACTTTAGTATCTTCCAGTAGATACGCTCGCTGTTTGAATCATTAAAGTACCCATCCTAAGCTTTCATGAAGTATGAGCCAAATGTCACCATCTCCTAGAAGTGTGTTGTAAGATTACAATATATAGCTGCCTTCTGCTTACACACGAGTAAGCTTGTGATAAATTCACTTTAAACCGGATTTTCTTCCTCTTCTCTGCTTCTTCACCCTCTCCTCCACCTCCCCCCCCCCCCCCCCCCTTGCTTGTAAAGGTTTAATTTTCACTAGCTTGCCAAAAGCACAATTATACTTGCTGGGTATAATACCCAGTGGAGATCAGAGAGAGAAAGATAGAAAGAGTCATTTTTAGAATTCTGAAAAAATTGCAGATGTAAACTAAAAGTGCCGGCAGGATTGGAAGCATGTGGGCTGGATCACTGATTTCCACTAGGGCAGGCTTCATTGAAGGGGAAAATATGGTTAAATTAGACACACTTAGGTAATGAATTACTTGCATATCTCTAATGAGCACTTCAGACTACCTGCTATTAGAATTCTCGCACACCCAACCTAAATTTGGATGGGAAACTGCATACACAGCTCTCCAGTTGATCAAAAAGCATTACATTCACTTTTGAGTATATGGGTATTTTATTTGACTGTAAGATGCTCTGCGTCTTAATCAACCTAAAATGTTTTTGGCTTATGCAAGATCTAACTTTACATACACACAGAAAATACTAAGTGCATGACAGAAAGTGGAGAGTTGCTATTCCTAGTGTTAAATTGTGATTCAGTGAATTTTAGTGAGCCAACATTAGCTGATCAAAATAGCAACATCTCTAGTAACTTTTAGCAAACTACTTGCTCATCTATGTTTAGCAAACAACTGAGTAGTACTGTACTTCAGTATATGTTAGTTTAAATGCTGTCAGGGCATTCATTTACTGCCTTGCATAACCTTTGGTCCAAGGAATGGACCGTAGGTTCGACAACAAACTTCTCACAGAAACATAGTTTACATTCTTTAGAGTCATGAGGCTGTGTTCTTGTTAGTTTGGCTGTGCCATTAAAAAGAGAAGAAGAAAAAGGAAAAAAGAAAAAAGTCTTTTTTTTGTTGTTCAAGATGTCTTCAGATGATCAAGGTAAAATTTATGTAGTCTGGTCAGAAATCTCCTATAGTCAATATAAAGATTCCTGTTAATGCAATCTGACTTTTTATTAGGCTGAAAGCCTCCTCTTTCAAAGCTCTTCCCAGCTCCGCAGCTACTTATTTTTAAAGGTTACTTTCTCTAATTCTCTGTACTACAGGGTGTCTCTTACTGCTCTTTGGTTCTCTGTTTTGTCCCAATACATTTTACCTTTTGGGTCTTTTATTCTGGATCTTAGTATTCACTTTTGTAGACTTCTATTCATCACTTAAATTGGTGTCTTTAGTCTTCATTCAAGTACCTCTTTAAAACTCATCCCTTTTATGGAGCCTTTAGGGACAACCCACTGACTTAAAGAAATCTGAAATGCAAATAATGTACTTGGCAAATATACAATATAGTTAATCACCTTCCTGGGAAAACTGTGGCCTTCCGGCATACTCTAGAATATTCTTATTTCCCTTGTGTTCTTTCCATAGAAGAATATGCCACTTTCTTTGCCTTCCCCACTGTTTTTCTGTTCATTGTCCTTAAACAACTTCTGCCTTTGGTTTATTATCACTATCATATTTTATCATAGTTGTTCCATATTTTATCATATCTGTTTTTTATATGAGATCTCTGACCTTATTCCCCTGTAATGTGTATGATTCACAGAAGGGGTGATTATCTTCATATATAGACACACATTCTATGTTATGCTTATAAATACTCTGCTGATGATGCGCGATATGATGCTTTGCTTTTACCGAACAATCATATTTTAAAAACATCTGTGCAAATTTACCTAAATGTCTGACCTTGGTCAGAAGTAAAATACATGTTAACACTGTAAATGCTAATAAATTGTCCTGTAATCCTTTCTGATTTTTCAATACTTGTTTCATATTGTTCCATGCAAGTATAATGAACCTTTTCCATTACCTTCTATGGATATTGCAGAAGGGTTCATTAGAAAAACACTGGCAGGTAGATAGGAATGCATTTTAAACCTCTCTGAATATACAAAAGATGAATAAACTAGTTAGAGGTAAAACATTTCTTTAGGCTTTCTGTATGCGTTTAAATATCTGTCAACCTCTCCCAGTCTGTGTCAGGTCATGAGTGACATTTGAAAAGCAATTTTTGTTCACATGTGGCATATCTAGGCTGTCTCTGGGTTTATTTTTCTTTAAAAATAACAGCATCCCCCTCCAGAAAAAAAAATCCCATTTCCAAAACCCATTGGTAGCCACAATAAGCAAATATACAAGTAATTCCTATATAAAAATCAATTTTGTATCTTCTTTCCAAGAATTTTGCATATATAAAAAGCTTATTTTGTTAGAAACAAGATTACCAGCATCCTTTCAATGGTAAAATGTTTTCAGTATCATTTGTTTATTATCGTCTAAATTATGTCATCAAAAAAAGTTGTTTCAATTTTTAACAAATCCGGTAAAATGCTAGATGTTGGTCTATAGCTTGTGATATCATGACAAGAAAGAAAAAAAACCTTACTAATTTGCACTAAGATCCTTTTGCATATATAATGCTTAAATATTCAATGACTTCTTTCCAAAGATGTTCCACAATTAAAGTTAAAACTAAGAAATACAGAAAACAAATTAAATCTAGAAGCATTCTGAAAGGAAAGGCTCAGTTTTTCCTCAGCTGGGTTACAGCTCAGAGTTAAATACAAAGGGGTTATTATGATTCTACTTACTAATAATTGTGATTATCACAAATGAAAAGAATAATTGTTGCATTTGCTTAGGGTCCTCACATAACATAGCATGTAATCTCAGGCATCAGGACAGTTGTTCTAATAAGGCTTCCCAAACATCTATCCAAGTAACTTTCTTTTTTTATCAGATATGTGCAAACCAAACACTTATCTGTGAAGAAAAAATAATGAGGAGAAAAAGTAGGGCTGTTTGGCATAAAATAATATTAAATGCAAGACACTAGCATGATGTTCTCTTCAAGATCAGAAACTTGTTGGTTATCATTGGGTACGTTTCAACAGGAGGTCTGTTTTTTATTTTTGTCTTGAGAGATGTTTCTCTTTACAGTTGACATCAAGCTTTCACATCAAACCTTCACATGTATAAACAAGATCAAAAGTTTTGGAAAACTTTAAATTCCTCAGTCAGCATCTTTTTATGAGCTCAGTCATAATGTTACTTTACACAAGGTTGTATGGCTGTTTACCTTGATTCGTTGCAGTTATTTTTTGTAACCATGTGAAAGAATTAATAGGGTTACACCTTCAGAAATGGAACAGAAGCAGAAAAAGGGGTGAAAGAATGGTCTGGATCAAAAAGTCTGGATGTAAAAGCATAGCTTTTCTGGACTGATAAAGAATAGACAGAATGAAATGGTTATACTCTGTTGCTTTTCAGTTCTCAACTTATGTATCTTTTAAGCTGAAGAATAGTGAGTCTTCAAGGATAAGCCTGCATGTTGGATAACCTATGTAAAATCAAAGCCAGAGGCAGGGGGATCAGCAGCAGGGGTGCTCCTGGGAGGCAGAGGAAGCGGACTGTAAAGGATTGGCAGGAAGGATATTAAGAGAGGGGAGTCTTAGAGTTAAATCCTCCTTGCATGATCACACATATGTACTTTAAAGAATCTATTGTTTCATTTTATTTTACTTCTTTATAGATAAATGCAGCATCAAAAAATGAAAATTCAGTATACCCTTAGAAACAATAGGATGGTTTCTGGGTATCATATAGTTTCTTTTGTTACTGAAGGGCCAGATTCTCTGCTGGTGCTGATCAGTATGGTTCCTTCAACCTCATGTAGCAACTGGTAGCATTGGAACAGATGGGACTCCAGAGGCTCACACCAATTAAAATTAGATTTCAGACTGAACTACCTGGTTTTGTTTTATTTTGCCTTCATCTGTATAGAGACCATTTTAAGAATTATTGACTCTTTCTTCCCCGTAACTGTAACATTCGTCTGACCCTAAAAAAGTTAAAGTTGACACTCACCCAGATGAGGTGAGGGTTTTCTTAGCGCACAAGGAAGGCATTGTGAGATGCTTTTGGGTGCTGTCTGTTTCTGTTTGACTAACTTGCTGTATAGTTCATCGAACTTCCCTGAGTTGAGTTGAAAGCCTTGTATTGGGAGCTGTAGCTATCAGTGGAAGTAAATGAGTTGCCACTAGTTACAACACTTTTTCTTTTTTTTTTTTACCCCTTAAGCAGCAGTAGTCAGGAAATGTGGGATGGTATAAAATAATTGGATGTAAGAAATCTGAAGGTACAGCAGAGACGTCATATTTTACAGGTAGCTGTAGAATTTGAATAATTTAACCTTTAAAATGTTGTTTATTCTGCTGTGATCAAGAGGAAAAAGTGTCACTCCTTTCTTTTGCTGATGCCATTTACAGGGCATGATTACAGATGCATGGTGTAGGTGCTTGTGTACAAGGAGCATTCCTCTGAGTGAGGAGCCTTGCTGTGTGAAGTAAATCATCCAGGACAATTAAAAGAAATGAAAGCAATCCAGACTTGGATTTACGTAGCATCACTCTGGGCATTGGCAAGGTGAAGAGACTGGATTGTGAAACTAGAGGGAAAAAAGCCAGCCTCCCCCTGCCGTGCTACCAGGAGGCTCCCCCCAGGGCATCGGTGGGAAGGGGCTGCCTGAGCCCCCACAGCCAAACCCCTGGGGCGCCCAGGGCCCTATGATGACATGCAGCCCGCATCCGACTTTCCACGTTGTCACACCTATATCAAAAGTAACAAATGGGCAATAACAATTTAGAGGGACTCATTTTGGGGGGTGGGAGGGGATCAAGCGGCATCCACTGTTAATGCAACAGTGACCAGAGTGGTAATTGTGCATCCTTCCTTGTGCAATGATGCACACCCTAGTGTGAGCCATTTCAAATTGCAGTCATAGGTCAACTAAATCTGAAGAAATCCTGGTACAATTGGTTGCAGGTGCTGTAAAATGGCCTGCTTTACATTTTGCCACTTCCTGAAGCTAGAAAGTCACCATTCTCTTGCCTTTTGCTTGAGGAGAGCAAGTTCAGAGACTAGCATTGTCTGTCACGCCGCATGTTAACAGTACTGTGTGCTGCCTGGTACTAGTCGCTGTGGAGATGGGAAGATCTTTACTATAAAGACCCTCATTCATAGATTGGTACCGGTATGTACTTTGCCAGCGTTATTTCAGCATTAGTAGGAAAGATGTTGTGCTGGCTGTCTTTAACATTTCTATCATAGGAAAGCCAACAGAAATGTCTTTATGGAAAAATGAAAATAAATCAAGCGGCATACATGTTGTCTCAGCAACATTAAGAAAAGAAATGTCTTAAATCTGCCTTACACTAGCCTTATTTCAGCTGCTCTGACCCCTCTAGAGGCCAGTCTGTGCTTATGAGTAGGGCCAAAATGTAATGCGCTCCGGCTTGCCTGGCCAGTGAGGAGGGAGCAGCTCCCAGCCAGGCCATATTGAGAGCAATTGCTGAGCGTGGGATTCCAGGTTAAACAGGTCCCTTCATGCTGCATCTTCCATGATGTTACAGATTGTGCTTTGGTGTACCTGGTTCATCTGCTTAACAGTCTTTGCAAATATTTATGAGTAACAGAAGGAGCGAGTTCCCTCTTCTCACCTAAGTTTGTTCATAGGACAGAGAGATGTAGTGTAAAAGCTCCTGTGTTCTTTGCAGTTTTACAGAACTTTGCTTTAAAAAGTGACTGCTGCACTCTGAAAAAGGGCATCAAAGTGCCAAAGTTACCCTTGTGTATTCCGGAAAGAATGCTGAATTTTCAAGAACAGCTTCACCAGGTCTAGAACATTTTCTATTATATGCTATGCCACTGCAGATAGTCCGCTGAAAACACTTTGTTTGCCTTATGAAGCATGGCCTGTAGCATGCCTTAGGGCATGGCACTTGTGGGGCTAAAGTAATAGCTGAGTTACTGTATATGCACTGTAGAGTTGCTTATACTTACTTCAACATAAAACAGCACATTTACACATTAGACAAGCACAAAATGGTCCATGTGGAACTAGTTTCACTTGAGGCAAAGTCTCCTTGCAGTGGTCTGAAGTGTGAAGAGAATTTTATCATTTTATTTTAAATTGTACAAATAAGCAGAAAAGGAATTTCATTTGTATTCTTTTTTCTGGTTTCAGGGCAGTGCTTTGCCTTCTTTTTTTCTGCTGCTTTTTTCCTTCTTTTTGGGAGGGGAGGAGAGCTGAGCCAAATTATCTTTTTTCCTAGGGATATAAGCCTATTTCCAAAAGAATACAAAATATAATAAAGATTGCGAGAAAGGGAACCTAAGCCTCTCGAAGCTGACTTGACAAGTGTGATGAGTAAATTTATTTTGTGTTTTATTATGTAGAGCTTTTTGTTTAGCTGGTACAAAGTGAAATGAAAATTATTGTATTGTGTTAATGGGTTGGAGTGAAAAACATGTATCAGAAAAAGTGCTATGCATTTCTCTTTCCATGGCAAAGCTCTAACCATTGGATATATAGGCTGCATTTTTAAATATATTCCAAGATGAATCCTCTAGCTTGTACCACATACATCCTATTTGAAATACTGGCATATGCAGAGGGGTACTTCAGCACAGAATTTATCCCTTCACCTTACAGGTTTCTGGATAGGCTTAGTGTCACCGAGATTTTTTTAACACTTTCTCACAATCTCACAATCTAGTTCTTTTCATTAGAAATTGTATTTTTACCCTAAGGAGATTTCCAAAAAGATGCTCACCAATATACAACACAGTAAGCAATTTGAATTATTTGGATTTAGCAGTTTAGATGGAAGAATCACCAGAGCGCAGTGGCAGATCTGACAAGACTGTGATTCACGAAGGGCAGCAGTAATTCAGAGAGCAGAATCCAGAGCTTTGAGCTTGCGACGCGTTATCGCGTAGAGAGGAGTAAAATAGAAGTCTCTCCACAGAAGGCAGTGGAACTACTTCTGAGAAGGAAGCAACTGGATCCCCGTCACCTCACTACAAAGTCTGCTGCAAGTAAAAGACCTACTGAAATGGCTGAGGATCATCTTTCACTGTGACTGTAAAACCTTTGGCAGTTGCCTTTCAAAATCTAGAAAGGTTGAGCTGCACGGAGCGCTCGGGACTGTTTGATGAAGGGTGGTCCCTACAGCTGCCTGAGCCTGAATAGATGGGGCAATCTGGAAATCAGCCTCTCTAACACATAGTTCAGTACATGTTAATCCCCCATTTTAATTTACAGTCTGTAATATAGTTTCTTTGGCAGGCATTCATAAATCTCCATTTCATCCGTATGACTGCTGCATGATAATGGAGTTTTCTCTGGTGCTGCCTCTGTCTCCACTAAGCCTGCCTCTCAGGACATGTAGGATTCAGCTGTAGGAATATCACCCGATGCCAGTCCTCACAGACGCGTAGCATTATTGAAATTGTGCTGGTGCCTGACATTGTTATGCAGGTCCATGGTCATTAAAATTTTATCATATAAACCCTGCCATCTGCACTGAAGAAGAATTGAGAGCCTTGGCAGAGGATGATCACATATTTTATCAGAATCTTCTGAAACAGAAAAAACAGCAGGTTCAGAGCAGGAACGAATGAGAATAACATTCCCTTTAATTTAAATATAATATAAAGTCAGAAACCCAGAAATTGACATTTATCTACTATAGTTCATTTTGGCTTCTTCCCCAGAGTGACTAAGTATCCCATGGTTGCATGACAGTTCAAACCAGTTGCACATGATATAATTTTCATGTGTTTCTCTTGCAAGGCGGGTATTAATCAAAGCATGCCTCAGACAGCCAGAGCAAAAGGCAGCAAGCTATAGATTCTAGTGTTGATTTATCGGGGTCAGACTGTCAGATTAGTGGGTTCAGAGACTACGCCATTTGTGGCACTTCCTAGCACAAATGTGGATATAAACTGGCAAGGAACTAATTAAGCAGAGTATTCTATAGGGGACACAATTAAGAAGTTTCAATAAAAAGAATAATGGCTAAGCCATTTGCAGGCCAAACTCTTTTGGCTTGTTTTCAGCAAAGGATCGAATCAAAGGAGTTTGGCCTGCTTGTGATTTTACCAAGATTCTTTCTTGTTCCTAATAACTTGCTTGTGTATGCAGGTTTTCCTTTTCAGTTACACTTGAAAAGAAGTGGAAGTTAGAAAAAAGTTAGAGGAGGAACATTATAAAATTAATCTTTTAATAAATATCTAGGAAATATATAAGAAATGCTTATTTTGAATTAACTAGAGAATTTATTATACAGTTGGTAAGTTTAGGAACAGAAAAAGGTGAATCTGAGCTAACTTTTCCAAAATGATAACCCTTTTTCTGTGCCCCACAATCTGATTACATACCTTAAAGTAACTTTGTTTTCCAAAAATACACCTAGCTCCCACTGAAGTCAAAGACAGCATTAAGTGCTCAGCACCCCTTATGATCAGGCTTTAGTTCTCCATGAGTGAGTACCCAAAATATAGTACTTTAAATCCATAGCACATTGGCAGACTTCAGACCCACGAGTCTGCCCCTGAAGAGAGTTAAGGTCCAAAGCCAGGAGTTTCTGGGCCATAACCTATATTCATATAAATAAAACATATTTGTTCCTTAAGTGAATACAAATAAAGACAAAACCAGATCTACTGCAGGTAGAAAATATTTCCATTTTCATACTACATGCATACATGAACAGCGTTAGGGGAAATTCAATGATTAATGAATTCAGGAAAGGCAAACCCCAGTTTTCCTGTGGGTAGAAGACTGGCATCTAACAGTTCTTGCACTGAAGGCTAAAAAAGGGACATTTTTCTGTTAAAGCATTAGGATGAGTGCCAAACATTTAAAGGCACTTAAAAGAAGCACAAGTGTTTTCATTATTTAATGTAATTAAGGAGCAAAAAAAAATGTATTTTCTTATTAAGAAGTAACATTTATCCCTGGAATTAACAAGTGTGTCCTGCATGAATGTTTCTTCCGGATTTCTTCTTACTCTAATGTAACGCTGGCTTTAGGTCAGATGGTTAAATAGAACATTCTTACCTTACTTCCATATGTGCACGTTTTATCCCAGTAATTTTATTTCACTTAGGAGTTAGAAGTGCTTGGTTTTTTTCAGCTCTTGGCTTACCTTTTCTTTTTTATAGATGAGTGCAGCTTTGTTCATCTCAATGTCAGCTAGCTTTGTCAGTTCTAAATAAAAGTACTTTGTTATGTTGGCTTGCCCCAAGTTTTTTTAATAACTTATCAACAGCTAAGTCAAGGAGAGCCTAGCGCTACAGTGAGAAAATCTTGGGAAACTGCAGAGAAACAAAGACATGTTGGTGCTCATAAAACCACCTGTCCTCTCAGAATAACTTGATATTCTTAACTACATATTCTTTTTTTTTCTTTTCCTAAATATTTATAACTGACCGATTCTGCATGTGCCAGAGTCATTTTTTCTAACTGATCCCTAAATCTAAGATTCTTCTGAAGCCCTTAGAAGAGGGTGTGAAAGGCTAAAGGCCAGTGCAGCCAGCATTTGTGAAAGGAGGAGCTGCCTCTCCTGTGTGGAAATCCCCATAGCTTCATCTTTTTCCACCCTTGCCTTCTGCAGTACAGACCCTCTGTGGAAGGAGGGCAGCAGGCAGAGCACTGAGCTTGAAAAGCTTCAGAGGAACTGGTAGTCTTCAAGGAGGGCTGGCTTCAGACGTCCTTCTTGGAGACCTGTGAACTTATTCCTGTCAGGTCAAATACATTAGAAACAAATGAACAAGGGATCGAGGGAGAATTTTGCTTGGGAGACTTCTGTTTATTTTCTTCCTATGCCATCCTCTGGATGATCTAACTTTTTACTGGGGCAGTAATCACCTGGGTGAGTATGAGTAACCTACTGAAAAATAGCAGGTTTCTCTTATCTATTAAAAACATCTGATATCCTTTCTGAATATGAAGAAACTACAAGAGATTGTATTATATGCTTACTTTCTATAAAAATCAGCCAGATAATGATGCTTCTGATCTCTGATTATTGTTGCTGACAGGGATGCATCAAGTGTTTTATATCTAAAATCTGAAAATACTTTGGCACTGTCAAAGTTACACTGCAAATATTTAGAGCATTACCTTTCTTGCTGGCAATTGTAGTGATGTTTTCACTTGCAGCTGAAGCTTGCCTCCTTACCAGAAAAGATATGTCCTATTTTTTGACTGTATATAACCCTTTGAAACTTGTAACTTGATGAGATCTACTTGAACTTGTTTTCATGGACCTAGCAAAAGGGAGCTTTGTCATCTCAGTGCTCTGTCTTTGCTTAATATCAGGTTTTAGCTGTAAGCCTTCATAAAGCTCTTCAAAGAAAGTACTACCCATTATCAACGTTAGCTAAATGATCTCTTTTTTTCTCTCTGATTCATTTTCAAAAGCAGTAAAAAATATTTCACTGAACTATTTGGTAAAAAGTAAGTCGACATACAGTATCGACTAATGAACTAGCTGGATCCAGAGGACAAGTATAATTTTAGGTTCATAAAATAAAACTTTGACTAAAGTGTAAATAACTTAGAACAAGGTCTTATGTTCTAGGAAACTTGGCAATCTTAATTAGGGGCATTTCTACCAGCTATAATCACCATCATATTAATATTTCTTGTATTCCCTTAGCTGTGGGAAACGTTGAGGAAGAGCAGTCTTATAATGTATATTGATCACCCAAGTATTAATCTACCGAAACAATATTTACCACTTGCTTAGCACTTTTCTTTAAGCATGGAAGCACTTTTAAAAAACTGAGTGGGTCTGTATTTTTCCACTTTACTTATGGAGAAAACGGAGGAGAACGCGGCTAAGTGAATTTCCTGAGTTACGAGCTTCGGAGGGTGTGAAGTGACTTCGGCCCTCATGCTTCCAAGGCTGGATGGAGAGAAGCGCTCGGCCAGTTTCTGTAAGGGTGTTCGCGCCTGTTATTGTCTGTGCAAGCACATTTTTGTATAAATGGCTCTCTAGGCTCTTATTTTATGAAAATAACAGCTTATTCCCTACTTGGTCTATCTCACCGGTTTTATTCTTTCCGTGTCCTGCTGCCATTTCTAGGCTTGAAAAACGCACGCACGCAAATCAAGCATTGAAGATTTCTAGAGCTGAGTACGAGGTTTTCTTGCTCGTCCTCCTGTTCGTGGCATACAGTCACTCTTCGGAAGAGGCGCTTGTAGGGAACTCCAGTTCAGCACTTCTGATTTACTAGACACAGTACTTCATGTTTATCTCTTTCTGCCAGTGCTCCTGCAGGAGTTTTCTGGGGGACTGGGATGATGTTTTGTGAGAGATAAGATAATATAGTGCACACATACTGATTCCTAAAAAGTGTACTTTCTAGCATACCGCGTTGATAGCACAGCAAGTAAACAACAGTAACTGCCTCCCTGGCATACACAACCACAGCTATCGCTAAGGGACACTGCCATCCGAAACTTCTTCTTCCGCGCAGTGCTGCACCGCCGGGCATGGGCACTCTGATTTATGCTCCACTGACTGCCATTCCAGCTTGCCTCCTTTGAACCAAATTTTGCTTTTAAAATGACCAGCCTGGGCTTTGTTTTTTGTTTGAAAAAATCAGCTGAATTTTCCACCAGATTTGTAAAGTTGCAAATCTTTTTGTTTCAATGACTAATAGTTCTCCCATTGAGCCCTTTTACATGTCAGAGTGGAACCTTCCCCAGGCTGATTTAAAGGTAAAAGACAGAAATGGGCCACTCCAGGCTTCCTGTAAACAGTTTAAATGGGAACAATGTGCTAACAGTACCATGCCGTTTTCAGAGGCAGCCGAATTTGCTGGATTGCTGAGTCACTGGCAAGCTGTCACGTGAATGAGACAATATTTTCTTTCAATTAGAAACTTATGCAGGCAGCAATATTCTTTAAATATCAGGGAGATAAAGTGGAAATTCTGTTACATTTCAGGGAGTGATTTCTCCGCTGCCTTAGAACAAGCAGCAGATAATGGAACTATGCATATTCTTATAGACACCAAACTTCTTTCCTTCTTCTTCCCCCCCACCCCCACCCTTCAGTACTTCCTAACTATCTTTTCTAAATTCATTTTACTGTTGGCTGACTGTCACTGGTTACCATAGCAACAACCTCTGGTAGCAGCAAGTCTGGGATGCCCAATGTGAGCATCTTCACATTTGAGCCTTGCCAAGGCCAGCTATTAATCCAGGGTTATATATTGGCTCAACACTGTAAGATTGCTCTATTTTTTTTTTCCCCTTTAGCTGACTGCCAGTTTGCTTTTCCTGAGTTGGTTACTTTTCTTTCCTCACATATCTATTGTCCAATCTGTTGTTAATTTTCATTCCCTGATCTTTTCATGTTGGTTATTTTGAAGGACTGTTTAGCTTAAATGTCTTCTAACAAAATAACTTAAAACACAATTGTTTTAAGGAATCTCTTTTTAAAGATGGTTCTTAGCAAAAAAAAAAAAAAAAAAAAAAAAAAAAAAAAAGAAGAAGAAGAAGAAGGATTTGAGGTAATCTTGTTCTTTGGACAAATATTATTCATGGTTTATTAGAACAAATTTCACTTGCAAGCTGTTCTGGTCTTTGAAGTTTTTAAACGCTTTGCATGGCATAACAGAATGATAAGTTTTTTATTAGTGTAAGGGGGAGAAAAATACCTTTAATGGTAGAATGTTTGGAGACAGATGACTAAAATAAAACAGATGTAGTTGATGGCAGCAGTGGAAGGATGTTACAGTCTCTAAAATTTTGCAAACCCCCATACCCTCACCATAAAACAATCCCTAATAACAGTTGAAGCCTTGCTGTAAAGCAGAAGTAGCAAAGTGGTTAAGAGTAGTTGGTTGGGAAATGAGAGCTGAAAGAGAAAACTGCAGTGCAGTGATTGGTTTGATTTGCTGAATAAATTGCTATGTTCAGATTCAATTTGTATCAATAGGCAAAGCACTGTACACCTGCAGAGCCTGTCACACTTGGTATCCAAAACTCTGACACAGCTAGTCTTAAACAATCTTTTCACTGTTGTCAATAATTAAAGACCCCCTCCACACCCTAAACCTACAAAACTTATAGTATTTGCCTTTTATTCCATGTAGAAGAAGAAGAAAAAAGAGAGTAATGTTTCTTTTGGGTATTTCCTAAAAAGAAACAATGCTTTTTATAAATATATGGAATGTTGTAGTATTCTCAATGGATTATGTTAAAAGTAGCCAAGGGGTTCTATTCATCCAGCAGAAGAATTTCTCTTTATTAAATGTGACTGAAAGCTGGAACCATAATGTGCTGTCTCCCTAATATGGTGGAAATTGCGCTTTTATAATTTGCAGCTATGATGTAAAATGGGTAAATGTTAAGGCTTTTATATTTGCACCCTGCAGTTGATGTTTATTCCTGTCTGCAATCCCTGTAGTTTTTCAGGATTGAGAATAGTAGGTTTCTAGGGAGTGCTTTTTTTTTTTTGGCTTAAACCTTGTTGGATATGTTTCACAATGAGTTCAGAATTTGAACTCTAGGTTTCCTTGAAGTTTGGAAAAATCCCTGTGGGTTTGTTTAGAAGTTTGAGTTCAAATCGTTGTGATGGGAGTTTTCAGGAGGAACAAGACTGAACTCTTATAAACGATTGATGTAGAATAATATTTTTGGAAAAAGGGGAGGATGAATTTTAGGAGGAGATACAAGTACTCCAAGACGTAGCAACCAACTTGGACCAACCCTAGTAGATTTTAGGGGCAATTCCTTAGGCATTTGGAAAGTTGCAGAACTGAGAGGTCTACCAGCTTCATATTTTCTATTAGGAAATCCCATTTATTTCCAGGAGAAGAGAAAGAGACAATTATTCATGTTAGAGGGACAAAGTAGGAAAAAAGTAATAAAACTCATTTCACCTTTTCCTGTTTGCATGGTGGTTTGATGCTGAATAACTTTTGTCCTGACCCTTCAAGTTGCTGCGCTTATGCCTGATTTTACTCAGAATCTTGCAAATTCTGTTTCTTATGGTAAAACGTCATCTTTTTTTGCTCAGCCTAGCACTAGGTAGAAACTTTGAAATGTTGCTTTTTAATTACAATTGACATTTGTAAACTTGGGGTCAGGCTACCTTTTGGAAAACATGCCAGTGTGGCAAATTTCAAAAAGTAGTTTTGGCAGTTGCAACACAAAAAACCTATGGAAGGTTCTATAAACTGGTTTTCAGCCTTCCTTAATATTAGTTTAACAGTCTAATGTTTAATCAAAATGTTTGATATTTAAATATTAAACATTGCCATTTTCCTCTGGACTCCTAAACCAATATTAAAACAGGGTGAACATGAACATTTTGTTTAATTATTGTTAATGCTTTCAGGCAAATTCCAAGACTTAAATATCAGTACTTATTACACGTCTAGGAGTAACGCTATTCTATTTATTCTTGTTGACAGGTGTTTTTGCCATGTGAACTTAAAATATTTTGAGCTGATGTAGCCTTCTTTAATAGGTAATTCCTTTACAATGAAAGGAAGTTGGGTGTCAGGAAGTAAATAACACTCAGTTTTTGATGACTGACAGAAAGAAGGTGTCCTTCCTAATATAGGTAGGAGTGACTATCTGTGACCAAAATATATTATAAATTTGGAATGTATACCAGTCCATATTCTTAGCTACATTTTTAAGAACATATATTTTTAGTCTGTACCTTATGTAGAAAACCTTCACATTGTAGACCAATAATCTCAAAAATACTCAAGATATTATGGGAAATTATTCTTTTGAATTTGCACTTCTATGCAGACCAATGTATTTTAAAGGCCATAGCCAGCTACCTGGATTTTTTGATGCTTAAGCAAAAACACCCCCCCCCCCCAAAAAAAAAAGAGGAAACACTGATGCTTTCTTTGCAGTAGCGGATAAAGAATATCACTGATGAAATCTAAAAATCAGTCCAAAAGCATAACATAAATTTGGAAGACCTTTAACAGTTGGTCTCTATGTGGTCTGTTAAATGGGGATAAACAAAGTTCTTCAGCCTAGATCTCTAACTTTGTCACAGGCTTAGTGAAGTTGAGGGGCACACTGGCTCACCATCCTTCCTTCAGGCTACACAGAAGGAACAATTAAACACCGTTTTATTTAGATGCTGCTGGAAACAGTAGAAGCTGTTCCACAAAGTACTTGGCTGTATAGCAGAACTTGTGCTTGCCCACCTGAAGAAATAAAAGGCATTTCTGAAACCAAAGTTCACAGGCCAGTGGATTTATTGGCTGCAGCTGTGAAGGTGAGCGGCTAAAAGCAAGAGCAGTGGTGTAGGTCACCCTGCTGTGAGGTTGCCAAACAAAAAAGCTTCTTTTGGGTTCTGGCTTTATTTTTGCTGATAGTGTTTATTTCTGAGCATGAAAGCTATTTTCTGGTTTTAGACAAAATCAGGTGTCCTGATATGTGTAATAAATAAGCTGGATTGTGTGAAGGAAATGTTTGACTCTTCAGTTTATCATAACATAAATGGCAAGCAAGTTGTCTCATAATGACTAAACATTCAAGATAAAAAATGCACAACAGTGTTAATTAGTGCAGTGTATTAAAAACTGGATGGATGTGTTGTATTTGTGCTATGCTTCAAAAGCATGATCTTTTCTCACACTGGTTTTTAGTACATAATTTTGTTAGAAATACCATAGGTATCCAGCATTTGCCATAGAGAAGTTGGCCTGACTTCCTGTCAAATTTATGTCTGTTTACAGAAAGCTATAAGGAACTTTAGCCAAAAGGGATTTGGTCAGTTGGTGCCAGTGAGCGCTGCTAGCTTTTCTCATTTTACCATGTCTGTGTTCTTAGTTAAAAGTCTGTTCCCTGTCTTCCACTTTTAGGGAGCTTGCTTTCTTTTAGTCAAGTTCTTAATGAAGGTGAGAAATCTTCCCTACATATCACTATTGACCTCTTCAATGGAGGAATAGTCCTGAGTTTTGACTTCTTGTTGCTTTTAGAACAAGAACACAAGAAGCTACACTGACTTTTTGAACAAAAGAGATCAGACTTATATGATGATGCAAATGATGATTCGGAAGAAGTTTTAAATGAAATGCCAGTAAATATGATGACAGGGCGTACCTAGGCAGCTATTTCTTGATTGGTTGGCACATCTCTGTATGTGTGTTTGCTACCCAAAGCCATTAAGTGATATGTTAGTGATGAAGGCAGTTAAACCATAAAAGCCAGATACCAGAAACAGATTTACTATGCTAGTCATGCAAGTATTCCTCAGTGTATGGAGACAGACAGCTTCCTGAGGTTATGGTTCCTTGATAGGTAGGTAAAGACCTCCAAGTCAAGAAGAAATGGTGAGAAGATATTCAAGGATGTATCTATTTTTCCTGCCTGTGAAGGAAAGGATAAATAATGAACAAGAGGAAAACAAGTCAAGCAGGAAGAGGTGAGCTGCTTTTTCTGCCGTGTGACAATTATTTGCTTCATTCATGTATCATAAGTCTGCAGCTTGTTTCTTAGTTTTCCAGTGCAGAGCCCTGGAGCACACCCATTCTTGTTTTTGGAAGTATATCAAAATAATGACAATGATTCAGGCTGAGGTGAATGGAAAAGGGAGGGACTTCTAATTTGTGGTGATTAGATAAGTAATTTTCATGAGCTTGCATTTACTTGCTCTTTGCAAAGATTTTTTTTCTTTTTCCCCAACGTGTTACCTTGCATGTGCTTTCCCTCCTCCCTCTTCTTTAAAGCAGATAGAGCCATTTACATCACAGGGAATTTATGAGGAAAAACATTTGAGGCCTGACTTGCTATTGGCATTCTGCATGCACATTGTTTGCTTTATTACAGAGTAATACTGAAATGCTAACAGATCAAAATGATAGTATTTACATAGCAGAACTGTAAAAACTAGATACAACACAGTGAATCATTAGGAGTTTATGCTTTAGCCCTCCTGAATGAGAAAAGCTGTATTTTTCTTGCAGAGACTGAGACCTGTCGTGCTTGAGGAAGTTTGCTAAGGAAACATATGGCAGCAGGTGTGGTGGTTGAATTGATAAGCTTTCTGAAGTGGATGACTTATACCTGTGTGAGAGATGTGGTTATTTTCTGCCATTTTTTGGATTTGGGAAAAGGAATAGTTACAGCTGTTAGGTTTCTCTTAAATTCTGGCCCCCTAGACAGATATTATTACTGCTGTGCAAAACTGCGGTTGCACATTCTTTATCAAAGACATTTTGGAATCGAGATATCCAGTAATTCTCATTGACTTGACTGAGAACTCATTTGCAACACACAGTCATTTTAGGTACTTGACAAGGATTTGATTGGTTATTATTTTGTTACAATCAGATCACATATTGCATGTGGCTGCAGATTGAAAAGATTTCATAAACACCTGCTCTGAATTGTGTTTTTGTGTGTTAAATTTAGACCTAAAATATTTTTAACCAAGAATGTTTATCTGTGGTGGTTGTTCTTAAAATGAGACAGATCTTTTTCTTTAATGGGAGTCTCTCTGTTTTTATTTGTTTTTCCTTGTTTTGTTGGGATCTTTCTGTATTTCTGTGTGGGCAAAGTTTTAAATATAAACTGAGAAATAGAGTTGAGCTACTTGTTTAGGTTATATCAGCTTTGAATATTAGGAGATCATGAGATGGTAATTTTTTTTAATTGCCACATAACATTATTTGCAATGATATATAAGTGAGGAAGGCAGTGGGTCCAAGTGGTGGCCATCACCTGCAACTCATGTGCCCAGTCTACATTCTAATCAGTTATTAGCAAGTGATAGGTTAGGTTCTTCTATATAACAATGTCATTCCATTTCAAAATTTGTAGTCCAATACAATGTGCTATGTCAGAGGATGTAAGGATTTATGGCATCTTATGCTTTAAAAAATGAAGAGAGAAGCTTTCAGAGCTGCCTTTCAAGTGCCTCTTTGCACAGTGAAAGCAAACTACATAGACATCAAGAAAGATGTGTATGATACTGGAACATTTCACTTTCTTCATCAAGTAGTTTTAAAAATGTCAAATAAAGGCTATGTTCTTTTAATTTTAACCAGAAGATTCTCATCAATATCTATGTAGCAAGAAGAAAACATTCATGGATTGTTATGTTACATTCACAGTTCCTCTCATTTCCCAAAATGCACAGCTGCTGTGTCATTCTAAGATTTAGAAGTCACTGCATTTAGGTTTTAACGATCAATGGCAGCTGTTGATCTGAGTCATTAATGAGATTTTGACTGCATCTGCATTTAAACCTTGTGCATTCTGCAGGAGACAGAGTATGCTTGGAAAATGAGATTTCTGTCATGGTTATAATAGAGAGTTTTACATGTTCAAGCTGAGAATACACGAGAGCAAATCCTCTGCTCTACCCTATGAAAGGTTATATAGTACAAACTTTCTGTTAAATGAGACGGCTCAGATGGAGAACTCCTGCTGAAATTTCAAATAGAGCCCTTTGGTCCATGAGCACATAGAAAATGGCCCTTAGGTGAAGGTACCTGCCACTTCTATGTTGAGAGTAAAATAGTAGGAAAGTCTCCTCAAAGTGAAATGCAATTTTGTAGCTAGCTCATTTATTAAAATGCCATCTATTACTTCCTTTGAGGGCAGCAGAGTACCTTGAGTGACAGATTGAATGCATACAGTGTCACTTGGGAGATGTTTAATATAATGTCATAGATATTGAGGTATAGTTAAACTGCTCTTAAAAATAGAAAATAATAACATTCCCAAACATAGTCCAAATTGTAAATCTGATCTATAATAAATTCTTCCTTATAGTTAAGTGTTCCTGTATTAAAAAAAAAAAAAAAAAAAAAAATTAAACTACCACTGGGTTTCTATATAAGTAATAGCTTATAGCTCAGTAGAAAAAGATATATATTTTTTTTCAAGCTGCAAAGAGGTAATTTCTAACTTGGTTTTGCTTTCTTGCACCCTGCCTTCTCTGATATGTGTATTTCATTAGCCTATAAATACTTTCACTTAAAAATTTGTTCTGTCTACTTCAGAGCCTTGCAAAGTTGCACTGTTTAATTTTTCCTTACTGATAAGCTAAAGGTAATTTCTGATACAGCAGAAAGACAGAATTTTCCAAATCAGGAGTTAGTGAAAATGTACAAAAAAATCTACAGTAAACTGTGAGAAAGTTTTCCTGTAGAACTATTATGATGTTGTAATTAGTGCTACTGAACAATGAGTAGTTTTAGGCTTCTCATTGAGAAGTTTCTCCTTAGCAGAGCTATGTCTCTTTCAGACAATTGCTAATTATAATCTAAACAGGCTAATTGTTGCTGCAGAACCTGTAGTACTGCACGTTAGGACCAGTGAGAGAGAGCTTAGGAGAACTATCAGAGAATGCTGGCACGTAGTTTGCAGAATGATGGGACCAAGCAACTATGTCAAATGTCAATTTCATGAGTACTAAACCCATAAATTACCCCAAAACTTTAGATAGGAAAGTAGCACACAACAGAGTTAGAAAACAAAGTTTTTTAGACTTAGTATCTTTCTTTCAGGCACTGTAGGCTGCCTATTGATTTCTGGTAAGGCAAATAATCACATTCATCACTACTGCTTAAGAAAATGTGTCCTAAAACATCCAAAGTCATCACATAACGGTTGTCGTATAGGTTATTCATTATTCAGAGTTAACTCTGTTGGAATTTGGCTGGCATGGACTGTTTAGGAACAGATTCTAATTTGACCAGAGAAATTAAGGACAGTGAGACACAATGTTAAGGTTGACAAGAACAATAATATCTTTTCTTTATCTCTTTCAAAACCTGTCCACTGCTGATTAAGGTTATTTCTTCATCCCATTTGTCCTATACAAATCTTTCTGTCTTTTTAGTCTTTGATCTTTGATTTGGCTAAGTGCCTGCTTGCAGTTCTCCAGCATCATTACAGTGGAGAACTTATCCTTTGGCTTTTGCCATGCAACATTGCAATCACAGCCTGTATTTGCACTAAGTCTTGCCACCTGGGCATTGCAGAACTAAATAACTAGCTAGAATTAAATCATTTCATACAAATAACTACACTCGTAGCAAACTAATTCACTTTAAGAGTTTATGACTATGTGATTGTGGGTCTCAGCCCTGTACGTGCTTGGGTTGATGATTGAATATCCATAGCCCTGACATGCCTCATCTCGTTTTCTAGAGGTTGAAAAACTCAGAATGCAACATACTTAGGGCTCTCCCCATCTTTTCTCCTTCATTCCATGTCACTAGTTACAGCAGAAAGTAACAGAAGCCTCTCCTGGCTTTGTCCACTGGCATCCTCATCTGGTGAGATTACTGGCTGCTCTCTACATTGAGACATTTTGGAAGAAATGAGTGAGCTAAAAGTGCTGCTCTCATGTCTGAACATAGACAGATTTGGAGATTAAGAGAAGGGAAATGAAGAGGAATAGTTCAAGAGAGAGCTCTGAACTGGACTTCATGAACTAAAAACTCAATGAGTATCATAAACTAGGTAAAAGAATGATTCAGAATTTCTGTATCAGTGCTGGTTCAATTGACAACATTTTATCGCTCCAGAGATTAATTTGCTTTTTCATTATTTCTCTTGCTAGCAATGATAATTTCAGGGGAGGAAAAAAAAAACCCTCTGTATGCAGTAATGTGTCTGTTGCATAGCACAAGATGGTTTCATAATTCCCCTCATAGACATTTAAACTTAAAAAATTGACTTTCGTGGTGAGATTACTACTGCCTAAGAGCAAAACTGTGATTTCAGGCCTCATCCCACAAACACCTTAGTAGTAGTGAATATCAGGGGATTAATTATATGAATAAGGGTTGCACATCTGGGTCCTTGGATGCTTTGAATCCTGAGCAGAGACTGAATTTGAGAGTAGTGTTGTGGAAGACATTACAAATGTAGTCTGATATTAGCTACATTTTAATATCGGGAAATTTTAACGTTCATTCCATTATCAGACAGTATATGTGGGCAAAGGAACCAGTACTGAATTGTACTGTATGGAATAATACCAAGAGTATGTTTATAGTGAGACAATGGAAGCAAAGAATTTGTTGTTATTATTGCTGAGACCCTATGGTGTATTTTAGGATTAAAGAAAATGAAGTATATATGCATAAAGAATATGTACTTATATTAAGTATAAGCATACTTAAGCAAAAGTTTTATATTTATACTTACATTAAGTACGGTTAAGCTTTTTCAATTGCTTAACTGTTTTCATGGAAATGTGGCTTAGGTCTTGATGAGTTCTACAAAATAACAAAGCTCTCCTTTACCATTTTTGTCTTCCAATCACACCATTCCTGATTGAAATCTCTCAGAAGAAGGAGCTTTTCAACCTCCAGAAAACCAATCCTAAACTGTTAAGCATTGCTCAATCTCCTGCACTGAGGGGGGAAAAAAATCACAATTGGACTGAGGATAAAGCACAGTATATGCCAAATCCCAATTAATGTGTAGGGAAAGCTATGAGCAAGTGAAAGAGTTCTGCATATAACTAAATACAATTGTTTATATTATATTGATGATATTTTAATAGATGGGATAGCATAAAAATCAGTAGGCCTTTGATTCAGCACACTCCAGAGAATCCCAAAGTTTCACCTTTTGTAATGGTAGCCTAATTTTTAACTGGATGAGTAACATTTCAAGATTAGCACACTTTTAAAAAGAGCTGAATGGTATTTTGTAATATTCTGCACATTCCTTTTTTATCATTTAAAGTATGCATTAATTCTGTGTTCTGTTGTCACATTTGTCATAATGGCAGCAGACACTTCTTACTGATACTTCTTTCAAAACTCAATTTGAGAATACAGTGGCACTACAGGAAAAAATGTGCCCTTTCTTTGGCTGAGGTGTTGCAATCTATCCCATCCATAGTTTATTCCATGCACATTTCTCTCTAGTCTAATTATACCTGACTTTTAATATGGGAGGATTCTATTTTCATAGTAAAGTAACGTGTAGTTATTTGTCCGTACCAAGCACAATATTTCTACACTGTATAACAAAATAACACATACCAATGCAAGGTATAGTAAAAGAGCACAAAATGTTATTTAGATTTAATGTGCAAAACAAAAAGATAACATGCATGTGTGTTACATGAATGTGGTAATGTTACTGTGGGAAATCTAATTTTGCATAACTATAATGCAGTATTTTATCTTTTACTTTAATAGCTGACATCTATGCTCCTTTGCTAAGAAAGGGAGAGTAAGTTAATTGGAATAGTTTTCAGTAATTGTGTAGATTTTTCATATGAAAATAATATTTGACTTCAGGCCATGCTTTTTAACGTTATTTAATGATACAATTTAGAATGGAGGACTTCAAAAGGTAGGCTGGGTGACCGACCAGAACATTTTTGTTGCAAAATAGTGATCATTTACCTGCATCTGTTCTCTTGATAAGATTTTTCGCTACATCTTTCATAATATGAAATATTGAGATAGACACTAACTTCAAACTAAGTGGTTCTCAGTAAAAATAAAAGGGCTAAAATATGGCTGGAAATATTGTATTTATACAGCGTTAGAGTAATTTTTTTGCACTTGTGTAGTACTTGATAAGAAAAATGCAATGCACTCCTTTCCCAGTAGGTGGCTTCCAAATGAAATGTATTTCATTGCTTTATGATTGTGAAATTGTTATCAATGAGAATTAACTTTTAACAAAAAATTAAAAGGTGAAGAACAATACATACTCAAAGTATCTTAAGCTCAGGCTTGTAAATATTCACAGGCTGGAAGCAGTTTTTTTCTTATCGTACCAACTTGTGTTCATACTGTTTATTATACCACCTAACAGAGGATCCATTTCTTCTGGGCTTTTAAAATAGAATTCCTATTCTATTGCTGTCAGCTCCTTGTCTTTTGCTACTGAATATTGTACACACCGAAGTGTGTTACATGCATGTGCCATGGATGGAACTGAGCATAAAACCAGTTTCATTTGTCTTGCAGGCTCACTGTAAAGCCTCAC
This sequence comes from Dromaius novaehollandiae, assembly GCF_036370855.1. NCBI lineage: Eukaryota > Metazoa > Chordata > Aves > Casuariiformes > Dromaiidae > Dromaius > Dromaius novaehollandiae. Next base: position 178,391,808 of record NC_088098.1, read on the forward strand.
ACATATCTAAACCAGTGATTGCACTTGTGGACATCTCAAAAGCTAGCACTGACACAAATCAGTAATTCACATGGTGCAAGATACACCAGCTCAAGCTAGGAAAGTTATAACACAATATTTAGTATATTTTCTGGCCAAAAGAAGGGAAAAAAAAATCCTAGAACCATGCCTGATTAGCGAGGTGTGAATCTGAAAGTAAAGAAAAATAAGCAGCACCAAAGTAGTGGTGATGGTTGGGGCAGGAGAGGAGACCAGGGATGTCACATCTTTCTTTCTAGTAGCTAGCCACATCCGCGTTCAGTTGAGGCTGCCCATCTTCTCTGAAGTATCATCCCTGGATCACGAATCTTCACTGTCTCTGCGGTGTCTGTCTTTTGGGCACTGTACAAATTTGGCTTCCCTTTGGAGCAGTTGCAGCCCCCAGCGTTTTGGTTTTGTAGCTATCCCTATACTCCCAGCTGCTCAAAATTCCCCTATCCTCAATATCTTCACCTACTTTCTGGCCACCCTCAAACCCCCACAAAACTTACTGGGTTTTGTGCGGGGTAGGCATCCAAAAGCAAATAGTAGCAGTAAATTGAAGCTGTATAAAGGTTACCAGAGTGGTTTATCTCTGTACTATTTTAAAAGCTTCTGTTGAATGTGGCCTGTGACAAGTAAGTTGAATCTACATCTTTGAAAATTGTAGGTGGTTTTAATGCCATGTAATTAACTTGGCTTTTAGTACAATAATAATAATATTAATAAGTAAACTGCCATTTTTCTCCAAAACCTGTAACAGGAATACACTTAAATGTTTCCTTCCCCCCCGCCCGCCCTGCCACTTTGAGAACATAATGATGTTAATAATGGTGGAAGGAAGAATTATTTGAAAACACTGCTCAAAATCAGTGATCCTGCTTCTACCAAATAACATTCATGTTCCCTTTTTGATTCACTTTCCAGTTAATAGATCTGATTTGGGGAAAAGCCCTTTTATGCATGTGACTACCATTATTTATTTGCACTGAATGTCTTTGTATAGGAAAGAGCTAAGGAAAGAAAAATAGGAAAGAAAGGAAAAGAAAAGCTAATGAATGTAAAAAGAAATAGTTGAAGAACAAAAAAGGGAAGAATAATGCCATATCTCTCTGAGCAGCAGGACAAGCAGAAAGGAGAAAAATGTGGTAAGGAAACTGTGGAGGATAGGACATACGAAGCAAAGTGTCTCTTGTTTGGAGGCATCGTGTATGCTTTCCAGCTGCGCAAAAGCATGATGTCAATAGCATAGCTGGAGTTTAAAGTAGGGCTCAAAGAAAATTGGGACACATGGAATCAATTGTATAGCTGCCACAGCAAAAATATATATGGTTCTGCATCTACAAATTTTACAGTCGCTCCAAAGACATGCAGTAAGTTATATAGCTTTATAGCAACGGTTATGCTGATTGACAATGGGTGACACACAGATCCGGTCAGCTAATTGGAATGTAGCAGAGTGGAATACAATAGAGCATAGGACAATTATTCTGCAAAAAAGACCAAAGTACTATACTATACTACCTACAAATCCTAGGATTTCAGTAGTAGCAAATGGATCAGAACAGTGATTCATCTATTGCACAATCTCCCTCAAAGATGGTCCAGATGTCTCAAGAGAAAATGCAAACACAACAAACAAACAAAACAAACAAAGCATAGAAATAATCAAATAGCCAGAGATGGTCAAAATCTGCTTTTAGGGAACTTTTCTCCAAATTCTTTTTAAAATCACAAAGCATGACATTTAATATCTCTTTCAAAATTTTTTTTTAATGATTAGTCTGTATCAGATTCCCAAGACTATCAAGAGTTATAAGTGCAGAGTTCTTCTCTGAATCTTGGTAAGGTCTTGACTTCAGTGACATCCCGTGGCATGGACTTCCATGATCTAATTATGTGCTGCATTAAAAAGTATGTCCTTTTATCAGATTTGGAGCTGCCACTTTTCACTTTCACTTAATGTTCTTTTGTTCTTGAATTATGAGATGCAGGAATACAGAAGCTCCTGATCTATTTTCTCTTTACCACTTACCATTTTTATACTTTCATCATATCCCTTCTTATTCATCTTTTTTCTAAGGTTAACAATTCCAATTTTTTCAGTCTTTTCATATCAAGGCTTCTCTATATGCCTAATTATTGCAATCACTCTTCTCTGAATGCCTTCTAATTCAGTAATATCCTTTTTGTGATGGGGTGACCAGTACTTCACACTATTCCAGAGAAGGGAAAATTATTGATTCATATAATGTCATTATATTTTATTTCTTATTCTCTAGCTCGTTTCTTATACATCTTAACACTTTATTTGCTTTTTTTCACTGCAGCTGCACATTGAGCAGAGCTCTTCTTGAGCTGTCTGCAGTGAGGCCCAGGTGCTTTGCACAGACTGGCACTCTTAATTGAGATCTCTAGTAAAATGAAAGTTTTGTTACAGTTTTTTGTGACCAATATGCACTACTCTGAATTTATAATAAATAATTTTCATCTCTTTTTTTACTGCCCATCCACCTAGCTAGGTCAGTTACCTCTGATGTTTCCTGTCTTCTTCAGACTTGGTTAACAGAATTTTTTTGTGTTATCTGCAAATTTTGCCACATTGCTGCTCACTCATTTTTTCATTGTTAATTAATATATTTTGAACACCTGGTCCTTGTATGGAGCCTTGAAGCACCCCGCTGTTAGCTTTTTGCTATAATGAAAATTGACAATATTTTTCTTAATCTTTGAGAAAAGCTTGGCTTCATTTTGCTTCCTATCCCATACGGACTTAGTTTTGTTAGTCTCTTGAGAGGGACCTTGCCCTTGCCACATTTATTCAATGAATCTGACAAGGTTAAGGGCTAGATATCTTCACAATTAAAGCTAAACGTTCATGAGACTACTATGCTCTTTGTGACCACAGTATGGAAAACACATAGACAGGGAATGGAAATTTCACTAATTCATTCAGTATGTTAGGCTGACACATTCAAAATTAAGAGCTTTTAACATAACAGTTCTTAACACCGTCTTGGTGATAATCTTAGCAAATAAGAATGAATATAATCAGTCTAAATAGGCAGGAGCATAAGGCTCTTTTACACCTAACACTTAACTCTTTGGTGGGGGGAACTACTGATAAGCTCTGGGCAGCTATTAATTTTCCCAGCTTTCTTTCAAAATCTGATATGAACAAAGACATTTTAAGATTCAGAATCCCCAAAGTCCCTTTGGAAAAGGGAAAAGACAAACCTATTTTGAGGCTTGAAATGTCCTAAAATCCCCTAGGCCTGCTTATTTCCTGGTATCTCTCTCTCTTTCTCTCAAGTGTTCCCCATCCTCTCCCTGAGAGAGTCAATGTCTGCTTCATCAACCCTGCCTGCCTACAGTATGCAACAGAACCCAACACCTTTCCTCACGAAGAAGAATGCTTGCCCAGAAGAAGGCTTCTCAGACTGCTTGGAATACCTTGCACAGATGCATGCCACTTCCTTGAATTCAGAGTGGACACTAAAAGACATCCTGAACTTATTGGTGGAAATGTGATCAGTCACCTGCAACTCAGACCCTACCTGCTTGGTAAAGGATCTAAAGACAGCTAGAACTTCTTGTGAAATTGCCAAAGTGTTATGTGGAGGAAATATTGTATTTTCCATACAGTAGTCCACCTAACCCTGAAGCAAACTGTTTTGGGTGGAATGGAGGTTGACAGCAGGTATCAAGTCTCCCTTTTCTGAACAACCTTATTAAAATGTTAGTAACCTCTATACAGCTAGTACTGAAGCCTTCCTAATGAGATTTTAGGCAGAATGTGGAAAAGAAACAGCACTGATAATGCTCATGGATAATCTATGGCTACCTATGGATCACTTATACTTCTATATTATATATATATGCATTTTCCTAGAGCAAGCTATTGCTTTTGATATAGTCAAGTAAAGGACACTGAATTACAAGAGTGTAATGGTAAAACTCACTACTTTGACCTTTTTTTTCCTGCATATAGCAACACAAAAAATATCAGTATAATATTAAAGCACAATCAGCAATATAAATATAGGTTCTTATCTGAAGGAAAATAGTAGAAAGAAAACTTGGTGCTATTCACTTAGTTTTGGAAGGCTCTAAAATAACACATTGTTTGTGCTGCATAAGAAACTGACAGGAGTAGAACATAAATTGTATAGCCATACCTATCAATGAAGATGAAGTTATATTGATGATGTTTTTGCATCAAATATAACAACAGAAACTGTACCATGTGCCATTTAGCTAATTTAGGGGAAAAATGTATGCCAAATACGCAAGCTCACAGCAGTGAAAAATCCAAAGCTGAATGCTTTTCACAATATAATTACAAAATAAGCAACAATCTAATAAAAAAGCTATTTAAGTCTTTACAGTTTGCTGAGAAAATGACAATGTTAACTGATCGAAGGCTTGAGTTTTGCAGAAATAATGCATATGCAAAACAATGAGAATACTGTGCCTGCTGCTGGCTTTATACTCAAAACATCCATGCTTTGCATTTGCTGTAGATTAATATATCTCTTGAATTGTATGTGTATCAGATAATATAAGAGATTAATACATGCCTTTTTAATAGTGCACTGCTATTTGGGAGAACATCAGAGAATATTTTTCAACATCTCTAAGAGGCTGTCACTCATTAAATGGAGCCTGTAGCCACCATTTTTAATGTAAACCCACTATGACAAAATGTATCAAATAAACAAGCATTAAAATATTGTCTGAAATAAATCCATATCCTGATAATATTCCCCTGCAGAATAAGCACATTTTTCATAGGATTTTTTTTCTTCTCTGTTTCTCCAGAACCTACATTAAAACTAATGTGAATATAGAAGAGATTTATCAGAGGTATTTTCAGGAAGGCTTCTTCGTTCTCTCTTTCCCTTAGAATGCTGCACATTCATTCTGTTCCCCAGAGTTTAGTGGGATAGCAGAACCCGTGAGCGATACTTCATTTTTCAGCGAAAGTGTTTTTAATACCTTCCCTATCTCCATTCTCTTGGTCTCTAGTAATGACTGCTTCTTGGAAAGTGGTATCAAAGTTTGTAATTTTAATGTATAGAACAATAAATGAAGCAACACAATATATGAAGGATTGTATTGGCTAGCATATTTCTAGGTTTGTTTGCAAGCCTCTGTTCCTGTGAAGGTTCCCTGTGAACTTAAACCTGTGAAAAGAAACCTCTCTGTTTCAGGTCATGTGATTTTTCAGTGACTGTTGGGAGCAGTCTTGGGTGGCATTTTTAGTATTTCTTGTTTTCATCTGCATTTCAAGTTTGTATAAACCCTAAAATCATGCTGATGTTTGGCCTTCCCCCTCCCCCCCCTTTTGGCTTACTAATTAATAGAATTATGAGACACAGAGGGTAGACTTGTGAATTTTAGCAGCATTGTTTGCTTTTTTTTTCTTCCTCCAAAATTCACAGCTATAAAAAAAAAAAATTCTGAAAAAGTTCTTTATTCAGCCATCCTACACTTAATCATTGGTTTTTATCCGTTTTATATAAACTCATAACTGAGACAATGTACTGTTGCTGCATTTACTTGTGGTGTTCCACATAGGTACAGTCATAGAGACATAACCATATGACATGGTTCCATTTAGTTCTTACATTTCACTGAAGGAAGACAATTGGCTCCATGAAAATCAATAGGAATTTTGTTTTTGACCTCAGCAGAACTAAGATTTCATCCAAATTTGACAGAGATATAGTTGAAAAGCTTTTTTTTTTTATGAACACTCTGAAATCACTTGTGATTTCTCTGTGTTTTTTGTGATGGCTCCCTATTTTTCAAAGACATTGATTTTTTTCTGTCACTTTTAATTATACTTGTCCATGTAAGACAAACTGTGATCAACCCTCAAACCATCTAGTCAAAACTCTCAAAGAAGAATTATATAAGGTTCCCAGAAGGAAACTGCTGAAAACAGTAAAGCTAGATGGACAAGTACATTAATTATTACATTAACTTCAAATTTCTTTCATTCCAATTCCACTTGGAGAAATGGAGAATCCAGCAAATCAAGCATTTGACAAGTGATGCACAAAATATCACGCCATTTATCTGTTAGAGAAGAAAATACTCTCCTAGCTGAATCTTACTAAAAGATACTTGTATTACTTCATACTAATCACCCAGATTTCACAAGAGTGATGGTCTTGCCTAATTTGTGACAAGATGTGAATCTTCTATCTGTATACAGTATTATTTAAAAAATATTAGTATATAGTTATCAATGTGTCAGCATTAGCATCTGTGAATGTTATCCATCCTTACATCCTTGCATTTTGAAAACATAATGATCAGAGTCCTTCCCTTGAATTTTCCTAAGTGCTATGAAACCCAGGGCTGAATCAGTGGAAATATTTAATCTTTTCTGATCAAAATTAAATATGGTATTGCAAATTCTTATGATATTCCCAAGCTCTTACTGACCATGTAATTAAAATTCAAGATGTTCTAGTCTGAAGATTAAAATGTTGTATTTATCTTAGTAGGTTTGTAAAAGGAAGATTGCCTTATGAGTAATATCTTTATTTTAAAGGAGAGTCTTTAGTGTGTATTTTAATAACAGTTAATAGCAATGTTAACTGTCATAGCTTTTATCTCTAATTTGTTTTTCATTGTTCATCTCTTTCTGTTTAATTTGAAATCTCACTGATTTTGAACAATGAAATTAGGCTGGCCTTTAACTTCTAGTTTTCTTTTCACGTTCCATTAAGTAGGTACAGCACAGTGCCACTCATGCAACAGTAAGTTAGGGCTACAGGAGAAAAACAGAACAACCCAAAATAGCAAAATAATAAAGTTTGTACTGACTTTTTCCTTAAAATTTAAAAATATACCGATTTAATTTATTTTTTCCCATAACTTCAAAAGTGTATGTATATTCCGGGTACTGGATTTTTTTTGTCCCAAATTTATTTGAGGAAAGCAATTTAGAGATTTCTACAGTACTGCTAGTACAGCCTAAGTTTTGATTGTAGTAATATTGTCAGTATTGCATCATAGCTTGTTATTGTACAATAGATCATTTTTCACTGAAAGAAAAAAATGCCATAGTACTTCATTTAGAAAGATGATAACTGATTAAAAAAAAATTGTAACCATGTGCCTGTAACTGTAAAAGAAATTTTATGAGGTGGTAGTTAGTTTGCACATGAAGATCTCTGAACTTCCTTGTATATCTCAAATTATCTTAGCAAATGTTTGAAGTTTGTCCATAACATTAACTGAGAAATGTGAGGTTTAAAATAGGGTATGTTACATAAGCTCTTCCCACCTCCCAAGAACTGGTAAATCCAAATAAGTAGCCCTATAAGGACTGGAACGCTGCATGTCTTTATATAGATTCATTTTAAAACATTTCTTGTACTTAAAGTCTGTTTGGACAGATCTTTCATCTTTTCATCTTGTTGGGGTTCTGCCTAGATGGTCAATTCCTAATAATTGGTGTGATGGAAAGTAGATCTGATTAGGAAGGAAAAATAATGTTGTGTTGATTAACAGTAATCCCACCCATTTTAAATCAACTTTGGATAAAATAAAGAGGAATTAATAGTAATTGCTGGATATAATATTTTTGTAAGTTTAACGAACAATGGATAGAAATGCCATATTTCTTTCAAGATCATTCTTTGTATGGCTGTGTTAGCTAAACATTTTCCTGTATACTTAAAATCGATTTGCAAATTTTATATTATACTGTCTTTGGAGGTCAACAACGCATTTCCTATTCATGGAACTCCAAGGTAAAGCATAATGTTATAATATCATCACATAGTCTTTTCCCTACCATTAATACATAGCACATTGCTTTTTCATGCAGTGGTCAGTCCACATTCAACTATGCACTCTTTTCATCTTGAGTATGTAAGAGTTACAAAATACACACATGTAATTTACATGTAACTGAGATGTATGAAAAAAAAAAAGGAAAATCTTCTTCCTTTCCTGTCTCTTATCACATTTGACTAAATAACTCAGTACTTGATAAATATGTCAGTCAAGCCTTTTCTTATGGCTTGGCTGAGAGAGGGGGGCTTTCAAAAGCTGATCTTGCGTACCTGGCTTGCAACTCTCAGGACGCTGAATTAGGGTGCATCATTTGTGGTTGGCAGAATGGGTATATGGAAACAAATACATTAAATCCTGATATAAAAGAAACTTAACAAGTTCTTAGATAACTTAATGAGAGAGAGTTGATAAAATAAACAAAATCAAAGATGTACTGGGAAATCGTTCAGACGTTCACAGTATGAGCTTTTCTGTGTGCCAAGAGATCAAAAGGTAAATATGTGAACTGTACACTTAACTCTTCCTCATCTTGAGTCTTACCAAAATTGTTGTCAATGGAAGATCTGTGTTGAGCAAATCAGAAATCCAGTGTTAAGCAAAATGTATGATCTTTGTCCCTTTGGTGACAGTTGTTTAGCACAACACAAAATAGAGTTCTTCGTTGCTCTAATTGGCACCTTTGTTGACAGTTTCAGAAGAAAGGTCAAGACATGGCTAGGCACAGGACTGATGTACTGTCTTAGAGCTGCAGCCTCTTTAGCTGAATTTTGCTGCAATTTATTGAATAGACATGTAATTTTTAAATTCTATTAATGTTCTTAGCAAAATTCTGTGGATAAATTCTATATACATTTATTCTTTTTCTGTTCTTTTTTTAATTTCTTTTATGCTTTCCTACAAATAGTATGCTTACAAAGTAAAACCTAGGTGAGAGAAAGTCAAACTGAGGTGCTAAGCTAGTGAAAAAATACCAGCAAGTTGGACACTTGATAAATTCACTCACTGTTGACAGGAAATGAAGTCTTTTATACAGTGGAAGTGTTAACACAACCTAGGCCAGGCTACTTTGGGTATTTGAAGAAAGTACATACTAGAATACCTAAGTTTAAAAATGTCTATTCCTTATATAGTCAAATTCCATGAAGTAGGTACTCCTAGAGGGTGATTCAGAGCCCTAAATTAGTTGACTAAAGTTAGACAGTGTGAATACCTCCCACAGTAGCAATATGTTGCAGCAGGATAGAAAGGAGACAAGTGAAGAGGGAAAGGGAGGAACAGAGTGGTAAGGACTGTAAATGAAGTAACTCTGTAGTGAACTTTAGAATCAGAGAGGTCCATTTGAAATAAGTGAGTAGGGTTTTTTGACAAAAGGGAGATCACTAAGTTTGACAAAGCACATGTTCCAAACTGAGTAACATCTCTGTAGGTAACCGTGACAATAGTGTAGTATGACAGCTTCAACCCTGACTATTTTCAGACATTTATTATATCTGTATTACAGTTGTTTCTGGAGTCCCCAGTTCATACTTGAGGACCAAAATATGTAGTAATAAATAACAACAGCAATAATAATCTAATACTAATAATTATTATTAATAATAATTATTAATAACTCCTGCTTCAAAGAGCTTACAAGAAAAATAAAATTATTAGATGAACAGTAAGAAGGCAAAAAGGAGAAAGGATAATGAAATGACCTAGCCAAGGTCACCAAGGATACTAATTCTTTCTTGTCATAACACAGACTGTAATCTATAATCCCCGTGATTTGCATGTGTGATAGTATTTTTAATACACACAACTCTTACACATCCATTTACTTAAAAAAGGTTTGCCTTTAGTAAAAGCACAAGTTTTTATACTCACTAGTAATGGTACTGCAGTAAACAGTCTCATTTATGTTCATAAAGATTGGGTAGAATGCTTGAAAAGGTAGTCCTGTCACAGTATTTATGGCTCTTCTATTTTTAATTAAAATAATTCATTTGGGCTGTAGACACCTTTTTTAAGAGAATTCAGGAATTCTGCATTCATCTGTCTGTAAATTTATTGGCTCATTAGTCACTGTTCAAGTGGATGGCAAATCTCAATTTTTCATCCTCAAAACCAAAGGTTACTAAAGGACAGACATCCTACATGTCACAGACTTTTGATTTTTTAATTTGTAGTTAACATCCATTCAGAAGTCCCTCAGCATTTAATGGGAGTGCCAAGGAGATTTCTAGTCACAGAAATATACGCAAACACATACTAATGCTTTACATCTGTCCATCTATTTATCTACCTATCATCTATTATATTGTGTTGGATAAACACATCTGTTACATGATCATCTATTGAGACCCTTATATCTCCGAGAAATTTTCCATTAGGTACAGTCACTATTGTGTACCTTATGTACACAGTATTGTGGTTAGAGTAGAAAAGCACTGAGGTAAAATCTGAGGTAAATGCAAAATTTTTCACTCCTTGGTGGAATTCCGTGTTGCTTATTCATTACAGTTGTGAAAATTCTCAGTGCTCATATCCCTAATTTGGTAAAATGTAGTAAGGGAGTCATAGGTTGCAGATTCAGTTTCCTGTTTGTGAGTACATAAAACTGATAGTCTGTACCCAGTGACTTCTTCTGCAGAAGTAGAACATATTGGAATAGAGCAATATAGTCTTGGTCTACCAAAACTAGTATCTGGATTTCCTAAATTTCATCATATTTTAGGCCTGGGCCAGCTGCTGTAGACATAATGATTCTGTATATATTATATTGTGGATGAGTATACATTATATTGTGGATGAAATTCAGCATCCATGCCAGTTATTATAAGTCTGTTTGATCTTACTGGACAGAAGCCTTAAACTGGATGTCTCTTTACTAGCAAAGGAGGGTGAATTTCAGGGGTACATTCTTCTATTTGCTTTTTATTTGCAAGAAAAAAACTGGGGCAAATTTTCCTCTGTCTGAACTGTTCAGCAAGAGCAGGCTGCTGAAAAGGCACAGGCTATATTTGTTATAATGGCTATAATTTTCTTTACACAGGCTTATCAATTTGGTCTCTTAATAGAGAGAGAAAGGTTACTAACCTGTGTTGCAGTCTCACATACAATGTGAGCTTTATAACTACGGAATATCAAGATTCTAGAAAAATTGTGCTAAAGCACTAAAAAATTAAGCTTATTCATTATTGTAACCTTCCTTTACCACTTTATAGTTCCTTCTCTGTCTAACTTCCCATAGTTTTTTTGGCATTTTAGTGGTGAAGGTACTCAGATACAGCAGAGCACTTTGGGTTGAGAGTATTATCTCTGAGAAATAGCTGTAGCAATGAGCCATTTTTTTTTTGTCCTGAAAGTAAAGAGATGAGCCCTTTTATTTCATCAGTATCAGATTTCTCAGAGTTCTGGAGCAGGAATCAGTTGCTAAGAGTCTATCTGTGTTACTGAACCTAATAGCCCTGTAAGTGGCCAGGTCAGGGTGTGTGTTCTAAACAGCATCCAAATTCCGTATTTTGACAACAGGAACAGGCCTGCCATATCCCCTTCTCAGTGTCCTGATAATCGGGGAAAGAAAATCAGGACTGGATGGAAGATGGAGCCATGCTCCAGTGGGGTAGGGTTAGATGCAACTGGGGTATCTTGATAAGGTACTTAACACTGTGCTTGATTTCCTCCTCCCTCATAACGTGCATAATAAGTGTATTTATTTACTTACCTATGGGCATATTTAGTTTAAAAGTGCTATCATTTTTATATGCCTGAGGTACAAAGCAGTATAAAGTCAAAATGCAGTAGTTCCTTAGAAAATATTAAAGCAGCTGGTTTCCCTAAGTAGTTGAAACTGTGGCCAAAAAACCCCTTCTGTTAAGACCAAATCTACCATCGTTCCCAGCACCAAAGAAAGGTGATTTGGTAATCAAATATAATAGATTCACTGTGAAATGAAAGTGGCCATGTGAGAAAGCTACTTTTTTATTATTGTAAAAAAAAAAAAAAAAAAAGTTTTTCTATTACCAGAATAATTAAATACTAAAGATAGCCTAAAGATCACAGAATCCCAGCATGGTTGAGGTTGGAAGGGACCTCTGGAGATCATCTAGCCCAACCCCCCTGCTCAAGCAGGGTCACCTAGAGCACATTGCCCAGGATTGCGTCCAGGCAGGTTTTGAACATTTCCAAGGAAGGAGACTACACAACCTCTCTGGGCAACCTGTTCCAGTGCTCTGTCACCCTCACAGTAAAGAAGTTTTACTTCATATTCAGACAGAACTTCCTGTGTTTCAGTTTGTTCCTGTTGCTTCTTGTCCTCCTGAGCACCACTGAAGATAGTCTGGCCCCATCCTCTTGACATCCTTGCCTAAGATACTTGTATACACTGATAAGATCTCCCCTCAGCCTTCTCTTCTCCAGGCTAAGCAGGCCCAGCTCTCTCAGCCTTTCCTCATAGGGCAGATGCTGCAGTCCCCTAATCATCTTTGTAGCCCTATGCTGGACTCACTCCAATAGCTCCATGTCTCTCTTGTACTGGGGAGCCCAGAACTGGATACAGTACTCCAGATGTGGCCTCACCAGGGCTGAGTAGAGGGGGAGGATCACCTCCCTCGACCTGCTGTCAGTGCTCCTCCTAATGTACCCCAGGACACCATTGGCCTTCTTGGCCACAAGAGCACAATGCTGGCTCACGGTCAACTTGTTGTCTGCTACGACTCCCAGGTCCTTTTCCACAGTGCTGCTTTCCAGCAGGTCGGACCCCACCTATACTAGTGCATGGGGTTATTCCTCCCTAGGTGCAGGACCCTCAAACCTGCAGGACCCTCAAAGATATTATTAATATCATGTATTTGTTGAACCTTTTGTATTCTTCATGCAAAATATACACTGTTTAAATTTCAAACTCTTTGAACCAACTTCTGTTCTCGGTTCCAATGCTGTGTCCTTCAGATAAGCCTGCTAATGCCAAAGTTATTATCCATGCAAGATAAAAGAGAAGAAAAGAGTGTTTTAGTTTCATACCCTTCCCTTCACTTTTTTAATGCAAAATAATTTTTCCATATAAATATGCAGTTTCCATTGTGAACATCTGTGATTATAGCATATTTCCTAAGGCCATCTAAATAGAGGAGTGTAGATCAACATGTTTTTTCGTCTTTTTTACTGGTAGCAAGTTCATCTCACTGCTTTGTTTTCATGGGACCCTATGTCTACGTGAAGTAACATTTCATTTTCTAAATGAAGAAAGTCCTTCTAATTTCCTCTCATCTTGGCTGTAGAAGTGAGCTTGCAATTGTCACATAGCTAGATCAAGAACATCATGTATTTAGAACTTCAGCACAATTGTGTGCTTTGTTTTGTTGTTCACTTTCTTTTATACTGTTCACATGCTGGGAATTTGCTTCCTGACTTTCTGGAAACATGCCAGGTTCAAAGGAAATTTCAGGCTCCTCTTCCCTTTTGCCTTCTTGTTTAAACACTCTGGTACATCCCATAGGAACACGTTGGCTGCATGAAGCCAAGAAGCACAAAGTACAGAAGAAGAACTTTTTAGTCTCCCTCACTGGTTTTGCACATGCTGGCTAAGTTGTGTGTGTGCTAAAGTGAGATTGATAGTTACTGAACACTGGCATTTTAGAGTTCCGGTAAAAATTGTGCTAAATACTTGTTTATGCACTTCTAGGGGGGAGGGAACTTTTCTGGCAGTCTTAACAGTGTCATTTGCAATCATTTATTTTAGTGTCTGTGGAAATATATAGAGCAGCTCGATTTTGCTGTGAAAGTCTTTCACTGCGTGAGTGGTAGTGTTGAGCAGTCGTGCCTTATGTAAGCCAAATGTTTTTGAAATAGAACTGCTTGTGGAAATCCTAGATTGTCTCTGGAGGAATGTGCCAGGGCAGGGTCATATTGGTTTTGGCTAAGGAACTTGTAACCATTTCTCCCAAATTATATATTACTAATGACAGCAGTTCTATAGGGAAACAGAAGTGCTGTAGATACTGCAGAGGGCGAAGCGAATATATCATCTCCCTCCCTGTCTTTTGTTTTCAAAGTCTAGGCTTAGAAAATTAAAGGACAGGAGAAAAATAAATTATTAACAGTGCTCATGAAATTTTAAATGTACAAACATATCCTGAAATATAGTAGCAGCAGGGTGATAAACCCACACCCTTTCCAGTTTTCTTGGTGGTGGACACTCATGCAACAGCACTCAAGCAGAGCTTCTTACTGCAGGTGCTTTTCTCAGTTTGGGAGTTCACTGCCCTTGTTTTGTTAGCCTCAGCATTTTGAAAGCGTTGGCTCACCTGCAGTGCTTGTGAATATATCACTGTCCGTGCTGCCTTTACTTTTTGTATTTACTGGTGTCTTATGCTTCAGGGTCTCTGATGCCCTTGAGAAGCTGTGACCATTTTTTACATCTGAAAGAGTGCCAATTCATTTATTAAGACAGAGTCTGTGAGGCCTGGATAAATTTATTCTATCTAACATTTAATAAAACATTAAATTAAAAGTGTGACTTATGCTGTGACACACTCAGCATTACCCTTTGAAGGTTTAAATCTGAGAGTTGCTTGGCCCCTCTTTCCAGAAGGTAACATGCTATCAATCTGGCTCTGAGGTGACAAGGCCACTGATGTTTTCCTGTGGTGGTTGTTTAATTATTAATTTTTCATTGCTGGTGTGTTCAATAAATAGATTGCAACAGTAAAGACTAGTTTAATAGGTTTATAGGTTCCTTATAAATTCTAATAATGATAATAGTTAATAGGAGAATAGTGAATTTGTGCTCAAAGATCTCAAGATCAATCAAGCAAATTAAATCTGGCCTAGGCCGTGGCTGCTGTTGTGGGGTTTTTGTTTGTTTGTTTGTTTGGGGTTTTTTTTACTATAAAATATACCCTGTGTGGATAAGCCTATGTGATGATTTGTTGAATTTCTTAGTGTTTCACTTGTGATATTAATTTAAATCTTTAATCTGAGGACATGGCAGGCATATCAAGTGGCACATTAAATCAATATTATGTTGCAGATGATGTCTCTGAAGAGGTTGCCGTTGTGTAGGGGAATGCAATAATAGGAATAATAAAAAGAAATTACATTTTGATCTTTCCACATATGTTATCACAATGCTGTTCACCCAGTTTAAGAAACATACAGCTCTGCTTGTAAAGGCAATCCCTTGCACAGAGCTTTGTCACATATTCAAAATGCAAAGTTAAAAAAAAAAAAAAAGAGTCCGGATGGGGAAGTCCTGTCAGTTATTATTAGGATTCCAGAGAATCAGCTCTATGAAGATGGACTCTGTTGCTTAACAGGCGTTTGCTTGGCATTTAAAATAGGTGGTTGCAGTCTCATTAGAGTTCCTGATAGTCAGCAATAACCTCATTACAGAAGTTAATAAAGAGGGAAGGTACATTTGCTATATGTATTTGGTTTATGTCTCATCCAGGGCCTGGTTTTCCTCTTCTTTTCAAACTTCTCTGTATAAATTCTCTGTATAAACACTTGAACTGGGGCACAAGAGATGATTTTATTGTGATTTTGTAGGCATTTCCACAGCTCTTTATTCCTGCACGCTTAGTACGCTGAACCGGGATTCAAAATACTATTTCTTCATTCCTGGCTCTGCAACTATCTTACTGAGCATACTTCACTATTTATCTATTTTCTACATCTATAAAATAGAAAGCAAGCTAATGACTTCTGTTCTGAATCCAAACAAGACGTTTGGATTCAAAATGCTGCATGAGAGCATATTATATTAGCTGCAAGAAACTGGGGCACTCACTTTCCAGAACTTTAGGATCTGACTTATTTATTTATTTATTTAAGGAAGTCTGCTGAGACATTACCTTGCCAAAGCTCTGTAAGATACCCTGAAAAGCAGGGCGGGGGAAGAAAACGTCTATTATTATCTGGATTCTAAAGGAATCAACATTAAGGGATATTACATATCTAAAACTCTGGCCACCTATACCTCATGTGACACATCAAGGTACTTCTTTAGCCTTCCTCGTTCCTGCTGTAAACCAAGGCTACCATCTCTCAAGCTTCCAGGCAAGGGAAAAATAATGAGGTACCAAGTAATCATTTCCCAGGCAGCAGTTAGCTGGAGCTGCCACCCTATTTATCTGCCAAATAACTTTTACAGAGATCACGGCCCAGGTACCCATGCGTACATGGAGAAAAGAGGTTGAGGGCTTGGGAAAAAAAGCTATTGGGGATATTGCAGATAGAAAGATATGCTGGTAGAATATTAAATTATGCTACTGAGTAGAAATATTGTGAGAGGTAATTGCAGCAAAAGTAAGAGGAAAAACTCAGGGATGGGGGCATCATAATATGAAAAAAGAGGTGAAGGGCACTGTAGTGGTAGCAACTGCTTGGCATTTCGGAGGACCTTACTAGGACACATTTCTAAAGCCAGCAACAAGATACAAAAGTGGGGCAGTCCTGGCTGCTAGTGATAGTTGCTGCTGGTAAACCTCTTCCTCACTGCTGAAAATGAGTGAATTATGTACTCTGATTGGTGGGGACTCCATATGTTTAGAGCAGGTACTGTCAGTAACTGGCACTATCCTGTTTCTGGTTTTGGTAGTAGCTGATCAATAGCGGTGGTCATGCTTGTCCTGACAAAAGTCAGTCTTTCGCTACTGCAAAACGATCAGGTGCTGCCAACTGTATTTGCCATGCTGCAGCTCATCAGTGCTGAATGCTCTGGGGTGGTTATTGCAGTTATTGCCATTTTCAAATTTGGACCCACTGTGACTGCTTGTCCCATGGTAAGTGATTACTGCTGATCCACTTCTGTACGTTGCAATTACCACTCAGTGGCTGTCAGTGACTTTCTTCTCCCAGTAGTGAACAGTCATCTCTGAGAAGCAATCATTATCAACCAGTGAGTGCAAATTGCACTCAACTGCATAGCAGCTGATTACTGGGGTATGTTCTGTGAAGCCTCTTACCTGGGGCAGGAACTGCAGAAAGCAATAACTATCTGTCACTAATCAGTTTGTACAGTGACTTTGTGATTCACAGCAGGTGATGAGCAGTGATAATTTACTACTGGAGTATGCAGCAACTTCAGGTAAGGAGCTTAGGGTTAAGGAGTTAGGAAATATAGAAGGAAAATGAGATAACTGTAGTTCAAGAAGAATTAGTTGGCAATGTTTTTGTAAGAGCACAGGTGTAACAAACAAGGTAGTTAAGATTTTGAGATAAGATGATAGACAAAAGTGTGTAGGAAGAGGGATTATAGCACAGGAGTACTAGGTTGAAGTTCTCAGTGGCTTACTGCTTTATTTGCCTTGTGCAGTCTCATTTAGTCTTGATATTGCTGTCACTGAAATCCACTTAATATTTATGCTATGAAGACCCATGCAATTTCAGTGAAGTTATTCCCAAAACACAGTGGGGGATTCAAATTCAGTGCATGTGTGTGTATATAGAACAGTCACTAAATCTTTAAGAAGTGCTGTTTTCTCAAGGGTGGAAGGAGTGCTGGTGTGGGTGGCTTTTTGACTGAAGATAAGCATTTGGAATAGAAATGATAGCAAGATTTCTTCTTGATGTACAATTAGTGTTTAGAAAGAACTGCAACAGCAAGCCTATCAATTTGGAAATGTTTAGGGGAGAATCTGAATATATAGCAACTGTTCTCTCTGCCAGAAAGTGTAGAAAAATTTATTAGAAGTAATATCCTGACAGCTTCATATAGGCATATTGGAGAGCACTCTAATATGTTTAGGATTTTTTTTCCTGACTTCAATTTATGAGGTTAGCAATAACACTGCAGTGATGCAAAATGATATGTGCAAATGTTTGCATGAACTACTGGCCATTTAAAACTTCTCCTGATCCTACAAAAAGAACATAGGCATTTATTAGGAATTCCTTATTATTGAATAGAATTTTATTTGAAGGGCAATCAATCCTTTTGTGGTCCAGAATAAATTTTGAAGAGGAGATTACTAAGAAGCTGTGTTCCCCTACTTGTTGGAATTATAATGAAAAAACTCTTAACAAATCTGCAAGGTGTGAGTATTATTTAAATTATATGCCCAATTGATTCCCCTTCTAAAAGTATGTAACTCATATGTACAATTAATAGGAGCTCAATTACAGTATTATTACATTAATTCTCCTTCTCTGGAAGCTAGTTATTTCCATGAATCTGTGAGCGACAAATCCCATTTCTTTCATTCTGCTGAACACTTAGATAAAAGTCCGGTGCAGGAAGCCTTTGCTGCTACCAAATGAAAGTCTTTCTTTAGCCTATCCAAAGTGTGCTTTTTAGTGCTCTCAGGCTGTTGTAATCTTAATCTTATCCAATTCTATGTTAATATTGATTCATTCAGGGTATGGAATCTTATGTCCCTTCTTAAATATCTCCTATGTTTGGACATGATAAAACAGCCACTGTTTAAAAGCTGGTTGCTGGTTAATAAAGTGCAGCATGTAAGGTCTCAGTTCATTCTATTTTAAGTATATGAAAAATACCATCTCAGATCTACAGCATTGTAACATTTGAAAAATGCTGACTTGTTAAAGATAACCATTGCATATTTCTGCTGAGAATGCTCTGAGGACATTTGCGTTTAAGAAATATATCAAGTTTTAGGCAGAAAAAATGCTTCTTGTAACACCATCTAAATTATTTCTTCTATATTAGTGCTACTCAAAGGCTTTCAGAGCACTCTGGGTATGTTTAAATACACATATGATCAATTTAATGTGTTACTAGTGCCTCACTTTAAACTTGGGATCAACACAGTGTATTTTTTTAAAAAAAATTTGCAATAAAATATAGAAGTTGTGTTTTCTTTCATTTATTTCTTTTGGGTTACTTGCTTTTTTTTGAGGTTATGCCATGAAGGATCAGAGCAATATTCCCACAGGGTCCCTTTTTAACATTAGACAGCGTCAGAAGGAAACTGAGAGAAGTACAGAGAGCTACCAACTTTTCACTGAGCCTGTGTCTATCCAGCACTTCAGTTCTAGGAGCTGGTTTACGCACTGAAACATGAGAGTTTATTTTCTTTAAAAAAAGGATGTATGCTGTCCAATGTAGCAGTTGATGGGCTTGTTATCCATATAAATGCCTACCCTTTCTTGAATCCTGCTGAGCTCTTAGTTTCAATGATATCTTGAAGGAATACGCTAAAACATTTTTCTTGACATCAACTTTCTGTCTTCTTGGGAATGAGCTGCTCATTACAATGACAAGGTATTGACCAGGGTCTTCTGGCTCTAACAGACCTGATCAAATACCTTCCTACCAGAAGTGGCCAGCATGATATCCCCTGGGATGGAAAAAATGTGCTTCTCCCTCTCCGCTCTATTAATAGTGTTTAACTAATAATGGATTGGTCTTGCAAAATTGAATTCATACCTGCTGATAGCTACCAGCTTAGGCTTGATTCACCCAGCTATATAGATCATTTATGGACCATGGACAGATTCAGGGCAATGCTTCTTCAAAAATGAGTAAGAAAGTATGGTCGGAACTCTGCATAAATCCACATCAGACTTATAACAGGTGGGTTGAAGTAAGAGCAATTTAGAAAAAAGACTGGTATAGATTATAGGAATATGCAGATTAATCAAATAAGGACAGAGGGCCGGATCTTCAGAGCATTGTAAATCATCATCACTTAGGGGAAGTTACTGAAGCTGTGCTGATTTACAACACCTACAAAATTGATCCAGTAGCAAATCCTTAGCAATAATGTTAGTGTTTTCTCCTGGTAACAGAGCTGCAGGCATCAGGGATGACAGTTGGTTCGTGGGGCAAGTTTAGAACAGAATAAAGAGAAAAGACGACATATGTATCTACAGCATGTGGGAGTTCAAGGCTGGAGAAGACCTTCTGGAGTTGCTGTGTTCAATTCCTTACTGTTGCAGGCAATCACATCATTCCATTCATTTTTATTTTCTTAGAAAGGAAGTAGTTAGTTGAGGGAGAATGATATTTTAAGCACAGCTTTACCCTGAAAACAGACCGAGTGGAACTTTTATCATATGCTGCCCTCTGGTTTCTTTCATGATCATGAAGAAAAAAACTATTAAGTTATTATTATTAAAATCATTAATTAATTAGGTTTTATTTTTTCCTTAATGCTAGTGCTAACCTTATACAAGTAGCGCAATTGTGAAAAAGTAAAGTAGATGGTCTTCCAGTTCATTCATCTTCCAGGAAGTTGTTAATGATGTTTTATTTTCAAGACCTGTTTTTGTAAAGGCCAGGGGACCTATGCATACTACCTCTACAGCTAGAACTGGTAGCATTCACTTGATGCTGTATTATACTGTGTGAACATACTAGCTGAAGTATCTGCTAACCTGGGAATGCCCCTGGCACCCCAGTCCGTTGCGCTGCATCTACTAGGAGTAGCATTTTGCCTGCCGAATCTTTAATGCTGGCAGCAATATAGAAAGCCAGAAGGACAACAGCTTGGCTTACAAATAGCATGCTGAGTCTGCAAGTACCAGATAGATAGAAAGACTGTCTATTGCCTTTTAAATTGAGAAAATTTGATAGTGAATCTATGCATCTATGGCATACTGAAAATGCAAAGTGTTCTATCCTGTTTATGGATGTCATTTACAGAAAAGGATTACACTGTAGGTGAACATTATCTTTTTAAACAGAAATTCTGAATAATCTCTGAAAATGTTTGCATTAGCATTGAAGTGTAACTTCAACCCTGAAAACATTTTAAATCGTATGTGTGTTTATTTTTACCTAGAGATTTTTACTTGCTTCGAATGATTACTGAAGGAGTACATATGTGACTAGGTCTTGTCTGTGTACACCTCTGTCTGAGATCTGAGAGAGAGAGGAAGGAAGGCTTTTTTTTAATCTTCCAAAATGCAGTTCCTGATAATCGATACAAAAGATAGTATGGATAAACATTCAGTATTCATTGCCTAAGCTTGATCTATTTTATTTGATTTCGTCAAAGTTCCCCTATCTCCAGAGAAGAATGAACATTTTGCCGAGAAATGTTTTATGATATTTCTTTTTTTTTTCCTTTTTTTTTCTTCTGGCTTTCAGAGCCTCTGGGGTCTCTTTTTCTGATATTTATCAAGTTCAGTTAAGGTACCACCAAATCTTTGCAAGATATTGTATACAGAAATTGACTGTTATGAGAGACTAATAAAAGATATTAAGCTTGTTGTCTTCCAAAACCCCCGTGTTCTTATTTTCCTGATCAAGTACAGCCTATTGTGAATGCTGCTTTATTTATTAAACTAAATTGTTCAAAAAAAAAAAAAAAAAAAAAAAGATTTCTGTGAGGTGTTCTGCTGGAAGACCAAGTTTATTCCTTGTAGGAAAACTTTGGATCTCATGCAGAGAAATAATTTTCAGCAGTTTAAAGTTCAGAGCTGAAGTGTATTAAATAATATTAAAGATAGTTTCCCTGTGGTAAACTGGTTAAACTATCTTAATCTCTCACTACTTGCTTCTTGGAGAATGAATTCCATACAGTTTCTTAGAGCTCAAGCTTATGGAAATATACTTTGGACAAAGAAATCTTAATTTTTAAATCTATTCACCAGTGATAGTATTTAACTAATGGAAAATGGTTTATGTAAAAATAACAACAACAAAAAACCTCTAAAACAACACTCAACAGTTACTTCATGATATTGCCAAATGAAGAGCACTATGCAGAGGTAGATTTATAGCATGCAGTTAAATTGGTTAATTGATTCAAATTAACTACACTAAGGAAAGTGAGATTTAGTTGGTAAACTCAACTATTACATATATTACAAATGTTACATACATATATACATATATTAGGTCTACTCATTATTACAGGCTGAAACTTCTTTTTCATAGTAAGCTGTGCTGGTGGGGGCTGTCCTGGTCTGCAGGGTGATGTACCAGCGGTCTTCAAATCCTCTGGTTAGTACCAAGCAGTGAGATCGTGTCTGTGGATGGGTCTCTCCAGTGGAAGACGATAGTTGAAATTGGTCTGTTGTACTTTCTGTATGGCAGAGGGTCTTTGATACTGTAGATACCAACAATTTGCTTGGCATAGCACAATGCACATATGTATGGAAAGTCTTAGTGGCTTGATCCAAACAGTTTCTGATTATCTTGATTAAAAACAATTTAATTAGCCAGTACAAAACTGGTGCTGCAAATGTGCTTAAGGACATCTGAGAAAAACAGTCTAACAAGTCAGAACCCCTGTAGAATTAATTTAGGTTAAGAAAGAAAAAGGAAGAAATTCATCATTGACTCCCCAACTTAATAGAATTGTAGATCTGTGAATTTAATATCATGTTTAGTAAGAATTCAGAGCAATTCATATGAAGCAGGAAATAGTGTTGTGAAAAGCATCGGCAGGAAAAACCAAAACCTGGAAGAGACCTTAGACTGACTCAGTTTCAGGGAAAAGATCCTTATGGTGGAATATCTGTTTTATTTATTTGTTGTAATTCACAATAATCCTTAATAAAGAGAGCAGCTAGGCAGCTGAGCAAAAGACTGATGTGTTGCATTGGCCTGGCCACTTTGGCTCAGGTGGCATAGAAGATGCTTCTCCCTTTCCTGGGAGCATCTGGGCATGCTTAGAAGGAGAAAGGGGTAAGAGAAGGGAAAGCAAAGGATGGACTTGCAACACAGCAGAGCACTGAAGGCTGCCAAGCAGTGAACAGAGGTGCAGCCAAGCTGTAGAAGGGATGGAGGGAAAGGTTGGTCTGAGGTTTTTTTTTTTTTTTTTTTTGCTTTGTTTTGTTTTCTTCCCTAAGGGGAAGTCAATTCTGTGGAGTTTTTTGCAATATAACAAACTGTTGAAAGATAGCTGAGCTGAGAGGAAAGCACAAGGAAGGGACATGGTAGGCTGGAGACATGTTTGTGTATAGTCTTTTTTTGGTTTCTGTCTGTTACATTCTGAAGTTTTTTTCTTCATTTTAACATATTTGTTCTTCTAGCTTATTTTCTAATACAGCTCAGTCTAGAGTAAAAAAAGGTCCTATGTTCCTTGAAGAGCTCACTTGATGGAAAAGGAACAGGCAGGTCTACCTCAAGCTCTGACTGACTGAAGTCCAGTCATAGTCAGAAAAAAGAAAATAACTTGATGGAGATGCCATGCAAAAAGGTGCATAAAATCCCAAGTGGTGAAGCTTTGGTAACTTTTTTCCTGATTACTAGCAATATGGACAGCTAACTCTAATAGTTAGCAAGATGCCAGCCCCCACATCTGGTGACTCCTTCCTTCTTTATCATCAGATGTGTTCCAAAGGCATTAACAGACACAGGGGGAGAATGAGGACTGCGAGTCCCTGTGTTTTGGGGGATCGCATGTTTACCCTGAGCAGCTGACTGCCAAAAGGATTTTTCTTTTGTAAGTGGAATTGCGCTTGACACTTTGGGCTGGTGGGGTGGGGTGGTTTGAAGGTATTATCTAGGCATTTATCCTTAAAAATCCAAGTCCTGTACAGCGCAGGAGAAAATCAGGGGCAACAAGCTATGTCTGACAACCACAGCATGATAACTAGGAAGTGATTTTCAGCATGAGGCGTTCAGCTCTTTTTGTGTAACTGTTTTGAGAAAACTTATATACCGTTAATAGCATATGTACTGCAGTTTGTGAGCAGTGAATGTATAGCTACTCAATAAGGAATACTTAGGGTAATGACAACTACACATGTGTTACTGGGTCCAAGAGGGCTTCTGAAGACACCTGAATATATTCCAGTATATGGGAAAGGTGAATATTCCAAGAATAGGCCTGTGGAGTCAACATGTATGTGGATATCTGTCTTTCTCTCTTTCCAGAAATGCTGGATTTAGGGAAGTTATCTCAAGGTTCTTCTCTCCCTGGAACTGACCTTTTTAAGGCCAAAACAGAACGGAAAATACCAAATTCTTTCTGCCTCCCTGTGCACTGCAGTAAGTTCATAAGGGCAGGTTACTGTTTGAAAAGTATCTGGAGGAACAGGGCTATTTATGTTAGTTATTTATATGATTTCTAAAGCACTGCATTAAGGCTGCTTTATTATTATTATATTTGATTACAAATTATAATTAAATTTCCATTTAGATATAGACTGACGATTAATGGCAATGAAAATGCAGGATGATTTTATAAAATTTGCAGCTAGACAATTTGGGGAGTTGGATAAGGGATGACAGTTTTTGTGCACAGTGTATTAAGTCCACAATAGGTTTGTGGCTTAAAGCCTTTTCCAGCCATCTACTAACAACAATTTTCATTCAGTATGATTAGGACTGAGTTTGGTATGAGGTCAGCAGATGATTCACTAAGTCGCTTGACCTCCTTTCAATGTCTTATTTCAATACGGAATCCTGCTCTTTATCTTTTGCAACATCAGCTAAGTTCACATTCCCTAATTATGCTTCAAGGCTTTTCTACTACTTTGTGTTTTTATTTAGTCAACAATACTCTCTTTTATGTATGAATGTGTGTGTATATAAATATGTCTATTTACAAACTTCAAATGATTTCTCATGTAACTTAATACTTTGTACATGCTACCTGCCATTTTGTCTGTAGAAAGTAAAAATAGTGCTTCCAATGGAACAGCCATATATGCAATTGCATATGTCTTTTATGGGCTGTGTATGTGAAATTACTTGGTACCTGCAAGAGATCCAGAACCTGTTTTGCAATCTCTGTTCAGCCTCAACTCTGTAATAGAACTGTGACAAACCTGAAATCTCTGTTATATGGAGATTTTGTTCAAATTGACATATATTTGAATTCCAAACTGGAAGAGTAAGAGAGAACATTTTTTTCCTGTGATTTTTATGTATATAATATATATATAAATAAACTGAGAAAATATATATATTTATTAGGAATATTGGAATGAAATTTTTAAAAGGTTCAGAACACTTATGTTACTTTACCAGTCAGCCTAGTTTTCATACTTTTCTTTTTGTGATTTCCTAACATTTTTTACCATAACCACATACAAATAATGGTGGCAGGCCTTGTTCTCCCAATTTACTTTGATCATAGTTTGTGATGCTCAGAGGTCTAACATTGTGCATATATGGATTTTATTTTTCGTTTTGGAAGTACTGATCATCTTGGTAGATTTTTGCCCTCTAAAATCAGTCTTACTGAGGTCAATTCCACACACTACTTGTGTGAATGTAATGGTTCTGTTCTTTTTTTCTTTTTTATTGCATATATCTATTATAGTATTAATGAATTTACTGTAGATTACTGAGCCTTGTAATTCTTTAGGCAAGTTCGCAACAAGGGCACATTGGGCTGAACGAGAGGTTGTAAAACTTTGAGATAGTCAATAAACCAATTAATGTATCAAAAGTATATGTTATTAGGCAGAAGTGCTGTAATGCTACTGATCATACAGCAGTCTAAGATTTAGTCTAGAAGAGAAATGGGGTAGATGTGTTACTTTTTTTTTTCTTTAGACCAGCAGCAAAAGGGGAAAAAAAAGATTTGACATGAGAAGAAGAGAAGTGAAGAGCAAGTCTCTTCTAATTATTATTTTTGAAGATCTCTCTTTTGAGTAGGTCCTAGCTTATAAAGGAAACAAAAATAAACAATTAAAATAGCAGAATTTTAGATTGCTGCAGCTTCTTAAAACATGTTTTGTTTAGAAAATTAAATGCTTATTATAGTATTCTGAGTGCTATCAATGGAATTAAGTGAGGTTTTTATTTTCAGTAAATGACAAGCTGTGTAGCAGACTATGCCACACCCTGCAGCTTCTCTCCCCCCTCCTTTTTAAGATTAAGAGCCTCAAGTATCATTAGCAATCAAGGCAGGCTTTCCTACAGGAACAGTATCATTACAAATAAGTACCTTAATACTCTGCGCACGTTAATGCACAGAACAAATCTTTGTACCAATTTGCCAGCACTAAAACCCATTAGAACACTGGCCCCAAAAGGGGCAAATCATTGAAAATGCATAAATTATCAGTCAGGTTCTTTGGAAAGATTTTGGGTCAATGCCATTATTAAGATTTTCAGTAAGTTTAGACTGAGTTTTCTGTTTGGTTTGCTGAGAGAAACTAGTAGGTAGAGACATTGTCTTGTGCGTGCATAAACTGACACACTACGGATTTATGGAAGTTTTTTGTCTTAAAAGAAAATCCATGTTTAGTAAGGTCGAGTATACTGCGGAGATAGAAAGTGGTGGTGTATCATCTGGAAATCTGTGTTCAGTCTGCACTTGGGATGGCCCGGGTTGTATCACCATTGTTACTTGCTTGTCCGTTGTCAGGAAGCTGAAAAGCAGTCAGCACAAAATAATAAATGGGTAAATGTTTACACCGATGTCATGGCTGGTGCACTGCAGTGTCTGTGGGGGAGCTCATCTATGAAAAATGGACAATGTGTGAATTTATGGCTCTGTCAGGTCATTTTCATGGCTAAGGGAATGGGTATAGTGGTTATCGACCAGCAGAGAATTTATATCTAGAACTGACTATCGTTGTTCTGTACAATGGATTGTTTCTCACACTTCTCATAAATAATGTGCAGACTTTCATTCAAATTGATGAGGATACCAAAAAGGTGTATTTTCTGCTTTCCCTCTGCTTGGTATTGAAACAGTGATGACATCCTGCCACTTTCTTTTGCTGTTTTTACATCTCTGAGGCCTGAGAGTGATAAGATAAAAGATAAACAGCTAAAGAGGTGCCTACTTGCTTATTTTTTTAAACCAGTCAGAAGCCATCTGTTGCAGGATGTGTACTGACACTGTCTCTCATCCCTGGCTGAGTCAGTGATGGGCCTGGGCTCTCTATACTTTGGCATCTCAAGATGAAAATGTTCCAAGAAGGTGATAGAAACCAAAGTTTCTGCTAGTGTAAGTGGGATGTTCTTTGGCTTCAATGAAGCTTCATCCATCTTTACAGTGCTAGAGAGGCTGGCAAGGTCTTTAAAGCACATGTTCCTTCAAATAAGCTGAGAAAAGTCATCTCATCTTGTAGCTGTTTAGTCATGTATAAACTGAGAAAAGTGTCTGCTCATGGTCAGGTAAGCTCATGCTACTTAACTCAAACATTATTTACTCTTTTGGTGAGAGGGTCATAGTCCTGCTCCTCTGCTGTTCCTTCTACTTATATTCATGGGAGCAAGTGAGAGTGGGAGGAGGCAAAGGATGTTTCAAAAATACTCAAGGAAATTTAGTGTGGGCTTTATAGTGTACTTCTTTCTTTTGTGAGCAACTTCCACAGAGGTAGTGGTGGAATATGTTGAACACAAAATTTGTGGCTTTCGGGGATTATCGGGGAAACCAGGTTTCAGTGTTAGGTATCAGGAGCTTCTGCTGCTGTGACCGTCCCTCTGGCCTCTTTGGAGCCGAGGTATCATTCTCTCCCTTTCTGTGCTAACCAGGTCAAATACCAGATACTTCTGTCCACTTAGTGCTTGTCTAGCAACTGTTCCTGTGGTGTGTCACTTACTCCCTTGGTGATGTTGCAGCCGAAGTAGACATCTCCAATTAGTTTGAAGTGAGCTTGCTTCGCTTTTGCTGGCAATGTAGCCAGCGGCAGCACAATGTGAGCTGCTTGCTCAAGTACTTACTCAGCATCTGGTAGATGGGGCAGTCCATGATAGACTGATGTAACAGATACATTTTTAAGTAAAAATGTGAGATGTAGCAACTGTGGTATAGTTTACACCAGAGTGGGAATGTCTTCTAGAGATTTTCACCTCAAAATGCAGAGAGCTCTACAGCTTTTTTGTTTTGCAGTTTTTTTTTTTTTTCATATCCCTTCGGCTTCATTCTCCCTCAGCTGTACCCATTCTTAAAAGGTAAAGCTGTCTTCTATTGGAACCATCTCAGGAAGAGAATTTCTCTTTCTGCTCGTTTCTAACTACCTGAACTGCTGTCCCAGTGAATGCACTGCATGGATTTATGTTAGAAGGCACTAGAAGAATTACTCTTCAAAACAGGAACAAGTTTGTTTTTAAAAAAGCCTAAAGTGGATAGACAAATAGGTTTCTTCCTGGCATTTTTTTTTAATCTAGTTTAGTGTTACTCACATATGTTTATTCACTTTAGTGGGGTTTTTTTTCTCTTTTTTCTTTCTTTTGATAAGTTTCTGTGAAGGTAGCTTATGGCCGCAGTTACAAGTAGATCACCAGACCCAGACAGCACTAAAATGTTTGGCCTGTAAATGTTTGATTTTTGGGTAAAGAAGTTCTGGACATGATTTGGTTTGAATTATGTCTTCCTGCTGTTTGAGGAAAATATAATTAAGGCTGAAGCAAGACCTTTTCTTCCTTAATAAAGAAAGAACAGTGTGTTCGATATGTGTATCTTTATTTTGAGAGTATTAAAAGTGAATTCATTAAAAGAGAAGCTAATCTGGTGATTCACTGATAAAGCAGCATGCCTCCACATGGAAGGCTTTAAGTTCAAGTCTGCAACTTGTTCTTCATATTTTGGAGTAGTTATTGTTATTAAGCCAACCATTTATTACTATAATTTCTTAGCCATTTGCCCTGTGTCATACACTGAATTCCTGTAATTGAAAAGGAGTGCAGAAACTCTATTCAAAAGATGAAATCTATCCAGGAGTTACTCTGCCAAGCATCTGTCATCACATGACAAGTAATAATGCTAATAGAAAAACTGTAGAAGTGCATGGTGAAACTATTTCTGAACACTAATTGCAGGTCAGTTTTGGCTAGATAAGGAGTGTACATATTTGGATTTTTTTTTTTTTAAATCATGTTTTCCCTTGAAAAGAAAACTTAGCAGTAGCTGAACCATAATCCTTTATCAGGCTTTGCTTGCTATGGACTGCTAGACAGAGTTCCCTCAGGAACAGCAGACTCCCCTAAGATGCCTCTGAACAGCCAATATTTCTTTTTCTTGATCTACAGATTTGATCCAAATTGACGGGGATCCCAGAGTGCAACAGATACTCTAGCCCTTGATCCATCTGGAAGCAAATCCTACAGCTAAATGTCTGTGGGCTTAGAGTAGGTCTACACATCAAAAGGTTCAAATAAAAGGCATCACTGACCTTGTTTCCTTATTTTATCATGATCTTTTATTATCCATTATGAAATTGAGATCAAATGAACGATAGCACTGAAAGCAAAAGGCCTGTCGGGGAAAACTAAAGGTGACGAAAGGGATCAGTAAAAGAGCTGCATCTTGCTGGTGTGGTGCAGAGTTAAATATGCTTCCAGATTCCCCATACCTGAGTGACTCGAGTAAGGCCTTACTTTCTTTAGGTCTTATGGGTAGGCATTCTTTTGCCCACTGTAATACTTCCTTGCTCTAACACTGATACCAACATAAATCTTGCCTTTAGTTCTCTGGATTCCCTCTGTCTGTCTAAGATGCATCTTACAAGCTTTGAGAGCTCACAATTGAGCTCTCATATTGAGCATATTTTGAATGAGCAAGTAGGATTTCTTGAGTAGCATTTCAGTTGTAAGAATGTCCATGTCCGGTTCTGCAGTCAAAATTGCATTGATAACATACAGTTTTCTGAAGAGAGGGAAGATCACATGTTCATGATTTATAGAGAAAATGATTCTTTTCTCCTGATATTTACTTGCAGAACAGGTTGTGTAAATAAAGAAGGCTATAAGTATGTGTATTTTTAATGGTGGAATAGATGCTATGTTGCATTGCATGCCATGGAAAGGATATGGTGTTGAAGCACTGAGCTGAAATTTGGCATTCTGTCGCTGACTTCTTCAAAGATTTTGAGTAACCTTTGACAACTTGCTTATCTCTGTAATTAATTTCACATCTGCAAGATAGAAATGATTCCTACATTTTTCTCTTCCTTATATATTTACTGTTAAGATTTATGAAATAAAGGTTTTTTTGTAAATGCTTCTATTGAACAAATTGAACTAGCTGCTGTATCTTACCTGTTTTTTTTTCAGAAAATCCTCTAATTTAATCAAATGAGAATATCAACAATAAGAACCAGTCCCTAGTACTAGTGAAACAGAAAGGAGAAATACAGTCTTTTTAAGTATAATATAAGTAAAAATCAACATTATTATTATTATCAACGTTATTATTATTACTTGAAATAGAGAACTTCATTCTTGGCATCAGAATGGGGACAAATCCTACTTTATATGTTCCTTTTTTTTCCTTCCCAAAATCACCAGCTCTTTTCCATTTGTATCTCATTGATCAGTTTGCTTTTTCCATGTAGAAGAATAGTGCCCTCTAAGATTAATGTCTTACTTGGATTATATAAAACAACATATACATTTTTAATGTCTTGATTTAAATTCTAGCTTAGGCTTTTTGTATAGCTCTCTCTACTATGAAAATCATGTGCACTGTCATCCACTGAAAGATTCAATCTGTTAAGTTCTGATGGAGAAAATATATTCATCTAACAGCACAGTCACCAAGGATGTTGCACCTTTTTGCTGAAGAGCAGTACTATCCTTAAATCTCAAGTTTGTCTTTACAGGACTCAAGACATATAAAATTGATACATATAAAGTGTATGTAAATCTCAGTGCATATTGTTACTTAAATGAATATTCAGTGAGTTTAGTAGGAGGAAAGCAAAGTATTAGTACTTTGTACCAAAACCTAGCAAGTAAGTTCATAGATGATCAAGTCCTTGGGTGATACCTGGAAATGACCAGAGATGTCTAAAATGAAAGTTCTACCTCAGCTGTGTAAATAAAAACACTTT
Source organism: Dromaius novaehollandiae (assembly GCF_036370855.1). Lineage (NCBI taxonomy): Eukaryota > Metazoa > Chordata > Aves > Casuariiformes > Dromaiidae > Dromaius > Dromaius novaehollandiae. The sequence goes on from NC_088098.1 coordinate 178,422,285, forward strand.
CAGGGTTTGATAGCATCTGCGAGGAGGTCTTTAAAGCTGCAGTTTTGTACCAGTACACCTAGTATTTCCCATAAACGTTTACTTTCTTTACTGGCCAAGGTACAAAAAACAACCCACTTTCCAACACAGCCTCCAAATAAACATTTTGTTTGTTTTTTTTTTCTTTTTTCTTTTCTTTTATTCTTTATTTATTATTCTTTTTTTCTTATTCTTATTATTCTTTATTATTTAATTTATTCTTTTATTCTCTTATTTTCTTTTTTCTATTCTTTGAATATGTGGTGTCTGAACAAAAGCACTCTCAATGACTTTAAACACTGGTAGTTTCTGAAAATAGGATTTGGATTATTAAATAATTTCTGGATATTAGTCTGAGAGCGAAATAAAGAATGCCAGAGCTAAACATGCTAAGATTGTTCAGCCAGTTTGGCAACAGCATATGTAAATGCTTCAACTTTTAAATCTTGGTGCATGCAGAACTGGAGCTTGAGCCTCATGTTGTATAAGCCTCCTATGATAAGTGCTTGTTCAGTATGTTCAGTGGTCAGTATTACCGCTGTATCTGCAATCATGATTATTAATTATTAATGATTATTTTTACAATTCTTTAAAAATAAGCATTATCTCACATATGTAACCCAGGCTGATGCCAAGAGAACTAGATAAATACTTAAAATAGGTGAAATTTTTGTTAAAAAGAAGAGTATTCATAAAGTGACACAGATCATATATAGAAGGATAGTGTTTGCAAGCCATGAATTTCATACTAACTCAAAATTCAAAGCATCTCCAGTAGCTACTGTTGGTAATGCCAAATTACAAAAACAACTTTAAGCTAATTGGAAATGGGGAACAAATCCAACTGCAAACTTTGTTTACCTTGCATAGACCTCTTCATTATCTTAGTTTCTGAGTTAAAGGCAGTGAAATACTTTTTGGCATGTGCTGATGTGGAAATAGATTCCCTAAAGCTAGACCAGGGTCAGAAAACTAGAACTAAATTTATCATTCTGCATTTTTGGTAAGTTTTAGTTGCATAAATGGCAACTTCAGATTATTTCTGCCGTTTGTTATAGAAAATCAATCCTTGGTTTGCATTAGAGCAACCACTTGAATTTTCATTCCTGTTACAGCCTTCCAAATCATTGCTGCAGTGAAAGCACTCTCCCATTTTCATTCTCCCTCTCTTGCATGCGCTTTCTCTTTTTTTTTTCTTTGTTACCATGCAAAAGTTGAAAATTACTCCTACCTGTAGGAGTTTCAGTGCTTCTTAGTGCTGCGGTACACAGTCAGCCAGCTTAATTTAAATTACCAGTGAAGGGTTTTTTTGGAAGGTTTTATACTTAAATTGATTAAGCAGTCTTCACACAATCCCATCTGCTAGCACTTCTGTGAGACACTGACATCTTAAACCTCTATAGCTGTTACTAAAATGATTGTGTGTATACCTTTGTAATGAAAAAGGTTTACAATATAAGAAAACAAATAATCATGAGTCTTTGTTGAAGATATTATTGCTATTTATTAAGCTGATTTTCATTTCCTTCATACCTCTTTTATGGAGAAATTATAATTCATAAATCTTCTTCCAGATAAGTTTGTGCTGGTAGCTGTTTCTAGATTCTATTTCAGTGTTATACATTTGTAATGTAAAGAAAAGAATGATCAAAATTTAAATTTGGAAAATATACATGTTATCAGATGGGATTTGAATAGTTGTTCAGAGTTCCCCCAACCCCTCACCCTCTCTCCCACTTTGGAAGAAGAAAAATTTGGAAGTCTAGAGTCATCTGTCCTTTAAGCTTTGGAATCAGCTAAGTCTTAGTATGACCTTACTTTTTACAGTGGGTCAAAGTAGAAGGAATATCTTAGTAATTTTTCTTGTTTTCTTTGAGGAAACATTTTGAATTTGGCAGGTTCACTAGTGAGCAGTACACAAAGTGAGACATTAAAATACAAAATAAGGGAACAGAATAATGGAATTAAGCAGCAGTTGAGAAAGCAAATACCAATTTAGCCAACATTTGGTTGCATGACCGTACATAGAGACAGCATCTGTGGTCAGCGTCTAGGTGTCTAACTTGACTAGCATCTCACTGGGATAAATTGTCTGAGACTTTTCTCAACCATTTTTCATAGTTATGATTATGAAACTTTCTGTTGTGTAGGCAGAGGAATAACGTGTCTTTTGTTATTTTAAGGGAAGCTGATGGCAATTGTGCTGAATCAGAACTGGGAAAGATGATTGCATAGCAGCTCAATATCACTTACAGCCAAAGTCAGATTCTCAACTTCTGTTACAGTGACTTCTAGGTGTTTGAGTACTGAGTCTTTTATCTTTGGCAATGTTTGAGATAGTGTAACATTGTGTCAAAATGTTGTAAGTAGGAAATTTATGTGATGTGACTCCAAATCCTGGCCCTCCAAATGTGTGGGTTAGTGACCTGTCCACAGTCTGGACAATGAGAGAATAGGCATGGAGGAGATGTGCTGATGCACACCTAGAAGCTATAATTAAATTAGACTCTCTGGCCAGGAAGAGAAGGGATGTTGCTTTATAACTGTACAGTTGTACTTTTTGTTTTGAGCTATGCTTCACATTCAGTTTTGACAATTAATTAGTCAAATATTTCAGTAATGTAATTTTTTCAGTATCAGCGATCTCCCAGACATGATAAAACCTAAAATAGCTTTTGTGCTGGTATGATGGACAGGAACAAAATAGGAAAAGTAGGGTTAGCTTGGAATTTGCAATTAAATATTGATGACTTAATTTTAAGGAAAGTAGCATTAACCAAATGCTGTATTATGAGGAGTGAATATGTGACATCTTCTTTCAGAGAGTTTCCTCAGTGTCCAAGATAATCATATTCTCCATGTTTGCATACACTGAGTAAAATTTGAGTCCCCAAGGAGTTTTTCATTCTTACGCAGAAACTCTTGAAACTGCCTACTTCTCTTCAAGTTTAGCACAACCATTTGCACAGTTTAGAAATGTTCTGCTTTCATTATCTGTTTTTTTTTTTTTTTTTTTTTTTTACTAATCAACTTAATTCCTGTTTTTGAGTCACTTTTTAAATGATGGATTTCAGAAAGATTTTCAAAAACGAAAACTTAAAATTGATCTTTGGAGGGTTAATTAGTTAATTAATGCTTCTTTCTCTCACCTTTCTACCATGCATAGTCTTAGATTTATTTCTGAAATACAGCACTTGAAAGTGTTGCTTTGGGGCTCATACCATGTTGCCTGTTTCTCCTCACTGTAGGAAGTCCTGGTTAGGCCTCAGGCTTGTCTCACATGAACACCAAATTATCATTCAGAACAAGAATGCAATGAGTTGCTATTGCTCAGTGCACTCACTTACGTTTTAGCATCCTTCAGTTGCAGGTGCTTTCATTACTACTAAATCAATGGGCATATTTTTTGTGGAGTCCAGGAAATCAGGATTTGTAGAAATCTGTTAGATCACATAGCCTCAACTTCTGCTGTAACATGAGTGTTCTAGACTGATTTTTGACAGTCAAATCTCAAAATCGTAGGACTTCAGCCACTCACTTTACTAGACTGTGCACTTTGTGTGTTTGAAGTCTGGTCTGAGGGGTTGGGAGGGGGTTGCTTTTTTTGTTGTTGTTTTTTACCTGTGTTTCCTCACTTTCCTACATCCTTGTGTGTAGCCTTCAAACAGCTTCTGTTAGGTGCCTTAACTCTGGGCTTAAAGTCTCCATCTTAGAGACTGATACTGCAAAGCAACATATCAACAAGAGCTGAAATCATTATTAGATATTAGAATATTCTGAATAATCATGAGTTCAGCATCTGGAACAAGCTTTACAGTAGATATAATCTTCCTGACTTTAGGAGATCTTAGAGTGGTTATTACCAACTAAAGTAGGATCCGTGTGTATCTTAGTACATAAACAAGTTTTATTTGAAAAACATGTGTGCTTTAACAATATATTAAATAGTATGTAAATCTATCAGCTGTTAGTAGGTATTTTAAAGTTGTTATATAAAGTTTCTAGTGCTGATGAAATGAGATAATTCATGATGCATTTTGCAATACAACAATATATATATAAAATATATAAATATATAAAAAATACATAGCAATATATATAAATATATAGCTCTCATCACATAAAAATGGTTGATCAGGAATTATACCATATTTAGTAGCATTAACTTTTTTGCCCTCTATATAATGGCATAAAAATGCTTCTGGAATGAAAATGGGTCTTTCCTTGAAATATATCCTTCATTTATATTGCTTGTAATTTCTATTATGTATCACCAGTTATATCTTGGCACTTTGCCTATCATATTGGATACACTGTTACAGTTGCAAACCATTCCATCTAAAAGACCTGGTGGCCTGGAACAGTGCATTACATTTACAGCTGAGAGAGAGAATTTAGGGAGAAATGCAATTTTCCAGAAACTGTTGCTAATGGAGGTTGGATGCCTACCAGAAATGATGCTAAGAAGACCTGAGGTATGAGAGAGACAGGGAGAGACCTTCTGCTCGGTTGCCATTCAAGCTGTAACCTGCTATGACAGTTGCCAACATTGCCCTTTCTGATTTCTCCCAGTTGTATTCCATTTATTATAAGCACTTCAAAGAGATGCCTGCTGGGGAGTCCAGAGAAGAGTCACTGCAGGAGTCTGGCTAACAGATTTAGTCAAAAGTATCCTCGCTCCATGCTGTGAGTGGTAATTTAATGATCACTTCATGACAACCATATCAAAACAAGCATGCCCCTTGCTTTCAGTGGAGGGAACAGGTGAGAAGAATGGGCTTCCCAAATATATCCTGTACTTTTTGCAGCTGTGTTCTAGGCTCCTTCTTTTTGCCTTGTTGCAGTGAGCAGAGAGCAAGAGTAAGTTAAACGCCTGTCCTGTAATGCAGGACAGATGATGTTTGAAAGCTGACAGACAGCATCAAGCTTTCTTACTGGCTTCCCAAAGATTTTTTTTTCCCCTTTGAAAATGAAAGAGATGTTAGGAGGTCTAAACAGTTTTGTGTAATTTTGAAGGGAAGACATGCATTATTAAAGCAATAGGCAAAGGGGAATGTACAAATCTCAAAACTGTTTTATAGAATGTCAGATAAAGATGATTGGAGTAAACCAATACATGACCTGCAGAGTACAGGGAAGATCTTTATTTAAAGCTAGCAGTTCTGCTTATGGAATACCTTGGTGGCTCAGTCTGGTTTAGGAAAAGGACCTTTTTTCCACCCCTACCAAGAAAACCTCCTGGAACTCCATTTTGCTAGAGTTGAAAAAAAGTATATCCAAAGTATCACAAAAAGTTCTTCAAAAAAAGAGCAATTTCCTGTCTCTCAGTGGTTGAGCATGACTGGCTATGGTACTTGTTGGGGAAATAATGTTGGCCCTTTATTTAGATAGAGATTTGTTAAAGGCACATTTTAAACTTGGTCAAGGCTGTGGGGTTTATGATGCAGCAACTTTTTTGAGTACTGGGCAATAGTTGTTTACTGGTATCTCCTCCAAACTCAGTTAAAACTTAAAATAACAACTAAAAGAAAATCACCAAATGCATGTGTGCGTAGCAGAAGAATGCACTGGAATACCAAAAAAATACCATTACCTTCTATATAGGTAGCGGTAGGACTATATAATTTTGCAAACAGAAGGTATTTGCATGCAAATATAACCATTTAAACATCCACTTAACTTTTAAAATACAGATACATGTTAATTTATGGACATACATTCCATAGTCACAGACTTGATTAAACTTCTGAGCCACAAAAATTAGTTTGTATTAATGTCCTATATGTTATGGATAAGTGCATCTCTCTTAGATTATCCAGTAGAGTTTACAAAGTCTGTTGTTCCACTATCCTAATTTAGTTTTCTTTCAAAGGTAAACCATAGGAGGCCATCACCAGTGCACTAATATGGGGCAAGCTGTTACTGATATCGAATCAGAACTCATTAAACCACAATGCTGGAGATGTCAGTCAATTATTAAAGCCAGGTTATGCCAGTGCATTTCTGTCAATGAGGAAGGTGAACAGTTCATTCAGGATTACTAGTCCAGTTGCTCATAATTAGCCTACAGGATGTTGAATGTCAGTTTGTTACATCTTCAGACTATTTATGCCCAGAGGGCCTAAAAATTCAGTTTAATACATTATGTTATGGACCTTCCTATTATGTCTTGCCTTGTTTGTTTCCTGATTTCTTTTACTTCCAGTGAAGAACAAAATCTCTTTTCCAGCTACTTACTAAAAAGCCTCATTTTATGCAAAACAGCGTTCCTGAAATGAACTTGATCAGTCTTGTTTTCTCACTTTTTCTGGGTCCTACGATGACTTTTTAGCTTCACAGAGAACAGACAGCTGGCTTTGTAGCTAGTAGGAGTGTGGGTATCACTGAGGTCTAGATAACATTAGTATGACTAGGAGTTAATTTGCTTGTCTACGTGCTCTGCATTGTGGGGTGCACCTTTAGATTTAACAGTTGTGCTAGAAAAGCACTCTGCCTTCAGAGCTGGGTAGTATGAATAAGAGGAGATAAGAGGATTCACAGCCAGAGTAATTTCTAACTGATGTTGTTAAACTTTGATTTAGGATATTTCTGCACAGCTTGGCCCATGCTCACAAAATGAAACTGGTGGACTGTGCTGAGATCATAGGCAGTGATTAAACATTTATAGTTAATGTAGTATACTATGGTATTGCTGCTGCCCAGAGGCAAATCATTGTAATGCAGATTCAGTATAGCCGCTGCAAGAACTCTGAAACAAAAGGGGACAGAGTCTCTTCTGCCTTACTGGCTTCTGAAAATGTGACAGTTCTCAAAACTATGTTCATTTTTCTTCTATTCTGCTTTATTTTAGGTGAGGAGGAGTAGTTGGAGGTTAATAATCCTTCAGAAACTGCAGCTTCTATCCTTTGTGTCTGTCTTTTGTGTCTACCCTTTGCTTAAGCTTTATGCATGTGTGCGTTAGGTTACTCTGTTTTTGTAAACTACTTTATGTGATTAAATAGACATCCTATAACACTAGGGCAAATATGTAGCTATGCCAGTGGTGCTGGCTTAGCTGCAAGATAGACTGGTTAATTAGAATCTCTGCATGTAAAAGGCCACCATTTTTTTAAAAAAAACAGATGTAGACGTTTGGCTTTTAAATGCATTCATGTCATGTCCTTGATCGCATTAGGTATGTACGTGACAATCATGTTTCGAACTGGCTTTTTTAAAAATGATTATAAGAAGTGATTTCTTGACTGTTAGCAGTAGTTGATATTATTCTTGAGTTTGGTGTTTTGCTTTGTTTGTATTTATTTGCATACCAGAAACTACTGTTTGCATAAAAAGACCACTTTTAGTTTAAGTCACTGTATGGATGATTACACATGCATCATAATGCCTTAGATTTTTATGCTGTGTTGAGATCCGATTCAGCTTTGTGTCTTGAAAAGTGTTGACTTGTAAATGTTCACTGTATCTGAAGAAAATAGTTGGATTGTAGCAACATGCTGTTGATGCTAAGTGCCATAGTTGTTATGCTGCAAATTTCTTGATGCTGGCTGGTTGGTGGGAGAGGCAGAGAGAAGGGGACTTAAAGGACACAGATAATCACAGAGCTTCGTTATGCACATGTATGAATTCAGATAAACAAGTGCTAGCTTACTACAACAAATGGCAACGAGGAAAGAAGAATGGTTTTCTGGTAATGTGTCTAGGAGAGGGGAGCTCTAAGATGAGTTCCTGTGGGATATAAAGAAAATATTTAAATCTGTTTTAGTCTGAATTTACTGCTACAACATCAGAATTACACTTTTTAAAAGTCCTTGTAAGCATGTATACAATGTTGTTAGAGAGGGCTACTGTTACCATGAAATGATATAACCTGCAGTATGACTTGCTAGTGTTACCCTTGGCCCTAATACTTAATGTGATTTAAAAAGAAGTACCTGTTTGGAAGACACTTCCTGGAGGGGTAATTATTCATCTGCAAGTTCTTAATTCATATGCAACTGAATATAAGCCTGTCTGAAAGCTGAGCTTGACCAACATTTTCTATGAAAAGAATTGGGGATTTCAGCTGGTTTCTTTGAGGAAAGCATAGTCTGATTGGTCTCGGTATTAGATAAATGACATTATCTCATGAAACAAGTACTGCTGCTATCCCTACTGGTATTCGTATTTTGTATGGGATTTAGCTGTCTTCAGAATTCCTTGACTGGCAGCCCTCTTTCACAAGTGCAGCCCTCTTTATGAAGTGCTTGACTCATGTAAGCATTTGAAAAAGGGAAGTGGGTAGTTGTAGGATTAAAAAAAAAACAAAAAACAAAGCAATTAGAGGCAGCATCTTGTCTTAATGCAAGGCTTTGAAAACAGGGATGACCTTTGAAAGTCATACTGTCTTTTTGTCAGTTTATGACAGAATATATACGAGCTTGATTTGTCACAATGCAGTGTCATCTGTTGCAGAGAATTGTGGAACCGCTTGCTGTTTCTTATCTTGCTCTTTTTCATCTTTCTTATTTCTTTCTGCTTTTGTGTTTACCCTTTAGTTCAACATAAAGACACCTTCAGCTTTACCCACGGGGAGGAAAAGCGAAGAAGAGGTGCAAAACCACATCTATATGAACATCAGTATGTCAGAAAAACGGACGTTCATATCAGAGGAGGATTAATGTGTTTTCTAGTGCCTGGGGAAAAGAAAAAGGAGAGATGGAGGAATTGCAATACATAGAAAATGAAATGAGGGCCTTTTCTGATAATGCTATTACAAAGGGTTGGTGTGGTTTAAGGGTTAGGGCAGGAGACCGGGATTTAGGTCTCCTGGGAGATGTGAGCTTTTTCAATTGACTTCTTGACCTCACATAACTTTATGTGGCTTGGTTTGCTTGCCAATATAATAATATGTTCTTTGCTTCATGTGGGTGTGGTGGGAATTGATTGACTGTTTGTGAAATGCTTTGAAATTCTCAGATGGCAGCCAAGTTATCCTTATTGGAGGCTGTTGGCAGTAATTTTATACTTGCGTTCCACTGAGAAGTGACAAAGAACAGGGAAAAAGTAATGCCCATCAAACCTGAGTTTCAGTGCCTTGCAATGTGTGTAATCATTTACTGCTGTGTAAAGTGAGTGTAAAAATGCTACTCAGCTAGAAGATAACAGCATTTCATGCTCATTTTGTCCAGGTGCAGATCACTATACAATGATCGAGACAGTAGCGAATCGGGCTCTCAGGGTAAATATACAATACCCTCTAGATCCATGCTGCATGGGTTGTTAATATGCTGTTTTGCAGCAGGAGGGATTCCACTGGGAAACCTTCTTCCTCCTCCTTGAAGAAGAAATTTCTCTTGGGAACTTCCTAAGCAATGAGGCACCAGCTTTGCTCTTCACCTAAAAGTACCATCTGCTTCAGTGATGGCTTGAGACCTTGTCTGGAAGGTGGAGCAGGAGACTATGGCATAACTGTGAGCTGAATTAGTGCTGGCAGTGAATCTGAATTAGTGCCTCCTTGTAGCTATGTGCTGTGCCTAGTGGAATGACGGCCAGGTCTGGGGTCCATGCACCACCAGCTGCTGAGCAGTAAGCGTTTACTTTCTGTTGCTGCAGAGTCAGGCCCTCTTCTCTAGCTGAAGTGACTGTGAAAGCATGGCCTGACCAGAAGAGGTAGTTCTTTCATGCGCCCCCTTCGTTGTATACCATATTGCACGGTGACATGGGATTAAACTAATTGCATTTCCATATTTGCTTGGATCCTTAAGTAAGGTTGGGCTCCGTGTCGCAAGAGATATGTTTCTTTGAGGCTGGAAACAGGCCTGGAGAGGTAAAAAGCTACAGAGCATGTGGGTTAGCAGAGTCTAGAAAAGAACCTGGTTTTCCCAGGTACTAGTCCAACATGTTTGTTTGTTTTTTCCCCTCCCTAATTCAAATTTACTGTGTATACACAACAATCTGCTTTTTGTATGTTATGAGGGGATGGCTTCAGATATGAGGGAAATAGCCTGTGACAGGAAGTTTTAACTCTTCGGTAACAATATCAATAGCATCTGGAGTTTTAAAAATTAAGATGAGCTAATTCCCATGAAGCTTCTTCAGTATAAGTGGTTGTAAAAGGCAAACTGTGTCTCAACCTAAAGTAATAGTGCATTCTTCAGGGACTGTAAATTTCAAAAGCTTGCCAGCTGCATTTCAACTCAATAGTCAATATTTAGAGCAGATGTCTATTCTATAATTGATTGTGTATATTTTTTTTATGACAAATAGTAGAACCATGTTGGGGGAAAGACAACTGATGGACACTGTTGATCAAAGCACTGATATTTACATATGTCTTCTCTGTAACGGGCTCTTTGAAGTGAGTTTGCTTGTTAATTCATTCGCCCCTTTCCTTAGAAGGCAGCTTTGAGAATGAGGGTGTTTAATGTGTGTGTGTGTGAGCAATCTTTAATGCGGTTAGAAGCGGATCTCAGTGATGATGGAATCCCAGACCTGGAGGTCAGATTTCTTCAGCTGATAGTTGTCTTCAGCTGACTGGTTTCTGCTGCGATTCTGGGAACTGTTTCGATATTGATCCGAATAAAATTGCTTGCATGTCTGTGATTTCTGGCTTTCCTGCAGAATATAACTGTTAATTTTGTTTTAGCTAAATAGTGCCTGAGTAGTTGGCAGACAGAGCTGTTGTGATTTTTCTGTCTGCTTTTTTTTGTTTGTTTGTTTTTTGAAATCTCACCTTTTATGTTGTATCCTATCAGGTATTTGCCTAAATGAGCAGGCTTAATTTTATCAAGCTCTCTCAGGTGGCATAGTAAGAGGCTGGCCTTTTCCTCAAGAACTGTCAGTGCAGAGTTGTCCATACTCTGCATGAATGTTTTGGAAAATTCAGTTAAAAGATAAAGGTTGCACTTCCAGTCATATTTTTTCGTGTATTTGGAAAGCTGCATGCGCCAAAAAGACCTGTTGCGAACGTTGGCATGGACAAGAAGGAAAAAAGGTTTGTTATGGAGCACAAATCCCTGCAGTGCTTAAAGGGGCACAGTGTAATGCTTAAAGAGATGTTTTATGGCTCCTCTTGCTGTCAGGGATAGCAGGTTAACCTGTGAAAGCCAGAGTCAAGTTCTGAGATAATCAGCTCAGGTTTCTGCCTATGTATCAGAGGACAGAATGTGGTTTCATGTTTTCCCTTACCTATGTTCCAGTATTATTGTCTGGGTTGGAACCAGGTTGGTATTTTAGTTGAAGAAAGTGAGGTGGCAACTTCAAACAGGGATGTGAGGGTTGATTATGAAAATGTGCTCCTGAGGAAATTGAAAATGTGGCTAGTGAGCAGCCCTCAGATGGGAAATGGTTGTCAGCAGCTACAGGGATGTTTTAGAAATCCCCCATGCCATGTTTAATGAATATCTCTGAGCTTTCTGACTGGGAAGATCAAACTTAAAAAAAAAGGAATGATTCAAAACAGACGGCAAATTAGACAGGGCAAACCTATGCTAATTGTTCAGATTAAAGCTTTGTGACTAATTTATTTCTTCAACAGCTGTACAGGAATAAAACACAGTTAGGGAATGTGTTAGAAAAATTATGAGGCATGTGCGTACACATGCAGTCTGTATTTTTTCCATATGTTTTCTATATATTGATATATGAGCAAATTCCTTTTTTTGTTTTGTTTTCTTTTTAAGAAAGTCTACAACATGTATGACCCAGATGAGTTTTTACTTTTTTTTTTTTAATTTGAATTTACAGTGTGTGAAATAAGTAGCATGCCTATATCAGAAAATAACCAACTTAAAAGAAGAAATGGAGTCAGTTATTTAGAGGTGAGGTAATCTATGAATAGATACAGGGCTTGCTATTAAAATAGTTGAGCTAAACAAAACATTAATCTGCCCTTATGCAAGCCTCTTCAGCAATCTCCAGACAAGTTCTATTTTTCTTTTAGTTCCTATTAAAACATGCAGTCCTTTTCTGAGCAGTGTACTGCAGTTTACATGTCACAGGGAATTGCAGCATCTTTCTTGCCGTAGAGTAAAAATCCCTGTTTTTACAGCCCTAAATAAAGTGAATGGTAACTGTAGACAGCAATAAAACAGGCAAGGGTGGTCATTTTTTCCTCCCAAAGAATGACTTTTTTAAACTTTATACTGATAACAAATATACTTTCACATATTAATAGTGCTGGAAGTACTTTTGGCCAACAGATGGACAGGGGGATTATAAATTAATTTCAGTTAAAGTATTATGGGCCATCATTAACATGTCCCTGGAAATGTATGTAATAGTGTAACTGTAGTAAAATACACTGTGGCTTTTCCTGAAAGCTTCTTTAGCTTTGTGGGAGTTTAATGATCTGTGAACGTTGATAGTGGAGAATCTTATCCTTAGGTATGCAGTTCATTTAGCAAGAAGTGAGGTAATCAGGTATGTGTATGGATGTGATATAAGTAAATATCTCTTTTATATATGGGATTCTCTAAGGCATACAAATTTTCACTGTTTTTCTTTTCTTCTTTAGAAGTGATTGAGAATGAATCTTGTCTCCAGGTGTTTCTTCATTTTTTTTCTCTCTCTTTTTCTTCTTCTTCTAAGGGTAGTAAGCTAGGAGTTGCATGCCATCTATCATGCTGTGTTTTCAGTTGTCATTTTGAGACGATCTCCAGTCAGTAAGGTCAGACAAAAAGCGTGTGCTGGATGGGCCAGACAGAAAGAAGTTGGTCAAATGGATTAAGAATAGAATTAATAGATAAATATTCCAGAGCTGTAAAACTGCTTGTTGAATATATTTAATTTCTCAACCTTCTTTTTTCTTTTTCTTCTCATCACATACAGAGTTCCTTTTCAGCAAGCAGGTAAAATGCACAGTGTAAGTGGTCTTCATTAAGATATCACTTAAGAGCTATTCCTAAGTCTTAAAATATATATATATATATATATATATATACACACATTCATAACTTTATCATCCCTTGTTACATTCATAACTTTATCATCTAACATGTTAGAGATGATTTTTCATCAGATTTTGACTCTCAAACATATCAGCATTGTTTTATATTTGATGAGCATCTCAAACCTTTTTGAATTTTAACAAAAAATAGTATTTCACTCATGCTTTGTATATCTTGCATGAAATGTGCTCAAACATCTGTTAGTTTGTTAATCTGAAAATCTCATTCTTTTTTGGTGAGATTGCAGGAAAAGATACTTATACCTAATCATTTCAGCCACCACATACTAGGAAATATGCAGTGTGCATAGACCAAAAAATTAGTTGTTTTTTTTCCCCCTCTGAGTCTGTATATCTAGAAGGCATGCATAGCAAACTGTTTAATTGAAATTTATTTTTCAAATATAGATATCGACTCCCCTACCTTTTTCTTTATAATTTTTTTTTGTCTGTGGCCATAGTACCAAGGCAATTTCAGATGTTACTGAATTTTCAAAATTATAGAAGCCAATCTTTGTCACCCAAACCTCAATGGGGTGCCACCTTATGCGGTAGTGTGAGAGTTTTACTGTGCAAAGAGCATCCCTGGCCATTCTCCTGTCATACAGCTGAAGGCGTTGACAGAATTTCTGTCCAAGGAGTTCAATTAAGTATCTGGATTCCACAAGTATATGATCATCACTATACCCTCAGAGAAATGAGCCTAATTATTGTATTTTGACATGGTCTATATATACAGATGAAACACACACAGCAATAAAACTCACAGTCCGCAGCAGCTAAGGGTTAAACACATGTTCAGATAATACGAGAAGAAGATTATCACAGAATGCTCTTTTTGCAAGTAGTGTCCTGCCTCTGATCCTCTCTAGTCTGCTCCCTGCACTGCAACAACCCCTTTAGCTCTGATTGATTTCTTTTTTCTTTTTTTTTCCCCAGTAGGTTATCTGAGGTGCTGGTTATAAGTGTGAAAATAGGAAAATTGTGTATTTTTAAGATAAGTGGTTCGTAAACGGTTAAGTATTGTTCAAGCAAGTTTCTGGGTTTTTTAATACACATGAGCTTATTTCTCAGAGGATAAATTAAATGCTCTGCTATGAATGTGCAGAGGAAAACATATGATGTATTTGGTTTATAACCCTTGGAAGTGTGGTGCCTCTATCTTGACCTGGATACTGTTCCTACTCCTATCTTTACTAAAATCCTCTTTGACACATTTATTCTCCCTTCTGGATCAGAGTTAGATTTTACATAAAATGAAAAAGATTTATATTTAGAGGTTAAATGAAGATAGGCCTATCTGGAGTTGCAACTTTTAAGACTAGTCAGAATGAGTATCCAGTGGAACCGACTTCTCTTTTATTCTAGCAGTGATACAAAGTAGAGAAACAATTCATTTTGATACTGGAGCACTAATGTATCTTTAAAGATCCATATTTTATTTGATTTAGCAAAGGCAGAAGACCACCTTTGCTTGTAACCTCATGTCAGCTGCTGTTTTCTTTCATACACTGGGAACCTGTGTGGCTAAACATCACCAGTTGCCAGTTTATTGTTTTCTATGAATGAGGAGATCTACAGCACTGAACAATGGAATAAAACTCTCTCTTCTGCCTTAAATGTACAGTACTTAGACTCTATCCTATAAATCTTATCCCAGCAAATTCAAATATGCTGTTATAAACTGGCTTATATCATCGTCAGATGGTGAGTTTAGCGTAAGATTTGTGAAGAAGCAGGAGTATGGCAAAAGTTCTGAACTGCTCGTTTCTTTTATTGAGAGAAGGGTGCATTTGAAACATGCTCTGAGTCCCCACCAAATAAGATGGATGACATTTATTTTAGATTTTAGTGATACAGTTCATCACTGTCATTATAACTTAGGTACTTCTAAAAAGAATAGTTTGTTCTGAAAAGATTAGCGGTCAGGAAACTTTATATATTTTTTAAAAATTTTTAGAGATAGATTTTCCACTACAGAATAGAATGTGAAGAAAAATAGAGAAGTGTGTGTGTGTGCTTGCTTGTTTGCATTTTAAGGGAATTCACCATTTGATATTAAAAAAAAATATTCAATAACTGTGTAAACATGAGTGCTTAGCTTGTGGCTTGGAAACTTACTGGAGTATGGTAAAAATTATTTTCCATTCTGTCATGCTCGCCTTAGTTTGACCCTTGATGTTTCTGCAAGGTTTTGAAATCTTGGAATCCTAGGCTGCGGAGGAAGGAGAAGGTAGAAGAGCAAAAACTCAAATGAGAAAGAAGATAGAGAAGCCACAAGAAACAGAAATAATAGAACGTATTAGAAAGTTTATAGCAATACCTCAATCATTATACAACCACTCTTTTAGAGGCTTTCCTGTACACAGCTCTTGGTGTGCAAAAACTTAGGAATAAGGGCTCATTAACTTGCTCATGTCCTTGATGGAGCATGGACAGAGTTTCTTAAAGACAAAAGTTATGAAGATTTGCATAATTTTCTGCTGTTGCTGGTAACAGAAACTCCACTGAGGTAGAAAATGGCAGCTATGACTGTTGCTACCTAACTACCACAAATGAATTGATCTGACAAGGTCCTTACACTTGAAATGTGTACTTATATTTTGTGTTTACCAATTTATCTCTTCTGAAGAATACATCACTCTTTTTCTTGATGCAGATATTACCTTGATTAATTAACTATTTTAAGTACATCTTAAAACACATCATTGAAGATGCAGATGTTTTAGTGTTCT
This sequence comes from Dromaius novaehollandiae, assembly GCF_036370855.1. Taxonomy (NCBI): domain Eukaryota; kingdom Metazoa; phylum Chordata; class Aves; order Casuariiformes; family Dromaiidae; genus Dromaius; species Dromaius novaehollandiae. The sequence continues at coordinate 178,437,963 of NC_088098.1, forward strand.
GTGAAAGTCAGAAGCTGAGGAAGTACTGAATATTTAAATATTGAATATAGTGTTGTTCTGGCACACTGAAGCTAGAAATACTACTCTTCCTAATGAAAGGTTAGTAGTCTACAGTTATATCATTCTTAACTGTGGATTTTGTCACCTCCTACCTTTTAAGTAAAGTCAGAGCAGGTCTGTGTGGGGGTATGATTTCTTCAATGTAAGCTTTATCTATGAGTAATTTGGACTTTAAAAACAAAAATATGCATTGAGCTGATAACCCTGTGGTAGACAGACATCTTTGTAAATGAGGGATGGTGCTTTCAGATGGGCTGTTAATTCGTATTTAGCATGTAACTGCCCATCTCAGTATTGTGATTAAAGTTTCCAAACTACGTCTTTTGCTTTCCAAGTTTCTTTTAAAGTGAATGTTGGTAACAGTCTCATTTGCAATGCCTTTTTTTTCCCTCTAACAAAAAAAAAAAAAAAAAAGTGTGTTTTCCATGTCCAGAATCTCATACCTGAAGCAAGAATTCAGTGACAATAAAAGATGATAGGCAGTATTCATGTAAGTAGTCTCACAGTGGAAAAACTAACATGAATACTTGGGAAAGTCCAAGAGACAGTGAGTATAGAAGAAATAAATTCTGTGAGGGAAAGGTGAGGCAAGGTTTTATATTGCTTTGCTATTTCATCTGTCACTTTCCACCTTTCTTAGGGCTGGATGTCAGAACAATTTATTTCTATAAATTTATGGTTAGTAGATTGAGATGCTTAGAGATAAAGATAGACTATTTTTCAAACACACATACTTAAATATTATACTGTAGCCTTGCAATCAAATTCATGTAGATGGGGTCTAATGAAAATACCTTTTGAAGAGTATTTGTACAGGCAGTTGGAGTGAGGTCATTGTTTGTAAAATTTAGGATTGTTAACCTGCTCTTCAACAAAATTGTGCATTTCAGTTGAGGGGCCACAAACAGTCACCTTGATTCCTTGCAAGGCACAATGTGAACTACGTGAATGAGCCATTGCTAGGTTGAAGTCTTTGCTCTGACTGTTTCTGGAGAAGAGCTGTGTGTTCTGATTTTTTTTTTTTTTTAATCCTCCTTCTTTAGTTCGTTAGTTTTTAGCTGTTTTCCAAAAAATACATCTGCTATTTTAGCAGACTGAGAGCTTGGAAGGCCTCATTTGGTGTTAACCAGTAAGGTGTCTTATACAAAAAAGAAAAAAAAATTGCTGTAAATTCTATGAAAATAATTGTTTCCTTTCTGGAAGGGGGAACAGTATCTTGTGTTTTTCCTCTATATGTCAGTTAAAAGAAGAAAAGGTTATGCATTAGAAATTCTTGACTCTGAGAATTTTCCACTTACTTCTGCTGAAGATTATTAGAATTCATGTAACCAAACCTACTGTGAAAACAGTGTAAAATCTGAATCACAAAAAACTCCCTTTACATTCTCGATGACATTATTATATGTATAAAGACTTAGGTCTTCACATTCGTATTTTAAAGCAGAAAGTATCTACAAGGTATTAATGTTCCCAAAAAGCTGTCAGTAATGGTTTCTAAGAAGGCAAATGATTGTGTGTGTGTGTGTGTGTGTGTGTGTATCTCCGTGTCTTCCCTTTGCACATTAGGCAGTGGATGGAAGTGTTAGTTCAGAGGGGTTTGTTGCTCAGCATTTACATGGTAAACACAAGGTAAGGTTTTGATTAAACAACTTAAGACAATGTTTCATAAGGCCAGTAACTTACTTAGCACTTTTGCATGGTTTTCCGAAAGGCTATGTGTTATGGTTGCAAAAAGATTACTTCTGACAGCAATGCTCTCCCTATTAGAGCATTGTCAAAACAGGTATATACACAAAGACAAGGAACAGCTGAAATACATCGCTTGCTGAAGATATTGCTGGGCATGCTCAATCTGGCTATGCAACTGCATGGAAAGCTAAAGGCAGTTATACAGCAGATGTAATGACTTTGGGCAGTGAAACTGTACCGTAGGATTTCTTAATGAAATTTAGCAAGCCTTGAAATATGTTATTTGTATTTTGGGTAAGAAGTAGAAAAATCATCATCTTATTTTCCTTGAGATTCTCATTCAGCTTTTGTATTTTGACTGACATGGTTGCTTAGGAAATACAAATGACAGTGGAAGATTAAAAAAAAAAAGTGTCTTGCCTTACACTCAATTTCTGATCTGATTTCATAACTTGACCTTACACTCATTTGAGTAATATATTTGCAGCTTGGCTGCATGAGGAATTGCCTACATTATCATGCTGATTAACAATAAAGAGGCAGGATTCAGTTAACATGATTGTCATATACCATCCTGGTATTTATCCTGCCTTACTGAAGTGAGAAAGGAATTTTGATTTTCATATATAATAGAGAAGGGACTTGTTTCAAATCTATCTATAAACCACTTGTGCCAATTCATGCTCAGTTGGGGATCTAGACATTGCGTGTGCAACAGCAGAAATAGACACCCCAGCTGAAATGCTGCTCTTCCTGCTTCTCCAGTGCAGACCTCTCTCTAGTGCAGACCACTATTACTATTTCCTCCACCATATCCAGGTGAAAATAAGGAGCTGCCTGCTGCAGTAAGTCGGAGGGATCGGTCTGCATTTCCCTTTGATGTATCAGCGTGTGCTTGCAAGAAGAGTCCATGGAAGACATCTGCTCCTCTGCTGGAAGCAGCGTATGAATTACAAAGTGTTACTGCTACTTTACAGGGTGGGAGAAGAGGGAGCGTGTAAGCCTCAGAATATTTGTTTTGCAAGTGGTGTTAATGTGGTTAGAAAAATGTCGCACAGGAGTGCAAGAGAGGAGTTTGCATCACTAATGGTGACACAGCAATACCAGTGTGTGTGTGTGAAGTGTTTTACTCTTAAAGAACAAACAGTTTTGTAACAGCCACCTGTCAGCATCCTGGTACTCCGCGAAAGGGTAGCTGTAGGCTCAGGATTCATCAGTGAAAACATCTGTGTGATTGAGCTGAACACCAAAGGGCATGGGACTTCAGATGGTAGGAGGGAACTTTGCATGTATTCTTAAATAGATATAGTTGATTATCACATGTATGCAATTACAGAGACCTGGCTCTGTAATGCAATAAGCTTTGATCAATGGATAGGCGCATATGTCAAATGCATTAAGTTATACTGAAGTTAGGATAGAAAGGAAAAAGTAATCTCTTCAACAGGTACTCCCTTGTAAAGTTATTCTCACCTTCTGTTCAGATGGGAATTCTGTGGCTTTTTATCTTCTGTTCCCAGTTGCAATTAAAAATATATGTATACAATTTGTCATTTAAAATAAAGATGAATTAGCCATATTTCTTCTTAGTAATAGAAGTGCTCCCAAATCAAAACCATACTCTAATTACATTAATGACTTGTAGATGGTATATGGTCTCATTATATCAGGATTAGATGAAGTATTGGTATGGTGTGCATAGGATGAGAATACCAATGTGTGTGATGTGTGACTGCAATATGTTGTTTTTTGAGGAACGTAATTTTCTATAAAATGCCTGCAGATGTTTTAAAACAAACATATGATTCTCAGAACACATGCTATCCTAAAGATTAAAAGTGCATACAGCTGTTAGGGTTTTTTTTGTTGTTGTTTCAATCACATCTTTATTTTAAGGGATTTTGAAAGTCTTGCATTTAGGATTAAATCTTGCTTAATATTAATTCAGAGTTAAAAATCAGATTTTGACCAAAATCGTGAGTTCTGATTTCCTCTTAAAATATATCAGAGTCAGCTAGGGAAGCTAGTGAATATGGCCAGATGTGAGAGAAGATTTTTTTGCTGCTCTGAAGTTTTGTTGAGAACTTTCACTAGGAGCACATTGAGGAGCGAGGCTACATGATTACATGTTTATTGCTCCTTTTCTCACTTATTGATGAGATACTATTCATGTCACAAAATTCAATTCCTACTCTTTAGATTTTAATCTCTAAGTATATATTTTACTGTTGAAAAAAGACTGTGTGGTGTTCCATAGTCTTTCTGTTTTGATGAGTAGACTCGGTCTAAAGGATTCTCTACTATGATGTGTGATACCTCAAACAAATAGAAATATGCTTTTCGTCAGCACATCGGAAGGAATAATTTGTGTTGTCACGTATGAATGACTTGTTTGGAATGTCCTGTTCCCTCAGTTACACTGAGCTGCTCCTTTAAAGTGTGCAGGGGAACTTAACTGGATAAAAACTGTTATTCAGCTAAATAATGATATCCCCATATAGTTAAACAAAATCAATCCAATGTGACATTCTTTTTCAGAAGTGCATTTATAAAAGACAGGTTTTCTATTTTTATTAATATTTTGAACAGTGCTGAGAACAAAGAATAGCAGTCACTCTTTTTAATACTGATTTAACACCTAATGGATAAAATTAGGTGCTTCCACATAGTACTTTGCTATGCAAAACAGACAACCTACTGTGTGGTTTCAAGCCTAAACAGCTGAATATTACTCAGAAACATTTTCTAATTAGCAATGTTGAGGATGAGGGTTTTTATATAAAGACCTAACTTGACCTAGGAAGTACGTTTGCAATGTAAAAATATTTGTGTCTCTATTTCTTTTGTCAGTGGAAGCAAAGCGTAATGTGTGCATAAAATATTTCTCGTGCCATTAATTAATTCCCTGTTCTTCGTGTGGGGTAGAATTTCTTAACGTACACACACATGCATGCATGCTCATCTGATTTGCTTCTCATTTTAATAGTTGCATAAAGAGTCTCTCGGCTTTTAGATCTTCTTCCCTTTTACATATTTCATTTTCTTCAGATTCTGAGAGGGCATTGTATTGAGGAAGTCAACTGGCACAATGCCCACAATTAATGATAAGCCTTTCCTTGTCATTCTTTCTCTGCATCATTGTAGGCTTTTATGAGTAAAGTAAAAGAACACAGTGTGTCTATGCTTCTGAATGCAAAATCTAGCTCTTCACCTTTTCTTCCAGGGAGTAGACATGTATAGTTAAAGGGTAAGACCAGGACAGCAAATTTCATTGAAGATGATTTGGAAAGCTTGCTTCTGTCTTTTTCTTTCTCATATTTTGTTATTTTTAATTTTCTGGAATTATCATTTTTGCTGAGAATTTGAAAAGGCCTTAATATTGTAGTTTTAGTCCATTTATTTATTCATTTATTTGAATGGGAGCATGTGAATGAGGCCTCACATGCATTTAGATAATACAAACTGATGTCAATAGGGTATCACTTTTGACTTAATAGTTTGAAGGGGTATTTCCTTAACTTCTCCTCTTACAAATGTCAAAAAATATTTAAGGATTGTTCTTCATGTGTACCTGAACCTCTTCTGTGCTTCACAGAAGAGCCCTACAAGGTGCCAAGTATTCTGAATGAGCCCTGTGCACGGAAATATTTTGAATAATATAATGTTTAGGGCTTTATGCAATGCCACTTCTAGTGACTGTGTTATCTTGTACCAGCTACCAGGTTCAAAATCCATTGAAGTCAAAAGAAATGCTTTCTTCTTGCTTCAGTAGATTTTTGCATTGGGCTACTCTAATTTTAAACCTCCTTCCAGGATAAAATTTAAATTTTGAAGTATGAGTATACGTCAAAAATACAGAGAGAGACTGTTTAGAGTGGTAGAGGATTGCATTCTAGCAGCTACCATAACTTACGGTTACAAAGCTTTAGCTTTGTGACTTTCAGAGGAAGAGAAAAATACAATAAATCATTTGTTTTAAGGTCTTTACCTTGAAAAAGGTAAAGAAAAAGAAAAGAGTATGTGGACATTGTGTACGTTAAGTCTGATTCTCTGCTGCAAATAATAGCAATGGCCAGTAGGAGGAACTTTCCAAATTGTAGAATGCGATTTTGCTACAGAATGATTTTATTTTAGAATTAATATTTTAGAATTAAGCCAATAGCATGTTGTGCCGTATTAGGGAAGTGTTCCGAATGTTTCTTCCCCTTTAAAGAAGGGGGACTGATTCCTAATGACTTCAAAATTTTTATTATGCTGTTAAGAGATCTATTAAGAGAAAAGAACAAGGAGAACAAGATGACTTCTTAAAAGTTTGTTTGTTTGTTTTTTAATAAGTTTATTTAATAGATTTCTTGATTGAAATCTTGACTGATGCTGGATCTAGAAAATTACAGAAGTAATCTAGTTTGCACATGGGTGTGTTTTACAGGCTGTGACAGAGAAAGAATGCAATATGAGGATGCTTATAAGAAAATAATGCAATTACATCTTATCTTTTCTGGAAAAATAAATATTGTTATCAAAAAAATATATTATGATATATGGAGCTAGTATCTTTCACAGATAACCATCACATATTCAAGATCAACAGAGGACAAAGAGATATTAGTTGATTATTCATTCTTTTTCACATTGTGACACTTAGATGGCCTTCCAAAATAAAAATCCAGTTATTAGAATGTAACCTTTTGCTAACTTGTTTCTAAACACTTTATAGAATCTAGAGTATAATAAGTCACACTGTAATTGCCTGCTATACGTGTCTAACTTTGATTACATAGGTAACCGGTCATTAACTACATAAGTAGCAGTCAACTGCTGTTAGTGGAAATGATACCAGAGTATCTTACTCGGGCACTTACAGTATATTGTCTTGCCATATAATCCTGCTAGAAAATTAAGCAGGTAGATTTAAAGGATACCCATAACTATGGTTGTTTTGTGCACTTTTTAAGAAAGAAAAAAAAATTCTGTAAAACTCTGGTTTTATTTGTATTGAATTCTGTTGTTATTTTTCCATTGGAGCATTGCTTGCCAGTCGGTTACTGCTACAGATTTGATAGAACTATCAATCAGAAGCACTGTATAAAGGAAAATGCACAGGCACAGATACACACACACACATGCATGCACGCACGCACGCACAAAAGAACTGGCTGTGAACAAAAACTGGCCTCTTTTGTACTGTGAAAAGGACACCTATCAGAAGGCCCTTGTTTGTTTGGATGCAGCTGAGCTTCAAAAGGGCAAGACAGGTGTGCTGCTGTTTTCAGGAATGTTAATTTATTATGTGACACAGTTCAGAAACCAGCGGCTGAACGAGTGAACAGAATGCATTTTGAGGCTAGATCAGTGTATCTTTCCTTTCTGTATAAATGAAAATATTTCATAAATTTTTCATTCTGTTGACCCTCTGCACCAGAGATGCTGCAGGCATCATAGCAGAGCGGAGATCCTTCTCTAACAGGCATGTGCCAGATCTGTCTGCTCTGCTGGGATATCTCAGCACTTCAAAAACCAGGACAGATGGGGTGACACCTCATGAGAGAGCATTCTGATGGACTTCAAAGGAGCTAAAAGAGTTGAAGGTGAGGCACTGTACTCAGTTGACATCCCAGTTCTGCTGCTAGCTGCTGTTACAGCAAATGAGAAAATGATGGCAGCAAAGAAATAGAGGAAAGACTAGGAAGCAAAGTAATACACAGTCCCCAGTGGAGCCTAGTGAGAAGGTAAAAAGTGGTATTTCTGTTGTGATCTGTCTCTAAAATCTTTATATTGATAGTTTTTAGAGGAAGGAAGTTTTTTGGGTTTGTTTCTTTTTCTTTTTTTTTTGAATATACTTTTTTCATCCCACTTCCTAGTCCATCTCTCTGGTGTTACACCTTCTGTGTTCTTTCTGTACTGGTTTGGACTGTCTTAGTCATCTGAATAGCCTAGAATCTCTTCCATTTTGTGTTTTTGTTACTCTTCCTATAAAAATCCTAATGTGCTTTCCTATTTGTGTGACCTTTCTTGAAGCATGAGCTGTGCTTTGTAGACTTGCTTCTTTCTTCAGGTACCATTCACCAGCTCAGCCTTTTTCTTTCTTTAAAACATTTGTACAGAGGTGAACCAGTTGCATATAAATGGGTCTCCAATGATGTAGCTTTGGCTTGCAAAGCACATAAGGCAGCCAAATCTCCACACAATCATAGACTGAGGATATTTGGATAACGGGTGTGCATGGGAGACGTTGCAACTGCTCCAGGATCTTTTGGACTTCGGTTCACCCCCTCCCCCTTCAGAAGCACAGTGTCGTGGCACTACTTTTTCACAGCCATCAGAGACTGTGTTTTTCCCCCAAACTGTAACTAGGTCTCTGGTATAAGATCTCTGGCATATGCTTGTGCTATATAATTACAGTAAAGCATGGTTAAGAGTTACAGAGATTAGAATACCATGTGTTATGGACTGAGTTTAGCACTCATCAGGTGAAGCTGCTGATAAGGAGTAGTGTTCCCTTATGTGGGAAGGGTTCACTATGCATTTTCTTAGCTAAAAAGAGACCATTTCTTCCACTTGTACCCTAATATTACAGTGCTGAACTGGCCGAAGGAAGGGACTCCGCTTTGTATTTTTAGAAGTTATTTAATTTCCCTCCCCTTGTTGTCATTTGGAAAATCTGGAATGCTGTCTGCTCTTCCCTTAGAGGCTTATGCCTATAGCACAGTCCAGTGGCCTACTATTAAATGGAATTGTGTGCACAACTGATTGTGACTGGACATGAAGATGACTCTCTGTCTCCTCTGTCATGCTGAATTCTGGAACTGGCAGTTAAGAAGCCTTTTGAATGAGTAGCTTCAAATTGATCCACTTTGTTGAAAAGCTTGAGGCCCAGTGAATTGAAAAACAGCATTTGAGTTGAAAAAAAATGATAGATTTCAAGTTACTATACAAGTTTTGTGAGACTGGAGTTTGCACTGCAGCAGTCATTTGGAGTACATAACTGCTTGTTTCAGCATTCTTTTAATTTTGGGACTTCCATTAGTCTTTCAACGGAGAAGTATGTCTGTATGCATGTGTGCATGAACATATTAGTAACAGCTGTATATCGAAAATAATTATATAGAATTCCTCCTAAATAGTTTTAAAAGGATTAGAAACTGTTCTAATGTATTTCCTAAACATGTTACAGTTGAGAATACTGTGTGTTGCAGATAGCTTTAAGTGGATCAGTAGCACTTGCAATATGTGGTTGAAACCCATGGTTATAAACAACATGCTGAATTATAGGATTCTTGGATAATCAATTACTGTGGATTATTAATTTATTAAGACATGAATAATTTATCAGCTATTAATAAATTGTTAACAGTGTCATGTGCCCACAAAATATGATAATTTCATTTCTAGGCCTTTCTGTTTTTCCCTTGAGGAGATCCTGTGACTAGAATCTTGAATAATTTTTTCAAATAGTAACATCATGAATCAGCAATTGGCCTTTTATTTGCAGAAAAAACTTAAGTCTGTGCACTTCAAAATTAGATGTGGAAGGTTTTTAGAATGGCTGTATGATGCATTTATTGTCTTTTCTGAAAACAGCTTAGGTAGCTAGGATGGTTAAGGTTTATTGCTTAAACTTTCATTTGACTTACATATTTGCATGTGTTGTCCATTTCTGTAAAGTTAAGGTTTATTGGTTTTATTTAGCAGTTAACAAAAGGATTTGGAAAATTCTATTCTTCATATTCGTTCTGTTCCACTTTTGCTTCTTGATGTCTTGTTAAATAGGCTACAAGCAATTTAATCACCTTTCTCCATAATACTACTGCAGTGCCTCTGCACCATACAAATATAAGTTCAGGAAGAAGAGAAACAAAATATGTAGATATTTTCATCTCCAGGCTGGACTGACACAAACTGCTTTAACCTGAGAGTGACCTGCAAGGCCTTCCATAAGCAATGCTTGCTGCGCTGCTGTGGATGTATCCTACCAGAACACAATTTCTAGTCTGTCCAGGCTGCTGATTCAGAACTAGTTCTGCTCTGAGACTAGGCTGTTGGTTTTTAAAACTTTTATATGAATTTGGTTCTCAGTATCTTGAGATCACTTCTCTAAGGTGTAGAAAGACACGATGAGGTTGCTTTTGTAAAAGAACCTGAAGTTGAATCTACAGGAACCAGAAATTTTTGATGGAAGCCCCAAGATTGTGGAATTAGTGGCAGAAGCACTTTATTATGCATAAGACAATTCTTAATGCAAGTCCTCTTTAAGGTGGTCTTTAGAAGCACCACAACTCTAGGTTCAGCTCCTCCCTCCTATTTTTTTTTCCCTTAATAGTTCTGAGCAAGAAGAGAGAAGGGCAAATAAAATTAAATAAGAAATGCTAGATAAGTGTTTCTGTCTCTTTACAGATTTTTTTTTTCTTATTTTGGAGTGCGAACAAAGTCATCAAATTTTTTTTTCCCTTTCACATAGGCCTTTTTTGCATGCTTAGCTGAACACCTACTGTCTAGCACAAACACTGGAGATCTCGAGAATGTCTGCAGGCCTGATATTGATGCTCATCAGAGTGCTCAAAATATTTGGAATGATTGCAAAAACTGTAGAATTCCTCAAAGTTTATGGGGCGTCTTTCATAAATAGCTGTTATGTTTTTATGGCAAACTTCAGTTTGGATTACTCCAGGAATCAGAATAATTTTACTGTTCTGTTAGCTATTTTCATGTAATAGTATGTGACAATGTATCTACAAAAACTCAGAAGTCCTTAAACATACATACTTGAAACCTCCATTTTAATCCATTGCCTCAGGTGGAGATGCAAGAAAACAGGCAAATTATTTTCAGCAACTTTTTAAATATATGGACATAAAGCAGTAGATTTAACTGTTAATTCTGTGCTTCAATCATTTTTGTTGTTTACATATTCTTTAGAAGTCTAAGTCAAATTACTGCTTCTCATTGGCATTTTGATTTTGGTGCTTTAGATTTCAAAACTGGCCTCATGATGTCAGATCCCTCACATTCTTACGGACTCATAATTCATAACATGAAGACAGTCCTTTAAATAACAAAGTTGTCATCACCTGATGAGAAACTACTGAAAATAAATGTTTAACTCAGCAGAGTCATCATAGCATCTGAAAAGGGACATCCTGGCTCAGTCACCCAGTTTAAGCTCTCTGGAAAGTTCTTTAGGTAGCAGCTAAATTTAATCAACTGTATATATATATGCCATTATTTTATTTGTAAAAATAAAAATGGAGACTATGTGCTGAAGAGGAGAAATAATCTCAGGGTAAGAGAGAGAAAATCCTCATGTGAATTAAAAGCTCTTTAGATGGTAGGAAACAAAGAGCCAGAGTTAAATGTTCCTCCAAAGAATTTTTAAAAAAAACCAACAGTAGGGTAGTAAAACAGCTTTAGCTACAGGTCAATGCTGGCTGTGTCCACACTAGCACAAAAAATGGGCAAGGTCAGTCTCCTGGCCTTCAGGGCAAAGGACACAGTACTGATCACATCCATACACCTAAAATGTTCTTCTCCACCTTTGCTGTCTGTCTCCCCCACCAAAAAAAAAAAGGGTGGGGGAGAGTTGCTCAGTGAGAGCCGTCTCAGGCCATACTGACAACTTGAACCATGTAACAAGTTTTGCAATCCAAGCAGTGAACAGTTCGCAGGCTAATGAGCAATTTGACCATGTGCATAGGTGTATGCTGGAATGCAACATTGATCTAATCCTGTTCAGATGAGTAGGACAGGTGTCGTCACTGGGACCAGGAATAGCAATTTCATGAGAATGCTATTTAAAATTCATATAGTGTGTCATTTTCTGAACAAAACCTATATCATTATATAGGTTAAAGGAGAAAGAATGCCAAATAATATTTATGTAAACAAGATAATTAGAATTCTGAAGCTTTTAGGGTGTCACATCATAATCTTCAGGTTTCATAAATTTGCATGAGTTGCCTATCACAGTAACATGCTCCAAGGTGAAATGCTCTCATGGAATACAGTAACAATTTGGCACTGTCATGTTTTACAGTATGCCATAATTAAAAATCATACTCCTTGTACATTTGTAGACATTTAAGTGAAGAGCAAGAATATCAATCATTACAACAATTAACACTAACAAGAATAATATTGAGGATAGGAAAAAAATCACATTTCAAGGTTTAAACTAATTCTGAACTATTAAAAATTAGGATGAAAGCTGATAGGGAGGGCATGACCTCACAGGTGCCTAATTGGTGCAGTGGGTTTGTTCTACATAATGCTGGCAACATCTGGAGATGAAATATTGTATTTAAATGAAACATTCATGTGCTTGTAATGTTCTTATTAAGGGAGGTTATAGGGCTGGCACCCCTGCTGGGCTCGCAGAGCTGGGGCTCCCTCCTGTCTGGCTGCTGGAGCACAGCCCGGTGCCCCATGGAGATCTGCATATCCCAGGCCAAAGGACACAGCTGCCATCCATCACCCGAGGTCTGACTCTTGTTGCTGGCACCAGATTCACTCACTCAGGTCACTGCAGTTGCCAGCACCTAGACCTTACAGCATTCATGCATGGGATGGGGAGTGAGATTACACAGAAAGATAGTTAAGAAAGGATTTAATAAGATGGATAAACTGCAGTGATAAGGTGCAGGGCTCACTCAGACAGCATACTGGCCAGCCACCACGGGACTGGTCCCTTTTATCCCCCTTCCTGTCTATTCCCTTCTTTGTTTCTCCCTGATTCCCTTCCCCAAACATTCCTTAGTTGGTTTTGCACAGTCCCACAGGTTCCTCTCTTACCCCAAACCCTCATGTCTCATTTCTCCCTTTTTATCACTTCCAAAGCCCAGGTTGGCCCTCTCCAAAGCTATGCCTGTGGTTTCTTAATGGCCCATCAGTTAGTGACTGGAGACTTTTGGTCTTTGTCATTGTCTCCGTTATCCCTTGCCTGTCAGGTTTGTGTCACTGTGAGTTTTGTTTATGGCTTCCCCCTTTACTTATTATCCCTTTTGCACTGAAAACAAAGCAGATGCTCTCACTTTACATGTCATAGTCTTACACTTACCAGTTACTAGATGCCAGCATGGAGACCTGTTCTGTTTACACAAGTGGGCCAGCAAGTTTTTTAGTCCACGGACTAGCAGTCCTAAGTAACTCCAACTATAAAGGCTGTTTGGAAGTCCAGCTGATAACAGCTGATGAAGCTAGTCTCCAACCTCAGACAGTGCAATGATGCAAATGAAAGGGAAACAGATAGTAGGACCATGGGAAAGATGGTGAGAGAGCTGCATCAAAGTGGTAGTTCAGTATGGCTGCAGAAGGCATATTCTTTGAAAGGCTGTAGGTGCAACATGCCTAAGAAGCTGCCTGATCAAGGCAGTGACTTGCAATATTGTGCTTAGTTTATGGCATAGTAAGTGGGAGAACTCATAATTGACATTTGGTGGTTTCACGTAAATGGAATAATTTGCGCCTAAGAAAAGGTGACATACTTAAAATTTAATATCTTTCTTTTCAAAGTGAAAGAAGCCTTTGGCATAAAATTCATTCAGGGTCACATTTCACACTTATCCTGTTTTTTGTTTTTTTGTTTTTTTTCCTTTTTCAAACTCTAGTTACACTTCAATATTTGCGGTCTCTCTAGATTGTCAACATCACTGTATAATAACCAACTTATTATAGAAAGCTGCAAATGCCATGCTGCCAATCACTTGTCCATCACGCTAACAGGTGCACTGCCATTGTCAAGTGTCAGGCTGAATACTGGGGATCAGTTAGACAGGTGGAGTAATTTACTCATCTTGTAGTGGCAGAAGGGGACACCTTATCAAGGAAAAAAAAAAGTGGCTTCCCTTTGTGCAATTGGTATGTGGCTGTATAACATGGCATTTATAGTCTGAATGTAGAAACTGATGCACTCACTAGGTTTTACTCTAAAAAGCCAGATTTTATGTTCTGTATGTTCTAGTTATTATGCAAGAATCTTTGTTTTTCCTTTCTCTTCAGATTATCTGTTGTCATCCTCTCTCTCTCCCTATCCTAAACATTTTACTATTGTCAGTTTAGTAGACCGCTGAATCCTTTAAAGATCTGTCTGTCTGTTGGTGTCCAGACAAAACAAACAAAAAAAATTGACAAACTTCAAGTTCAGCTAGAGACTTTGCACATTAAAGTAGCCTTTTTTGTTTGTTTGTTTTTTGTTGTTTTTTTTTGGTAGTGTATGGAAAGGATGTAACCAGCACATCTAAAAGAGAATAAATGTAGGCATAATTATAACTGTACTGACTTAGATCTTCGACTGTCCTAAGCTCTATGGACATGACAGCTGCAGGTGATACCTAAAAAGTTTCTGGCAACAGCAGAAATGGAAGTTATTTCATTTACCTGTCTTTCACTGTTATTATCAGCATATTGGACAAATTTTCCAGTACCATCCCTGACCTCCAGACTAGAAGGAGGAAAGCTTTAAACAGATATGTTTGGATAAATAAAGCGACTCATGGAGAATAGCGAGAGCTACGCCTGGTGTGATTGTATTATTAGCTTCTGCTTAAAACATCTGTGGTCAGGTACAACCAGTAATTGCCTAGGCCATTAAATAGAGCCATTAGTTATAACAGGTATCTATCAGTCTTCAGAGTCAGAATGGCAGAGACAGCCTCAGAGTGACCAGTGGGAAGGAAGAATTTGTGGTGATGGTGATGGTTTTGAAACCTCACTTTTATTGCAGCACAGAGAGCTATGCCTGGTTGTTATACGAGTTACACCGAGCGTAAGTCAACTGCATTCAAATAAGCATTGCAAGGAGTACAGCATACTCACTAAAAAAATTTGTGCTGTAGCATTTAAGCAAACTTTAGTTTACTACACTGTCAATTTTCTTTATGATGTAGCTAATATTAGGCTTCACCTGTGGGTTGACTGGGGGATTTGTGGGGCTTTGAATGACTTGTTTAACAAATGACTCTCATACACTTCAGTTCCACCATGCTGATACGTAGTCCAGCCATCCTTGTAAAGAGCAGAGCTTTCCCTTCTTCTTTTCCCTGTCTACCAAAAGGTAATAGGCAGTGCTAAAACTTGAGGCAGCCTTGAGCACAGTGTCACATTATACCTAATCTGATGTAATTACTCGTGCCCTTGTGCTTCCTGTTTCTTGTCTTGTATCCTGCAAAAGGGAGAAAAAAAAAATCTTATCTACTAGATCAGTAAGAAGCAACTATCTCCTGACTGCAGGAGTGCTGGGAAGTGAAGGGGACTAGGATTATCTTTTTCAGTGGCAGGCAGCAATTAGGTGTAGGGTGAAATTGCACCTCTATCGTCCTCTGCTGTTTTGCAAACCTAAACAGGAGCCTAAACCTTCCCTCTGCTTGGTTTGTTATTACTCCCCATGTAATGCTCTGCGTGTACCATAAGCCCATTACTTCCACCGTATTAATTTCTGTGGTATATTTGACAGCACTGCAGTGTTATCTCTGTTTAACTGGTATGATGTTTACTGATATTAACAAATATTACTCAGTCTGAACATTTTGTTTACTAGAGCAGCGTGCAACCCTAAAGACTGTGATTGGAAAAAAAAAAAAAAAAAAAGATGGGTTTTGGGGACCCCCTTTTTTTAAAGCAGCTTAATAATTAGGTGGGGGTTTTTAATATTATTTAGAAAGTTGATAGCCATTGACAAACTTTTCCTTTAAGTGTCTATTTTGAAATTCAACTTGACAAACAGGAAAATCAGAAGAATACTTTGCATAGATGGAAAAATGAAACAAATGCCAAACAATGCTGGAATAGCTCCTTATACTGGACACATGATGTCAAAGTTTCATTTTATTTTAAGTCATTTTTTTTCCTTAGCATCCTTGCATCCTATTAGAAAACTGAACTCAGCAACCACAGATCAATGTTAGGTCCTGGAGATGAGCCTGAGTCTTTAAGCTATAAAAAGCACAAGACCTGCATGCCACCTATCTAGTCACCTTCTGACTCCATGTCTAGGCAAGGCCTTTATATTCCAGGCCTTCTCCCTTTTTAACTCCTCTCTTCCTAGAAAAAGGAAGTGTGGGTGCATGCCCTGGTTGGACGCTGATCTGAACACTAATTCAGCAAGCTGGGGACCTAAAACATGCTGAAGTGCACACAGCCACAATTCCCATCAGCATTGGGCCTTTTGTTTCCACACCAAGAAAACCAGGAGCCAGGTGGTTCCCAGCTCTGCATGGTTTGCACCACAGGGCTGCCATAAGGACACTGAAATCCAGTAGGCCACAAGACTTTGAAGCATGAGAAAATTGGTTTTGTTTTAATGGCATCATGGCAAACGACATGTTTTAGCAAATGCCATTGCCACTTATGTTGAGAAAGCATTCAACATCTGAGAACTGAGCTACTCAGAAGAATACCCGACAAAGTTATAGATCATTTATTGCTATTCATTCACAATAAAGTGTTCAACAACAAAATGACTAGAAATATTTAAATTAAATAAGAAAGCTCTACATTGACGTAAACTGAAGATTTAGATTCAAAATCCTCTATGCACATTTTTTTCCTGGCCACTTGAGTGGAGACTGCGAAGATAAGTTCAATTGTCACAGCTATATTGACTGTCTTTTCATTTTCAGAAGTAGTTTTAAAGGTAAATCATGCTATTCACTGCCGATAAGCATGCGAGCATTCTTTGCTGCTTGCAGTTCTCTCTATAAATGAGAACTGTCTCTAATGCTGGCAGTCCAGCTCTTTGTGTGACAGCTAAATTCCCCTTTTCTCTCTCACACTTAGAGTTCAGTTTCTCAAAAAAAGAAAAAAAAAATCCCTCTCTCTCTTTCAATGCCTTTTAAATATTTCTTCTATTTCTGCTATGTAGTACAATCTAAAAGGAATGCAGTCTTTCACCAGTTCTGGTATTATGATTTCCCACCCAGTGATACCATTTTGTCTGAACTATAACCAGTGCTTTCAGATCTCGTGTGTAAAGCTAAGTGTCTGCACCCATAGTGAATTGAATAAAAATTGCAGTTAAACATACCCCATATGGATTCAGGAGCCCAGCCTTTAAGCAGTCAGGTTTGAAAATGCTGGTCCGTGTGTTCTGTAGCAGTGAAGGGGAGAAGAGAAGGATAATGTTAAGGAAAAATAGTGGAGAGGGTTTTTTAATATTATTTATTTTTATCAGAATACTCTTATGATGCTGTATCATCAAAGTATGCATGTGGAGGCATCTCTTTAGAAAAACTGAATTCTTTACATGCTGCTGCTTCAGTAGCAGAGCTGTACGGTAAAACTCTATGAAGTTCTTTATCACTGGGTGGATTTTATATGGTCATGGATAGCTCTGATAATAATTTCATTTTTGAGCTCTGTACACATTGCAGGATTCAGGTGGCACTTAACACAGCTCACAGGAGTCATATGCAGTGTGAAGTGTTCATATGTGTGAAGTTTTGTGTGTGGTTTTTGTTTTCTTTGATAGAGCAGGGAATAGAGGCCCCAATTTTCAAGGGGTTTCTGTTTCAAAGACTAAATCCCTTGTTCTGCCTAGAAATTTATATACATAAATCTCATTAGCATTATATGGGAAGTGAAACACCTAGGATATGTGACTGTCCTGATGAAGATACACAGACCTCCTAAAAATTTACCTTGTGTATAAAGTACAGAAGGCTGAAATTTTGCAACTGTAGCTAAAATTGTTTGTTTCAGTATTTAAACCCCGGTGGCGAACACCAGAAAGAAACCATGTGCTCAGCTCATATGCATGGTAGTTCATTTTTCAAAAAATGTTCTACTAGCCATTTAAATGGTATCACTTGAAGGCACAGGGGATTTCTCATCTTCTGTTGTTAAGCTGAGGTGCCATGCTGGCAATTGCATGTGGAAAAATACCTTTCTCTCTCTCTCTCTCTCTCTCTTTTTTTTTTTCTTTTTGTTGAGCTCAGCTCCCTGCTCTTAGAGTATGTTTTAAAAGAGATGTCTCAGTTGCAGTTTTTTGGGTGAATACTTGTATTGCTGCCAGCTTACATCTCCCATTGGGAGCCACTGTAGAGCAGGGATTACCTTGGATAGGTTTTAGCAGATTAAACAAGCCACCAAAAAAACTTGTCTTTATTTTTTCTTCCGCTCTCTACAAATAAAGCCGTAGAGAAGAAGTGGATGAATTACAATTTAGTATGTCAACCATAACCAGCCTGTATCTCAGGAGCTTTTTTTCTCAATTTACTAACTTAGAAGTAAAGTGTCATCTGAAAACTTCTGAAGATAATAGCAAATACATATATGATATCAAACCTGTAGAAAAATGTAGCCTGTGCTAAGTTTCTGCACTGCTGTTACATTGTAATTTTATATTTCAGTTCCCAGGGAAATGTTTTGTTTTGCCTCTGTTTTTTGAGACTGAAGGACCTTTAAATTTTGAAATAGCGTATAATGAAATAAATCAGTTATAATAAAGTTTTTGTTAAACTACACATTCTGCTTTCTTCTGCACTGAAGGACAGATATTTTCTTCTGCTTTTGCTGGAAGAGTAAAGGTTGTACCATATACACAGGCATCAGTTTTCTAGATGCATTTATGGCTCTTGCTGGTCTGTCTCTGAGGGCTGCTGAAGTTGGTTAAGTCTTTGCATTTAAGTTGATCAGTGAGTGTCAAGACTGAGAAAATGTTATGTATATGTACTTGGAGCACACCCTTTAACTGGTGTAGGGAAATGAGATCCATATAGTCTGTCACAGTGCACAGTAAGTGACAGATCACTGCTGGGTTTCTACCAGTAAATATCTCTCTGTATGAATAAAGTAGAAGTGGATGACTCTCTTTGAAATTCCTCTTGGAGAGTAAAAGTAAAACTCTTTCTGAAAGATAGGCCACATGAAAAAGATTTAATCTCATTAAATTGTTACCTTATGTCCTATATACATGTAATTGTAGGTATTTTCCCCACCATGATACTCCCTTTGCTGTTTTAGCTGATTCCCTGCTAGAGTCTGTAATCAGTGTTTCATATTTGTCTCCAACTGAAAACTTTTTTCTTCCTTTTGGCTAGTAAAGGTAAGGTGATGCAAGTTGCTTCATTGATGTGTGATTATATGTTAATTATGCAGTACAAATTGATATCGTGGAAGACACTTTATAGGGTTTCTTGCATTTTTTTCCCCTAAATTGATCAAGCATGAGTATCTGTTTTTGTTTCCTCTACAAGCTTTATGAGCAAATTATTCCAAAAATAATTCATATGCCTTTCAGACAACAATGGCATATCATTCAATTAACAAAAATATTCCATTTCTAAAAATGTAAAATGTTTGCAGTATACAGTTAAAGTCCAGTTATAGATGTCCATAAATTTGTTGCAAGAGAGAAAACAATCATTTAATGTCTTGCATTCCTGAATTGTTTTAGTAAACGTCCAACAAACAACATCAATTCCTCTCAGCCTTTGTGTTTGTACTCTCCATACATAAATGTCATTTTTATAACTGCGTTCTTCTTCATGCCATAGCTGGTGCTACTTTGTACTATAAGTAAGCCCATGTGTAACGGATGATTGCTAGTTATGTCTATATTTGGGGAAAGGGAGAAGTACAATTAATATCCTCCAAAGCTTGGCTTAGGCTTATGCTTCTGACATGTTTGCCTTTAAATAATTTCCTCGTATTATATGGAAACTAGATTAATTTCTAAAGCAATATAGCCTATTGTGGATGAATGATAATGGGATTAATGCTCATATACCGAAAGCATGACACTGTAAATCATGTCATTCTTGAAGCTCAGTCACAGTCAAAAAGTTGACTCTGTGGAAATGACAGGATGGAGTTCCATATTTATTCTTTCTCAATGATTTCGCTATCAAATTTGCTCAGCTTACAAGTCAAAAAGTCATTTTTCTAACTGCCAGCTGTGCAAACTGAACCTGAGATCTCAGATCTGACTCTCATATCTTACTCACACAGTAGAGCTTGCTTTTTGAAACATAGATGCCAATCCTATTTGCGGATGGATGAGGCAGGACAGAACCCAGCTCACTCTTCCATGCTGTTGCTATAGTGGCATTACAACTGCATTATAACTCATTATGAAAACTTTGCAAGATGAGGAAACAGATGTAACTATAAATAGAAGTTGTTATGTAGACTGAGAAGATGTCATTTTTATATCATATGTTTTTTCTGTGCATACCAAAGCATGTCAGAACAAGCGTAGATGTCATTAGCTTTCCTTTATAGGGAGAGAGAATACAGCTGAGAGGCTGGAAGTTGGGTTATCCAAAGCCACGCAGTATTTTCATAGCCTATTGTTTATCATTTTAGGACTGATTTGGTTATCTCTGTGGTTAGGTATACAGAAAAAGAAAAAAAATATATATATATATATATTTTTTTTTTTTTACTTCAGGAGCAGTAGCCTAACAAGATACTGCAATTGGATACAATTACAGTGATGTCTCAAATGGTACTTGCTTGTCCTGCAAAGACCTTAAATTTATTTTTGTGTGCATCATCATTGTCCTTTCCATGACTTTTCCTTTCCATTCCTGATTAGCTTCTCCTCAAAATAAGAGACCATAAACATCTCCGTCTCTTTCACCCATCTTCCTAAGCATGCCAAAAACTCCAATTCTGAGTATGACCAGAATTATGGAACAGCATCCATCATGTTTTGACTTTCTACCTTTTGTCTGTAATCTGTCTGCTTTCCTGTGTAGCACAGTGGGGCAGTATTTGATCCAGTAAAATATAAAGAGCCAAAATAAAACTTTCAGTCCATAGTCTTCCCAAATATTTTGCTTGGCAGAAGCTTCATTACACAATAAATGAGTCTTTTGGAAACAGCCAACTGCTTCATATAAAACGAGCTCCTGTTCCTTTATTGCTTTCCGGGGAGAACAATGAAAATTCACTGTTACTGGCCACATCAACCTGAATAAAAGCCAAATAGGAAAATTGAAAATGATTGTCAAGTTCATCATATCTAATACAATAGAGGCAAATTAGAGTTATCTGCAGCAGCAGAAGTAGCAGCAGATTGCATTATAAATCATCATATCATTGACAGTCAATTACATTCAAAACTTTTCAAGCATGAGGCAGCGGTAGTGTTTATCTACTAACAAACTTGTTCAAGCCAGAAAACACAGTGTGGATGCGTGAGGAATGATTTCTTGGGAATCTGAAGGGCTTACATTAAAAAACAGAATTTCAGCAAAAACATGTTCCACGAAGGGTGGAAAGGATGAAGCCTGGTTTTATACCCTTTATCCTGTTCTGCCTTTCTCCTTCCACTGCAGTAAGTACACATCTTCGTATTGTCTGTGAGACCTTCTAGCCCTCTTCTGAGTTCCCAGCATTTTCCTCCTTCCCTTGGTATCCCCCTCACTCCCCAATTTGAAGGATTTTTTTTTTAGTTTGTCTTCTTCAGGAATGAAGTCCTTTCTGTAGAGCTGAAGTAAGACTGATTTTGCATTTTGGAGAACCAGTGGCTCGCAGAATGGCTAATATGATTTTAATTAAATAAATCATGATCAAGTAGATTGTTAAAAATATTAATGTAACTTGATAGAAAAGTCTTGACAATATTTTACCAAGGAGATTACTTTACAGATTGTGAGAATTGAACTGTACTCTCAGAATTAAATGCAGTTTATTCTCCACTGGAAATTACAATATCTGTATGTTCTGGCTGGGCCTGTGGGCACTAGGCAGAGTACAGAGGGTGAGCAGAAGCTGCAGGCTCTGAGTGGAGGGTTTGTGATTTTGCTGTACCATTGTACTGAGGGGCAGAATGCTCAATATGATGATCCATCTCCTTTTTTTGGTGAGTGTAGGAAGCCCCGAAGCAGTAGCAGGAGGTAGTGCAGGGCTAGTATTCCTCTGATGTTAGGGTGTGTAGAGCAGTTTTGTTGTTAAGGTTCTTTTTGAGGGGGAGGAGGCTTATTTATTTATTTTGTAATCGATTCTGGGTAAATATTCAGAGGCTTTGTTTTAGGATCAGTTCTTGTGGTATTTTTAGAATGACTTAAGAAAAACTCTAATGTGTAATAGAGCAAGGAGTGAAATGCTCTAACATTGAAATGAGTAAAGAGTTAGGATGGAGAGTTGTGTTACTGTTTTGCAGAATAAATGTTTTATTTTTATGTGAAATAAGAGACTTTCTTTGGGTCAGAGGGCTTCCTCCAGGTGCCACGGCTTCTGTCACATCCCCGTTATACTCCAGTTATAAAGCATTGGTACATGCCCGAGATTGAGTCCAAATTTTAGCCCTAAAGTGCTAAGTAATTTTTGTCAGTAACCAAGCCAGCCCCTGGCATATCTGGGCTTAGAGGAGCATGAAGATGAAGAGCCAGCTTGTTGCAGTCCCCATACATCTCTGCTGAATTGTAGCTCAGCAAAACCTCAGCTCTGTGGGTCCCTCTAACATTAACTAACGAGCTGAAGTGCTGAACTGAGCACTACCTGGATGGTTCAAAGGAGGAGACTGGCACCTGCAGAGGCTGAGTCAGATATCAGATAGGTTATATCATTACCAGGAATCTAGGACAAAAACTCAATTAATGTAGGTACTGTAGTTAGATGCCTGAAGTTAGGTAGAATGAACCTGTTAAGGCTAAATTCAAAATGAACACAAGCAGAAATTGTAGTTACTCCAGCATTATTTTTAAGTGCTAATAAATTAGCTGACGAGGTAGAGAAGAAAGATTTGTGCATAATAGTGAAATCAAAACTGTGGTGTTGAATTTTGCATGCCTAGAAACAGTAAATAAGTCTCTTGGCTAGTGTCTCTATCAGGGAAGCAAGGAATTAAAAGATGGATCCTGTGGGTGGAGTTCAGGTGCCTGATCACAACTGTCCTGTGCAGTTTGGGATGCCCTGGCATACCCTATGTAGCTTTTAGCTGCCCTTCTAGAAGGCCATAGATGTCCTAATAGTCCTGTCTCCTCCCTACCAGTAAGATAGCAGACATGTCACACCTGTCATATGTGGGTGTCTCTGAAGCATTTGAAATGGCAGTAGATAACTGTTTATGTAACTAAATCTCATCTGGTCTTTGGACTCAGTTAGCAAATTATGGAGCACAAAATATAAAGTAATTATGCAATGCAGTGTTTTAATACTTTTGTTTTAATATATGTTTAATGGGGTCTGGACTGAAGTCCCATTTCCTAAATTTTTGTGTTTAGCCAAAATTTAATGTATTTTCAAAGATTTTCAGTTTTACTGAGAGGCTTTCATACAACTCTGACTGTGAATCATGTGTTAATTATCTATCTCCTCTGCCTCTTCTAGCTTTTTTATATAACTTACTTTATTGCACTCAGTACTGTATTATTTAAATAGAGAAAACAAAATTTAGTGTGGAAGTAGTTTTGTAGAGGAAGAAGTTCCATATCCTTACCATATTAAAAAGCTGCGATGTTTGCTTGATTGATTGTTTTTAATGCTTCTTGACAGTTGCGATACAATGAAAAAGCTTTTATGTAGTTTTGCTTGGAAGTTTTTTGGAAGTTTTTGGACTAATATTTTCTGGTAGCCATAAATAAGCCCTCTTGACCCAAGTTATTTTTTATTTGCTTTCACATATTTCACATGCAGAGTTCTGTCGAATGTTTTATTCCAAAGGATTATGTCAGCATCAGTAACTCTGTGGGTGATATTCTGAGTACATGTTAAACTAGAAGGACTTGATTATGTTTACAAACATATGTTTCAATAACCAGCATGAATAGAATACTAGATTTCAAATGATGTTTTTGATTACTTGAAATTGAAAGTTATTACCATTGTGCTATTGTCAATTTAAAAGCAAGCTGGTGATAGGAACATTCGTTAAGAGTAGCGATTTGATCTTAATAGCATAAAAGATTATTCAAATCACAGCTTTTTTTTTTTTTTTAATCTGTTATTCAACTTCATTAATCTTTTGGGAGAGTTTTTCAGCAGTTTTCTTTTTAACTGTGCTCATAAAAAAAAATAATGTCTTCATTTTTTCACCTGTGGTGAGCTATGTGATCCTGCTAGTACGGACTGAAATTAGTAGGACACCTTTCATGCTTAATGCTGTGCATGGACCTTTATTTTTGATACTGGAATTATTTTTGGAAACCTGATTTTCTACTCACTGGCATTTTAAACATTTGGGTTAATGTTTTGAGCAGATACAGGCATGGCTCGTACAAAGCAGCTTTGAGGTATTGTTAAGTAGTATGTTGTAGGAGCTCCCCTGATGCTTTGTTCTCTCTCTCTGATTGAAGTGTATCTGCTCCCAACAAATATTTATACTTATGTTCAAACTCTTGAACATATCAAACCATTAAACCCATCCCACTTCATAGTAATGTGTGCTGCATTTCAGCCTTCTCGTAAGACTCTGTATTGCAAGATCTTTGCTACAGTTACAGGCTCTTAACCTCCATCTTTACTAACGGCATTGTACCTCTCACATGACCCAATTTCTGTACTTTCAAGGAAAGGTGCAAAAAAGCTCTTCTGTTTTGTAAAGTGATGCCATCTTTGTGGGTTTATATTGAGTTTCTTGGTGGATGGTAGTGAAGGTGGAAGGATGTTTTGCTTTGTTTTTAACTGCTTCCCAATGGGAAATACCTTATCTGTAAAAAGCCCAATTAGAAACTACAGAAATGCGTATGTTCACAAAATTTATGCTATATGGAGAACATGCATAATTTATGTTACACACTTGGGATTTGCACCTACTTTTTATTATTTTGTGGGAGGGAAAATGATGGATTGTCAAATCATGCTCCATGTTTTAATTTTTGATAGAATGAGCAAATATATTTATACAAGGTCACTCAACTCCTGTAAGGAAGGTTATTAATGTGAGAAATTATTTGCTGAGGTAAACCCCCTCTGTTAGACAGGAAAATTCATCACTCCAGACTTGTTTAGGCATGTACAAAATACAATGTAAATGTTGTTGAAATTTCAAGGGAATTAATGTTTTAGCCAAAATATTTTCAGGCTGTCCAACCAGTAATGCTGGGGTTGATGAGACCTGTTTTTGATGATCTCTGCACAAATGGTTTTTGTGATGTGATCCAAGGTTTAGGTTTGCCAAACATCAGCTAGTCTGTGCTAACACTCAGTTGAGTGTGCGGTGACTCCACAAGACATGTTTACCCCCTATTCTATTTGCAAAGGAGTAAGAACATGTTTATAGGTAGTTACTATGAAGAAACTAACGAGATGTAAATTGTGGCAAAGTGAAATTGCAGCTTTTCAGATAAATTATATGCTTTATAATAATCTAAGATTTCTTTTACACTTTTCTGTTGTTTTCGTTTAAAAGTTTGCTTTTCATATTGTGGTGGCATGTTAACTCCCCTTCAAAATTCATCTGTCACCTAAGTCAGTCTTCTGGAATCCCATTTCATTAGTATTCATCTTGTTCCCATATATCCACTCTCTGTAATTTTAAGGAACATGATGTTGTGGTCTTGCCAGTTGCTAGCAAATACTAAAAACTTTGGATCCCAAGACGCCTGAATTCAAGTTGCAAGTGAAGCTTGCTCAGGATGGTGATCACAGAGCAGAATGCTAATGATGGTTAGTTATCAAACATTTTGCCCTCTAGAAAATACAGTACCAGTATTTATGCTAGTCATGTTTTGAATGGTCAGTGATCATCAGTACAAAAGGGGAGAAGGTTATTCAGAGAGCTATGCAAGGTTCTCTGAATAAGCACAAAAGGTGTCTTGTGAACTTCCTAGCCCTGAAATGATGGCTATATGAGCAAAAAAGCAAAAAAAGCAAAAAAAAACAAAAAAAACCCCAAAAAACAAAAAAACAACCCCACCTGCACTCACACAACAAACAACAAAGAAAAAGAGGTGTAGTATAATGTGTAGGGTACTGTCATGACAATTCTGAAGATCTAAGTATCTCTCTCAGCACCACAATTTTCCTTTGTGACCTTGTCCAACTCCCTAAGACTTAGATTTTAAAAGTGTTTAAATAAGTGAAGATATTTCAGCTGTGATAAACAGGATTTTAGAAATTTTGAGAATCTTGCTTGGAACCTACCTCTTGCTCTTCCTCACAGAAAGGAAGCTGCAAGAAAACTAGAATGAAGATAATGGACTCTGACAAATTTAGGGAAAAGATAATTAAGCTCCTTGACGAAGATCATCTGAGGCATGCTGAGTTAACAGAACTGGAGAAATGGAGACTGTGGTAGAAGTGCAACTGCAAACTCTTTTGAGGAGTGAGAGAGAGAGAGGAAATGCTGCAAAATGCCATTATGGCTACATCAGGAGATCTTTGATAACCCGAGAACCAGAAAGAAATTGTACAAAAATGGAAGAAAGAAGTACTTTACTAAGCATAGGTTTAAAGAACTAGCTTGGAAATAAAATAAAAAAGTGAAAAGTGAAAACTGAAGTATGTCTGCCCTGGGGGTTGGGGTGGGGGGGAAGGTGACAGCAGGGGGGAGCAACTAGAGAAATGTAAATATATTACTGGGTTTCAACATAAGAAAAAAGGAGAACCTTAGTCATAAGGTTCCGTAGTCAGAACCATAGTCAGTCTAACGCAAACCCTTGGAAATAGTCTAGAACAAAGTATTAATGCCTTCAAGACGTGAATGTAATTATAGAATGTTTTTGTCAATACTGACAGGTTAACTGACCCATAGAAATCTGTAGATGTAACACAACTTGAGTTTAGTGTGCTCTTTCATACTGTCCTGCATGACATTCCTGTAGACAAACTTGGGTTCAGTTCAATCAGTATCGTGTGATGTACCAGATGTAATAGAATTAATCAGTTACTGTTGGCCTCCCTTCAAATTAGGAGGGCATGTCAGTTGGAGTCCAGCATGTGTTTGCCTTGGACAGAGTATTCTGTTCAGTGTTTTCATTAATAGTTTTGATGGTAGACTAGTGTATCCTTGCAAAACTTGCAGACAATATCAAAGTTTGGGGAGAAATTCCCTAACCTGGGGAATTGTATGGGGGCTTGTAGGGTGTCAACATTCAAAATGTTGGACACCAACTTTAAACCAACAAGCTGATATTCATTAAAGACAAGTGGAAGATGCACTCAGGAAAAAGACATTAAATGCACCAAGCAGAAAATATCTGGCTATTCAGGAGTATGGTACATATGAATCTAGGGGTGATAGTAGATCACAAATGAAACATAAGCTAACAATGTGATCCTGTGAAATATATGAACAGAAGCACTCTATACAAGACATGAAAAATAATTCTTCACTTCTGGTAGTGTTTTTGAGGCCGTATCTAGTAGATTGTTTAGTTCGGTTCATTTTGTGGGTTCATGGTTTAAGGAAGTTGTGAGCAAACCAGAGAAGGTCCAAAAAGAGAATAAGAATGATGAGAGATTTCAAAGACATGACCTATAAGGAAAGGTTGATAGAATTTGTTTTGTTTAGTATAGACAACAGAAGACTCAGAGAAAACATGAGGCTTCTGTGAAGTAGTAAACAGGACAGTGATCAGTTGTTTTTTATGGCCACTGAATGAAAGAAAAGAACAAGTTGGGTTAATTTACAGATTTAGATTAGAAAATAGGGGAAAAGAACAAAAGAAAAACTTATAAGGCAATGAAATACTGGCATTGGATAACCGCAGATTCTCTTTCTTGGAGGCTTTTACAGGTTCGCCAAACACCTGCCAAATAATTCAAGTATAATTGCTTTTCCTTATTTTAGGTAGTTGAAGTAGATGTTCTTTAGAGCTTGCATTCCACATTCATTAATATGCTTTCATGAAATTTATGTTTATTTTACCAGGTTTATTTTGTTCTTGTATGCCTCAGTTTCTTAGCATTAAAATACAATAAGAATTTTTCTACATTTGGTAGTCATGTTCATATATATGAAAAGTTGAGATTGCTTGGATACTGTGACAATGGAAGCCATATACATTTATACTGTAGAGTGATAGACAGCTATTCTATGAAGTCATTGCTAAAATGACATCTCTTTGTCTTGAATTCTTGCTTTCTATTTCTGGGAGTTCAGAGGCTTATATAGTGGTTTCATAGAGTTGAGAAGGAAGTATCTAACCTCAGTTGTGCCTCTTGGGACCCCTTGGACAATTTTTGGAGAAGTGCATTTGCATATCTCCAATCAAATCTTTGGTAAGTATGGGAAAAGTTCCTAGCTGCCAGTTTTGACAGCCACAATTCTGGCAGGTGTTAGCCTTGAAGGAGAAGGAGGAAAAAAAGAAAAAGTAATAGCATTGGTATTTTTGTAGAGCTTGGGTGACATTTAATATTACCTGCTAAAAATAATAAAAATAAAAAGGCAGGAATGAGAAGGAGAGAAAAAGGTTCCAACTCATGGAACAGATAATAGTAATCTAGCATTTTAAAGCAAGTTCATGAGTATTTCATCTTTGAACAGTTCCACTTTCAGCCAGTTAAGTTGAAAGTGGAAATAAGAAATTACAGGCTGAAGGAATGGGGTTAAAAATAAATCTTCTAGTGGGCTGGCAAAACTTCAACTTCTTAGGGAGAGGTAGTTTAGCTAACTAGTATTTTTCTGATGTAATTTTTACAGGAGAAGGTCTGGTACCGCTAAATGTTTCTTACAGGGAGGTTACTTTAAAATAAAGATAAAAATGTGTAATACTGATTTTTATATGCAATAAATA
This sequence comes from Dromaius novaehollandiae, assembly GCF_036370855.1. Taxonomy (NCBI): domain Eukaryota; kingdom Metazoa; phylum Chordata; class Aves; order Casuariiformes; family Dromaiidae; genus Dromaius; species Dromaius novaehollandiae. Next base: position 178,466,327 of record NC_088098.1, read on the forward strand.
CATTTTTAGGTGTCTGAAAGATTTAGAGAAGAAATATTATGAAAGGGAGAGATGTCCCTTTATATATTTTGCTTGTATTTGTGATTGTGATTATACTTCTAAACAATGAAAGAAGTTTTCTCTAACTTTTGAGTTAACTGTGTGGTCATTCTCAAGAGAGACTTTAATCCTGTTTTGGCTTGGCACCGCTTATTTTAATGGTTTTCTCATTTTCTTTTACAAGGAGCCTACAGTCTTCTGAATTCAAAACTGTTGTAAGAAATTTTACTTGAGGAAGGATCACATAATTTGACCTGGAGGTCACATTAGATTTTCTCTTGTATTGAAGTATCATCGATAGTATTAATCTGTATTAATCTGTATTTGTCTTTTGTTTTCTGCTATATGTTATCATGATGCATTGCCATTATAATAACAAATAGCCTGTCAACACATTTACTGGACTGCGACCCTCTTGGGATAATCACTGAATTTTCATCAAGACTGCAATGATTAGTGTTTCTGATTGTGATAATCAAATAACTAATTAGCTATCATGTTTTAGAAAAGACAAAATTAAAAATGTTTCTAGAATAGCTTGACACTGAAATTTTATCTACTTCCACTTTCTTCAGAAATCTTTGAGTAAGTCGGAGGAAATAGAGGTTGCTTGTTTTTATTGGAACAGAACTGATTTGTTTCTCTGTCTGTCCTGCTATGTAAAGATCTGTACTGTGTACCTTCCCCATAGTATCTGAGCACAAGTGATTAAAGAATTTGGTGAGTTTACTAGTGGACAGTGTAACACAAGATAGCTCTTTTTTCTGGGTTTTGTATGTTTCTTTTGCCTTACTTTACATTTTGTGCCTTTTTCATGAATTTTCAGGGGTGTTAAAATCTGATTAGACTTCGGAGTAGAGGCAGAGAGAGATCTTGTCTTCACAGATTGGCTCACAGCAGTGCTACATTGTGGTGCTGAGCTGGTCGCCTTCTCACCTTTGCATGTATTTTCTCTTTCTGGATTTGTACGTGATGGAAGCTTGTGTTGTTGTTTTGTTTAGGTTTTCTGCCTTCAGAAGCCAGTGTCTGAATGAAATTTCTGTGTGGGTTTTTTTCTTGTTTGTTCTTTGTTTAATGGTGGTGGCAGGCAAAGAAGACAACATAACGAATGCTCGAGTCTGTTAGAGGATGCGTTGCATGCAATACCAGTTCTTTGCTAGTTCCCGGAACTACCGTTGGATCCAGATATTTGTAATTGCATTGTTTTCCATGCTGTCCTTCATCTGTGCTCATTTTAAATGTCACAGAGAGAGGTGGTGACATTATGCTAATTTGTAATGGATTCCAGTGTTACATTGCCCCATTTCTTTGACCTCAGCAAAGAGCACTTGCTGAGAAGAACAGAGGATGATTACCTCCCCTCTGAGCATGAACTAGCTGCTATGGCTACATGACCTTGGATTTAAAGAATAAACTCTAAAATTGCTGTGCAGAGGTTGTGCGGGTTTTGTGCCTAAAACAAAGAAGGGATTTTAAAGAGGTTTTTTTTTTTCTCCACTGTGGCTGAATTTATAGATTATTCGTTATACAATACATCTTTCAGTCAGAAATTCCCCTCTCTAAGTTTATAAGATCAGTTTTCAGTGAATGTGAAAAGCAAAGTGGCCCTCATATATTTAGGATATGCTCTTTAAGAGGTATCAAGCTTCTATAGAAGAATTAGATGAAAAGACTGAGTATTGCAGTTTATTATGAGTTCATGGCTGGAGTTATCCTGCACCTGTATCAAGATAAGGATCTTGCCTTAAAGATCGCTGTGGTTTGATCCTCCCGCTGCCTAAATGCAGGAATTATTGAGCTCCCGACTACAAAAGGACTCTCAAAGCAGCCCCTGAAACTGTAGCAATTCTATACTGCTAGAATAAAAAAAAAAGATGGCGGCATCAAAGACATAGTTCAGCCATTAATGCTCCTTTTAGAAAAGAACTGAACAGGGTCATGTGGGAGGACCCTATGAATGGTAAAATTGAAGGAAAATTTCAATCTGCCTTTGAAAATACATTGGCATTAATATGATTTTGAAGAGCATGAATAAGAAGCTCTACAGTCAAAGCACTGCTGCAGGAGCAGGTTTTTGGCCTTTTTTTATGTCAGTTACAATTACACTGCAGCTCCAAATAGGAGGTGAGTAAAGCCTGAGGACATGATTCTGCATTCATTCCTCACACCAAACTTCCCCTTATGATCAATGGGAGTGTGAGGGGGAGTTTTGTGTTAGGTTACACTGCTTCAGTTCTTTGTTCTGGTTATTCACAGTGAAAGGTGTATCCACTGTATAACTTCCTTATTTCTCTTCAATCATAGGTTTCGTAAGTAGAGCCAAAGAGAAGGAGCAAGCAGAAATTTTTTCCTCTTGGAAGGAATTATTATTTGTCTGTCTTCAGATGCATTCTGATACTTCAATTTTAATAGAGTAGGTGCTTCATACTTGAGGAGAGTCAGATGCCATTCCATTTTATCTAAGGAATAACTGGTATTTTTAGGTAATACCTTTGCTTTTGAGTCTTGTCACTCTTTTATTTTCTTTTGGTGATTGTCAGATTGTTAACGACACTGAATTGAAATCTCTAAGGCTATCAATGGACCTAATGAATTTGATTTTTCTTTCAGTAGATGAATGGGAAAAGTAAAATTGTGTCCTGTACAGATGCAGAATGAATGTCAATTGTAGGTTATTGTAGCATTTTTTTCCCATCTTAAAGACAGATTTATGTTTGTTCTTGGAGGGAACAGAACTTAGCTTTGATACCCTGTAGGGCTTCGTAGATTTTTCAATTTTGGAGCAGGCTGGACTCTTGTGTAGATTGACAAATGAGGAAAAAACAGTGATATTATTAAAAACCTTAGCTTCTTTTCAGTCATACTGGATGTATGTCTTCATATTTAGTACCTTCCACTTCCCTCCCCCAAGCTTGCTTATAACTTTCTGTTCCTCAAAGTTGGCAAAGAAGAAAATTTAAGACAGTATAGAATGACAATTTTTATTGTTTGAGATACAGTTGTGTTAAATTATTCTCCAGGTTTATGAATCATCTTATTTCAGAGTATCATCCTTTATTCTGATTTTATCAGATTCACTGTCCCTCAGTCCAAATTAAAGAAATCGTTTTTTGTCTGAAATCTAAAATGACCATTTTAGATGTGTGCACACACGCTTGTGCAGTTAATGAGCAGCTTCATTATTTTGTGCTCAGAATGTCCTTGATTTTAAGACCCTGATACATTATAAAAATCTAGTAAAATAATTATTTGCTTGTTTTGCATTCCTGTAAATTTCCAGATGTATATGAAGAAAAACTGTAGTTTCAACTGTTTGATTACATGTCCAAGCACATGCATAAGAGCTGCTAAAATGCGCTTGCTTTTGAGTGGATTGTGACAGGTGCTTAATAAAGGGATCTTCCATTAAAATTACATTGCAGTTTGAGAACTATAAATGCATTTGAACTCTGAACTAAAATACAAAGATTTTTCATATTTAGACAGGCAATCACTTATTTTAATCAGATACCAGTATTATACTGTTGTACTTCACCTATTTCAGAAAAAAAAAATCTGTTGAATATGCTATGCCACTGCACAGAAAATTTTTATTAGCACAGCAGCAAGGTCAGATTCCACATTAAATAAGTAAAAGGGGTTAATTCTGCAGTGTAGAGAAGTGTGCATAAAATTGTACAGTACAAATTGTATGTGCACCGTACTTACAATGCTTCAATTCTTTAGTACCGTCAGTCTGCTTAGCAGCAAATGGAATGAATTCCTTTAGCTATTAATGAAAGTACCTGATGTATTCTTCCTTAGGCAGGCTTTGGACCAAAATGGCATTTATATTCAGCTGGCTGTAAAGTTACAAATGCCTACATTTCTTGTCTCAATTTATTTAAAACATAATGTTAAGGTGTAGTCGAGAAATCACGGTGGCCTGTAATGCAGATCTGTAGAGCCAATCTAGCATGTAATTTTTTGTAATTTAAAACCTTTCAGAACATTTTCCTTCTATGAAATGAATTTTTGGCAAGACAATAGTTATTTGTGGGGAGCAAACAAAGAACTGGCAAAGCAGATCCCATTATTGTTCAAAGTATATTTTGATGAGAATTTTGTTTAACTGTATAGCCATAGCAACTTGGTCAGAACAGGGAATAAAATTCAAATATAATGGTCATGAACCATTTAAACCTGAGAATAATAACAAGCACAGGATTCACACCAAAGTGTTTCTGTATTCCTTCTGCTTTGTGAGTAATGACTCAAAAATGCATCCAGTATGGACATAGTAAGATGGAGAGATGGATAGTCATTGAATGTGAATGACCTTTGCAGTTGAACTTTGAAATAGAAGATTGGCTCTTGTAAGTGCAAGGTTTTGCTTACCATTTCTCCATTCACCTCTTTCTCTGCAGTGTTGCCTTGGCACGCTTAATGCTTTGTTGGATTTTAGCAGAACTAGTCTAGCTTGTATATTACAGATCATTTCCTAGGAACCTGCTGGGTTACTTTCAAAAAGGGTGTGATTCTTCAATTCGTAATTATATTACCAGCAGTTCTATCATAGTGGTACATTTAATGTATTATTTGTAAACTTTTGCTAGATTATTTTCAATGAGTAACTGAAATGGGTTTTTTTAATGTTCACAGTATGATGGCTGTTACATGTGTAATAAATACAGTGTTAAACTCAAGTTCTAATTTAAATATTATCAAGCAATACTGTTTTTTTCTCTCTTTCTTTCTTAATCACTGTAAAATAAGATGTGAAAATAAATCTGGTTTTAAGACTTACTTTCACTGATATTTTTAAGTGTGTTTGATTAAGAACATAAGCCAAAGATCTGTGTGTTCTAAACATGTATATTTAGGATACAAAATACAGTAGAAAAAATGATATCAATTTTCAATGTTTTTATCTTTCAATTCAGATTTACTCTCAGAATTTCAGAGATAAAGGAACTGAATTATTCTTATAGTGACATGTATTCAGAATGAAAATCTGAAGGAAATCCTTCTCCATATTTTCAGAAAGAAAGGAAAATGATAGAGTAATAGAACCACAGTGTCATTCAGGATGGCAGGGATCTCAGGAGATCTCTAGTCCAACCTCCTGCTGAAAGTAGAGTCAGCTCTGAGGTCAGACAAGGCTGCTCAGGGCTTTGAAAACCTCCAAGGATGGAGACTGTGCAACCTCTCTGGGCAACCTGTTCCAGTGCTTGCGTATCCTTAATTAGGAAAAAGTCTTTCCATACATTCAGCAACAGTTCCACATTTTCCTTGTTCAGCCTTTTACTACTAGTATAGCTGTAGAAGCTCTTCTTGTTGCCCTTTATGTCCTTTGCAAGTATCAATTCTAGACAGGCTTTTGCTTCTCTAACACCATCCCTGAATGCCCTAGCAGTGTTCCTAAATTACTCCATTGTAACTTGTCCCTGCTTCCACCTCTTGTAAATTGCCTTTTTGCATTGGAGCTATACACTATTGTACAACTGTATAATATTGTACAATATCTCATTGTTCGATATTACCACATTATGCATGTATTTATTTGGGATGGGGTTCTGCTGGTAGAATTGCATTAGACCTAAAAGAAAAAAAAAACATTACTTTGACTGATATTTGGTTGTTTGAATTCACTTACTTCACTGCTAAGTTCTTTCAAATTCTTTCCCATCAAACAGATATATTGCTTTGTTTTAAATATCCTTTGCTAATACAGCATTTAAAAAAACACCAGTCATTTTGCATAGTAGGATGAACAAGTATTTTATGGTGACTGATCATTGTAAGGTTGACAGGTCCATTTGTGAAGAAAATGTATGGTATCTTTCTGTGACTTATCCTATTTGTATCAGCATATCTTTTCTTTGGGACTGTTCTTCCAGCTTTAATAAACACTTGAACACTGATTTTAACAGTGTTAAGTATCCTTCTAGAGTGTTGCATAACAGACATGCAACTACAGAAAAAAGCAAACTTACTGCTTAGAAACCCTCTGTGTTGGTTTCTGTAGACCTGCTAGTACTGGAAAAATTGCAGTTTCTGTTGGGCTCGGATAGATGTGGAGGTGAATATTCAGTAGAAGAACTTCTGATGACATCCTGAAATCATAATTGTGTTCTATATACTTTCAAGAATTTTTTTTTTGCCTTTTTCCTGATAATAATCTCAGAGCCTTAAGAATGTATAGATGTGTATGTGCACATTTAATGCTTCTCTTATTTAGAAGTCAATGATACCAATTCTGAATATTACAATATTCTACAGACCATATGTGCAGATACTTAGCACTGCTAATATGTGCAACTAAAAAGAAATTATGACTTTGTAAATTTTCTGCTTCTTTGGCTATTATTATGCTATGATATTTGCGATGATATAAGACACTGTATCTTTGCTTCTGTCTATGTATTTATTTGCTGTTATACTCCAACAGCCTGTTGTGTTATACTTCAGTCTTTGTCTGCGTAATTGCGTGCTTAATCAAATTGATTGGGATGTGTTCCAAGAACATTTAACATGAACCAAACTTGACTGCATATGCATCAGACATAATGAATAAGAGTTCATATCCTTCTCCAGATAAACACATAATTTGAGAACTTTGCAAGAATTATTGCTGCCAAAAGTTGTTGACTAAGCAAAATGGAAATCAGTCTTGCATGTTAAGGTTTCAGCCCTACAAAGATTTAAGAATTCATCTATGTGCTTCACAGGACTAAATTGCCCACTAATGGTAGTAAATCCTTCTCAGGTGTAAATTTATATGTATGCATGAAAGATTGTATGATTTCCCTCCTCCTCCCAGAAGAAAACCCTGTATTTGATCTGTATTTAACTTTGAAGAAATTTTCCACTTTGTTTTATATGCTTTGTTTTAAGTTGGGCTGCAGTTCTTATCTATCTCCTCCATTCCATGTTCTTTTAACTCTGTTTCCTGGCCAAAAGATGTAAAGAAATGCATTTCCTTTAGGGCGTTTACATTTAGAGCATGGGGTTCTTAATGGGGGAGTGGAAATTGGTGGTACTTGAAGTGAATGAATAAATAAAACATGGCTTAGTGAGGAATAACTGGTGTAGCTGAAAGAGTGCTAACTCAGTCCTGATATCTGTTAGTATTTTAATGCATCCTGCAGCATTAATATATGACTCCTGCCTCCTTAATTATAGCAAATACATTTTATAATGGTTCTATTGATCTTTTGTGAACAGTGTTGATCTTGTAAAAAGGGTAGGTGGAGCAGCTGAATAAGGGCACATGCTGCTATTGCTTTGCAGCAGGGTAGTAACACTGAAGTGCTTTTTAAACAAAAGTATTCAATTATTTGTGGCTTTGATGTAGCATATATTTTCAATATTATAAAAATTAAGTGAATATCTTTCTCAGTTTCATGACTTGGACTGTTATCAGCTTCTGTCATTCACAGGGAATTACGTCCAAAAATTGTGATAGATAACATGTAGCTGCTGTAAAAGCTAGTGAGATGAGGTAATGCTATGTAGGCAGTACAGATTGTCCCTGAAATATTCAATGTAGCATTTGTAAGAGCTTTTGCCAATCACTAAAGATAGGCATTACGTAATTAAAATGAAAGAAACAGCTTCTTGAGTTGAATCAGGTTTTTATAAGGAAACTAATTAGTGATTTTAAAATAAGAATGATATTTTAAAGTTGGATAAACCATTGCAGAAAAGTAGTAATAAGGATCATAAAATAAAATCAGATTCATGCTATATTATTTTTTGTTTGAATCAATATCAGCACCTCCCTGCCCCCCAAGTGCTCAAGTCTGGTACAGAACACAGAAATCTCTGAAATTGGCTTGGAGAAACTGTTCTATGTATAATACTATTTTTATTTGCTGATTAGATATAAAATCTAATTGAAATACAAAACACAGAGCTATGTATTTTCTCTGGTTTTGCAATGTTTCTGAATCTAGTATTTCTTTTTTAAGTAGTTTGGAAACACAAGCTGACTGGATAAAAGGTGTCAAATATCTCACTCCAAAAAGACAGATACATCCTTTTGACATTACTCACAGGGGTAGTTTTGCATAATTCAATGAAATTGGAGAGAATACTTGGTAATAAGAATAAAGGTCAGAAGAGCAGGAGGAAAAAATGTCCTCCTTTTGCAAACAAAAAGCTTAAGTACGTTATGTGATGAATATCATGCATCACTGGATGGGAGAAAGAATTGTGTGGGATCTGACAAGTTCCAAGCACTATCTAATGGGATTTTTAAAATCCATATTTTATTGTGACTTTTCAGATACACTGTTTGTTATAATTTAGCATATCCTTCAGAGAAATTACCTGCCCTTCAGGAAAATGAGCAGTTATAACAGGAAGCGTACTTGCTTGTACTATTGAGGTCTCTGAATTCATTCTGTCTCTCTCACAAGATGGAAAAGAAACAGCATTTCAGAAGGAGGTTGCATTATAAAACATTTAGACTACTGCTATAAAAGTGCACTATTTGCTGGAAAGAAAGTAGAACCTAAAGGTCCTATTCAGTGTGACCTTAATGCAAAGCAATACCCTGCCGAAGTTAGTGAATCCTTTTCTAGCGTATTTGTCGTTATTGATTATTCTCAGTTTATGTCACAGTAGTTAAAAATCCCATTTCATAAAGAAAATGCTGCAAAATGCAGGTACTGCTCATGAAGATTAGGCAGACTCGGGATCAAAATCCCGTTTTAGAAATAGAATCTGAGTCTGGCAAGGAAGAAGGAATGAGGAAGGATTTGTATGGTATCCTATCTTTCTGCCTCCAAAGTCCTCGTTGCAGTTGTTAGCTGAGAATAAGAATGGCTTACAAATTGGTGGGGAGGATGTGAAATCGGACACTGTTCTCTTCAGTGCTGAGTCCTCCGATGCATGCTTGCGTTCTGGTCTGCCAATGATTTGGACCCATACAGGGTCCAAGATTGCAGCTGTCATCTGTGTCCTGTTTGCTGTGAGAGCCCATAACCCAAAGACATATTGCCTCTCATCTTTTTGAGATTTGTCCAATTTGTGTGTTTAAAGATTGCTGCCATCTGAATAGGAATCAAGAACTGATATAAATGGGTCATGATATGTTTGTAGCCTTAGGATCGAGACCGAGGCCTCAACTCCCCACCAGCAGAGAAACGGAGAGGGATGGAATACATGAGGTGCTTGGATTGACATATTCTTACTGAGTTTGCTCACCTGGGAATTGGCAGTCGCATTTTGCATTAGCTTAAAAATCTTAAAGCATAGCAGTGTATATGGTAACCTAGCTTGAGTATTTTAAAAGGGAGTAGTTTCCTAGATAGCTGACAGTGAAAACTTTGTGTATAGTCAATATATCATCATTTTGGAAGGAGTCTAACACAGATCCATAATCTGGATCTGAGTTTTTATGCCTATTCAGCCTTGCTCTGCAATATTATAGGGCTTTTTATACATAAGTAGACTTTCAGCAATTTCCATGGCTTGCTTTGTTTGGGGTATTTGATATTATTCTCTTCTGTAATGGAATTCCTTGTTGATAATCACCTTGAGCTATAAGTAGCTGACTAGTTTTTCACAATCATTTGGCAATCTAATTCAGTGCAACTCACTCTAGCAAAGTTGACAGTATTCTCACAACTGTGCATGCAGTCCCTATGTGATAATTTCTAATTTGCAGAAGACTGGAAAAAGACATTATGAGGTATGTTTCTAGGGAGTCTTCATGTTTGTGTCACTGACTTTCTCCTTGATCACTTGGAGGGTTCTCTTTTATATTGCTGTTTCCTCATTAAGTTTGTTGCCATTTTAAACCATCTGTTTTTTTCATGATGTTTTCTATATACTATTAATTTATTAATACTGGTTATATAAAACTAAACAAGTGAAAAATACTTTTACATTAATGTCATGAGGTAAAATGGTCCTAAAAATATGCTCCAGAAATACTGCTTTTCAGTCAAGCAGTTCAAAGTACTGATTAAACTTGACAACTCATATTAGATTCCATAGTGGAAAACTTCTTGTGAAGGTAGCTTACTACTTTTCTGTTTTATTTCTGTTTTATTCAGTAATCTGATTTCCAGAACTCTCTGAAAAATGACCACTGAGCATGCCCAGGTCAACTCCACATTACATGGTGAACGATGCATCGTAGGCACATTGGACTCATGGTACATGTAATGGGAGGGATAGTCTAATGACATTTGCACAGTAATTTGAATGTATACTTAGTGAATACAGTTTATCTGCACATGCATCATAGGTCTTCCACAAGACCTGCTAACATTAGCAGATTCACCAGTAGTATCAAACTCAGTCATCATTTGATTAAGTTATTAGATTATCTTTTTTTCTGGCCTTCTCACCTCATTTGATTACAGAGTCATTGAATTATAAGTGCTTACCAATCTTTCTAAATCAGAGGTAACTTATTTAACACAATACTGTGTTTTCTCTACTCAATGTATTTTTCTTATGAGAGTACTTACAGATTTGTATGCTTAATCTATATAGGTGGGAAAACCAGGCCACAGTTATCTATGACTTCTTCAACTTTTAAACTGTTGTGACAATCTTCCAAGTTTCAGATGTAGCCTGGCAATAGTTTCACTGTAATATGCTTATTGTTGTCCAAATGTGGAGAGAATCCGTGTCAACTAGTAGGTAATTTCAGAAGATATTTAGGGTTGGATGAATTTGACTCCTCGTTTTCATGTTTGTTTTAATTTTAATTAAGAGTACCTTAAAACTTAGTTCATCATTTGGAATTTTCAGTTTTTGATGCTCATAAGCATATTTTAGCCCAGTAGGGGGTTTTGTCATTATAGGACTTTTTTGGTCTGTGACAGACAGTCTGGTATGAAAGGTTGGAAACCTGCAGACGGAAAATCCCATTGCAAAGCAGAGGGCTGGCATATACCCTCTGTCTCCCCTGAGCTAAGTGGATCTGCTGGCGTTCATCTATCCATACGTGCCCAGAAATGGACATTCTGTAGGAATGCTTAGCTGGACACTGTGTACACTATACAGATCTTCATAGTGACACCAGCAAATATGGAAAGGAATGAAAAATACAGTACCTCTTGAAATGGTTAAAAAATAAAGTACCTCTTAGACTGTTCTGAGCGGAGAAGATCCTGGCCTATAAAATAAGATGGGGATTGGGTTTGTCTGTTGATCACTGCAATTGTAAGAGTATGAGGGACAGAAACTGGTTGGATCAGCCTATTTTTGTGTAGTTTTTTTTCTTGTTTTTTGCTGTTTCTTTTAGTTTGTTTTAATTCCATGTTGAAGGAAGAATAAACAGCAGTCCAAACACCTCTATTGATTTCTCTGGTTGATCATATGCTGCAGCCCAGTGGTTGACATGCCTGATCAAGAAGATACCAGTTTAGCTGTGGTAGTGCTGCATTGGGTAGCAGCATGGGCAGTGTAGCATGGGCTGAAATTTCATCCCTCTTCTCCTTGGGGGTTTGGCTGTGCTGGTGTAGCAGCTGGAGTGTCCTAAGCTTGTTCCAATGCCACTGGTTGCCAAATTGCCTGAGTTATATTTGGGGTCTGACTGCAGTTGTGCCTGGGACTATAGTATAGGCATACCCTCAGAAACAGCAGGGGTGTAAGTTGTTACACTTGGAAGGGAAGTGGGTTTTAAATTTGTGGTAAAGTAATTGATGAGAAACACAAAGGGGTTTTTTGTTATTGTTTTGTGTTTGATTGCTGTAAGTGACTATGTTAAATGCTCAGCAGTTTATAATTTCTAGCAAAATTAAAACCTTAGTGTGTATCCAAAAAACTAAAGTTTTTTCTGTGAAATAAATAGATTATGAAGATGCAAATTTGTAAAAAGCTTATCCTACCATTTAAATAGTCTTTAAAAATTCAGCAATTGTCCTTTCAACTCAGGATTTTTCTGTAGGATTGATCTGAATTGCAATAAGGTTCAAGAGGAATCAGGCCTCAGGTACCCCTTAAAAAGGATCAACTTTGCTGACCTAATCAGAAAATGCCAAAGGATATTTGGGAGGAGGAGAATAGGCTGGGGAAGCAATGAATCTTTAGTTTGTTTTATTGACTCCCTCAGAACAGCCTCAGGGTCTAAAATTTCAGTCAGAGAAAAAGGCCTCTCCTTGTCTTAACTCCACTAACTTTACTTTTTTATTTTCTGTTTCTTTTCTTTTTTTCCCCATGCATACGTGTCTTCTGGCAATATTTGTACTGGAAGCGCTCCCCACGCACATACTTGCTCTGTGAAAACTTGAGAGAGAATTCCTCTGCTCAAAAAAAGTGGAGGTATCCTTGTAATTTCTCACCTTTGTACAACAAGAAATTAGTGAAATTTTCCTATCCCCTATCTTTGTTATACTATTAAAAGTTCTTCTGCAAAAAAACTATTTGGACAGCTTTCACTGCATATTCAGGTTTTCATTTTTAATACATTTGTGCCTTAGATCAAAATAAAGAACAGTATGGAACAGCATATGAACACAATGTAATATTCTAGAGTGTAAATTAGGAAATTTCAAACTGAGGTTGCTGCCTTGCCATTCATAAAAGTACATGGAGATGCTATTTTAAGTGATGGTAGTGTTTGCTTCTCTTACATATCTGTTTGTATAGAGAATTCAGGATAAAAAAAAAATGAATTTCTAAGGGGATCTGTCCTACCTGTAATAGAATGCAAGATTTCGCAATGATGGGCATCAAAAACATACATTTCCTTTTCTGTTTTCATTCCAACTCAGTGTTATGCATCTCTTTAATCTAATATATTTTTTGATCTTTTCTTGAGGAATAAAAGTGTTACAGGATATTTTTCTTTTGCTGGTGTTGTATCTAGGCAATAATAATTACAGATTAAACATTTTACTTTTGCTTATAATGAGTTTCTCATCACTTTGTAGTCAGGTATGTATCATTAAACACCATGCTTCAGAATGAAGTATGAATGCTTGTTATAACTGTTTTATTTTAAAATAAGTACTTCCATGATGGGGTTTCTTTTTCTTTTTTTTCTTTTTTAAATGGAAATAAGACATTGCATTGATCTTCTGTTTTGTAAAAACTTTTAACAAAATAAAATTTATAATCAAAATGAACTTTGTTACTTATCTCAATCTGATAAACAAGGAATCTGATCATCATGATTAATTATCACCAGTCTGAGTTAAGAATTCCTTTTAAATTGCACTTTCTTGAATTGCTCTTTAGAAACAAGACCTGGAGATTTTATTTGGAAGAAAAAGAATCATGCCATCAATATTGTTGCAAAAGTAAATGACTGTTTCTAAATTGATATGTATGGGATACTTCCAACTTGGGAAGAACATTGTGCCGTATCTCATTTTTCATAAAGGATGAGACCACGGTGGATGCATTTTTTGCATTTGGTTTTCCATGGGATCAGATCAGAATTTTACTCAGCCTTGATACAGACAGTTAATCTTTGCGTGAGAGAGGATTTTTTCTGTGAGTGAAGGTGACTAAATCAATTCCTTACAACGGGAAGAAATAGGAGACACAATTCAGAAGAACCGAAAAGAGATCATTATAATCGGAGAGTGCTGTATGTAAGGTTAAGCGTATATGAAAACGTTTGTCATAGTGGGCATAGACAGGCAAGTCAACCAAGGTGTGGAGAATATAAAATTAAAAAGCCAACATTAAAATGGTTCAGAATTCATCCTGTGAACTCCAGAAGTGCTTTAAATCTTTTTTGTAATGTTAGGTAGTCTGTTCTTTAAGTATGTACTTTTAATTAGGGGTCACATCACTGTAGGAACTGAGTGAATCAAAAGTAGTAGAAAATAGAAATCACTGCAGATTTCCAGAATAATACTTATATTCAAGAGGCTTAATGGTATGTGAAAACAGGTGGAAAATGAATGTAGTTTGGCTTACATCTGGGAACAAATGGAATTTCTGTGCAGTGTAGAACTTGTTGGAAAATAGGGGGAAAATAACTATATTGCATTTCCCCTACCCCTTCCATCCTTCATCTAAGATTTTATGTGTTCCCCCCACTCTCTTTAATGCATGTGTCTAAAGCCTCTTCTTCACCTGCCTCCTTCGCAGAGGACATTAATTCCTTTAGTCTTCCTTGCTCATCATCATTTTTTGTTCAAACTCTTGCAATTTTATTTTTCAAATACTTCTCTCTTGGTTCAGACAGTTGTGGCAGTTCTTCCATAGCTGCTACCTCATTTCACTGAATTTAAAAGGGAACTTTAGGAATATGATGTGTGTAATGGATTACTATTTTCCATCATAACAAATTCTGTGTACCTTCTTTCACTAAAGGTATGAATAAATAAGTGCAACTATTATTTATTTTGACTGAGCAAATTTAAATCATCTCAATGTGCTTTTAATTAATCAATTAACATACATAAGAATGGTGCTACTGCACTCTGACCAAGAGTTTATTTAGTCCATCATATGGCCTTCAATAATAAGGAAAAAATAGAAGATCTGGGCAAACATATTATCTATATACCACAGAGGGGTATTTTTCCTGTGCAGTCTGTGGTTTAAGGTCCTGCTGGATCTGGAGTTGTATTTTATCTTTTATTCAAGGGATCTTGATGGACTTCCATTCTGCAGTTATATAGAATAAAAAAGGACTTATTTTTGTTTTCTGCTGAACATTTAGACAGATTGATGAATTTTATTTTACATTTCACTGAATTCAGCTGACAGCTGAAACTGAAGTAAAGTAGTTGTTTCTTTGCTATTTCTGTAGTTACTTTTCCCAAACTCTGGGATATTTATTAAAACCCCACTGGAAGTCACATGAGGCTTTGTTTCAGTGCAAGTAGCTGTTCCCTGTCACTGTCTTTGCTTCAGCTGAAGTAGTTTTACCAAGTCATCTAGTGTGCAGAGTATGGGTTTCTCTGATAAGACTTCTTCCCTTATAGGAATGAAATCCAAAAATCAATGTCAGATGGAAATCAAAGTTCTTAAAGTTTGAAGGATTGATGGAAAGAGATTTTAATGAGTGCGAATTTCAAGCTTTACCCTTATAAATTTGGCAGAAAGGGCAAGCATGGAATTCCTGGGTGCAGATGTCTGGCAGAGATATTCAAAAATAGGGAGGTTGAAAAAAGTTTAAATGAAAATCAGGGGTAACATTTTGATGGAGTGGAAAACATATTTTCCACATTTCACCTAGAAATGTAACTCAGAATTTGAGGAAATTAAGTATGTCCCTGTACCTTTGTGAAACTGGATGATAACCACATTCCAATTACTTCTCAGTTAAAGAAGCATCAAACTTAATTGCTTCTATTCAAGTAGCTATTTTTTCTAATTTAAACTAAAAAAAAGCAAAAAAAAAAAAAAAAAAAAAAAAAGGAAAAGGAAACAGTGTTAATGAAGACACCAGCCAAGCTGACTGTTTCAGGCAGAAGACCCATACAAAAACAAAACATTTCTGGGAAATGGTGGAAGGGGATGCCTTTCTGTGAACTGCATGGGTTTTTTTTGTTATTTTTTAATAATATTTCAGCCAGCACATCACCACACAAAATATTCTGTAAGCTAAGGTTAATTTTGTCAGTGATCAATTCTAGCCATATGAAAATAAAGCAATTTTTAATTGATAGCACTGATGCATGCATATATTTATATAAATTTGCTTTCTTCATGTTGGTTTTATGATCATTTTGTCCTGCTTACTCCTGTTATATTTTGATTTGCTAAAAACCGTGTACTTATGTGGTACATTGGATATTGGCACTTAAGAAGCTAATTTAAAACTATGATGGGCAAATCCTTTAAGTGAAAATAGAGGTAGTTGTTCTTTCTTCATGTAACAATATTGAATGAAAAATGAGTAATAAAAACACAGAAAAGAAATAAATTGGAAACTTACTCATCACAATATTTGGGATCTATAGCAACTAATGCTAAATCTGATATTTGCCTCTTTCTCATATTTATTCTGAAATAAAAATGCAAATAAGAAATGAAAGGGGAAAAACATTTAAAAAAAATGACTGCAATAAGAAAGCATTTTTGGAATAGGCTATATGATCAACTGAAATAAGGGTTTGCTTCTTTTGATATTCTAGGGAGATTTTCAATAGATATTGGATTGGAAACCAAGGCCTTATGCTTTCCTCAGAAGTTTATGATAAAGGTATCTCTTTCTTATGTACACTTGTGCAACAACCTCGCCTGTCTTTTGTGTAGTACAAGAACTTTACAGGTAATAAGAGTTTGAAAGAACTCTGCATGTCACAGGTGTAGTCTGTGTAAGAGCCTTCCTGTACCCAACTGCATGCAGATAAAACTGGCAATTGAGAATCTTCATCCTTGGAGGTTTCCAAAACTTGCCCAAGCAAAGCCCTGAGCAACCTGATTTTGTGTTGAAGTTCGCCTCTGCTTTGAGGAGAAAGTTGGACTAGATGATCTCCAGAGTTCCCTCTCAGCTTTAATTATTTTACAGTTTGAAGCTGCACTATCTTTTAAAAGTCAGCATATTAATTGTTCTCAGATTGCACCTTCCTGATGCACCGGCATCATGCCCAGACTCACAGCCATTGAAAAATATTCAGCTTTAGCTCTGACAGCTGGAGTTCAGATGTCTGAAAACTGCTGAAATTAAATATGGCAGCTCTCCCTGGACATTCCCGAACCTTTTGGTCTATAGTGACCTAATTAGAGACTTACTTTCCTTTCTTATTCCCTTCTATATTTTCTTCTTGAAGAAATGCTCCTGCGATCCAAAGGTTGTCACTTTGACTAGAGTTTGGCTTCAACTAATTCTAAGTGCTTGTAATGCTCAGGTATACATAGGAAGTTTGCTGTAGAAGGAAAAAAAGCACAAGGAATTGTATGCTCATGGTTATTATTTATTAGAAAAAGATTTTGGGGGCAAAGAATGCTTTTAGAGGATAGTTTCCAAAAACTGCAAATCACAAACACAATGCCAGTTACAGGAGTATTAACCTTTATTTTTATTTAAAAAAAAAAAATCCATCCCACCTTTACATTTTCTGTCCTGTTTTCCTCTCATGGTTCTGAGTTGTTAGTAGAGGAGCTAACCAGAAGAGACAGATAGTATGTGTAGGAAGAGTTGCGGTAGATACGAAACACTTCTTACTGAACACCACAACAGAGACTGACCCTCCACTTTCTCCCGAAAGCCCATACTCCACCATCTTTCCTTCACCACAAAAAGGGACTTTGCCAGCCCTCTTAAGTGAGGAACCAAACGTGACAGCTCAGCTGATGGTGTTGACATTGGCAGCAAACTTGATGGACAGCACCAAACCTTGTCGTGGCCTACCTCCTGCTAATTAGCTGTTCGAAGGAACTCTGTGTGCCACAGGCATAGTCTTATCAGTAAAGGACATCCTTGCCATTCACACTGACAGCTGTGATGCAGCTGTTCGGGAAGAGAATTGAGGATGGAGGGGGAGGGTGGCAGGCGGAGGAGGATTTAGAACAAGTGACATCCTCGGTGTCTTGCACTGAAGTCGTCCTGAGCTATAATAAACAACTGGCATGGAGAACAGAGAAGGTGGGAATCAAAATTTATACAATCAGATTGCAGGTTAGGCATAAAACAAGTGTGCGAGTGAGGGAAGGAAAACATGCCTGCTCCATGAGTGCTTTATAACACAACTGGAGCTGTATGCTCTGGTGATTAATGCCGGCCAAGGGATTTGCTTATGGATTTAACGTACAAACGTTCATGATTTTCTGCAAGTTGTACGCATGTCTGTGGATATTAATGGGGAAGTGTGCCAGGAAGTCTCACATCTGAGCAAGATGGGGAGCAGCATGGGCCTGAATAATTTATTGAGGTGCCGTAGATCTGATGGCTGTGGAGACAAACTGAGGGGAGAAATAAAAATAAAATAAAATAAAATAAAGTGCTTTCTCTGACTGATAATGGGGGAACGAGAGAGTTTGAGTGCTTCACTCCTGCTGCTTTTCAAAGCAAATACCCTTGCTGATGCAGAAAGTCTAAGTGGTAAAATACATTGTTGTTACAATTTTTCTGTTTTAAGGATGTGCACAGTACTGTACGTATAATGTGTACTGTACTGACATTTTTTTGAAGACGAATGTCTAACCTAGTTGAAGGTTAAATGGATAGTATAGAAATCAAGGCATGAGGTGTAGGATGTAGAAAAGTTAATTGAAAAGGCTACATTTTGATTGATGTATTTGCATTAGTTCCAGTTGATTTTCATTTTCTAGTAGTTTTTTATAGGAGAGAGTGTGAGACTAGACTTTCTGATGATAAACTATCAGTTTTAAACTTACCAATCAGTTAGTAATATAATCTGAGGACAACAGAATGAAAAATTCTACTAATACTTCTTGAGATTAAAGTGTTTCTACATTTTTTGAAAAGTTGATCTCACTTAGAAGAAAATATCATTTAGATGAAATAAGAATGACAACAACAATAAAAGTGTCTCGTTCTCTTTCCCAGAACTCAGACTAAACATTCTTTTATGCTTGCGTGTTAAAAAAAAAAAAATTACAACATTAATTGATTTTCCTCTGTATTTCCTAGAAGCAAAAAGATTAAGAGAAGTGTTTTCCTTGCAATATATCTGTCAACAAATGTCTCAACAATGATTTTCCTTATTCATATATATTTTAAAAAAGCCCTTGGAGAAGATGAACTTATACTTCAGGAATTTTCTCAATCAGAAAAATAGGGATTCTTGCTCTGCGTTACAATGGGACTGTTCCAGTCATTTTTATCTGTCTGTCTATAATGTATCCTGTACTATATTTAGAGAGATATGTGATGCCTTATGGTGACATTTTGTTTATTTTCACTCCTGACTTGTGAGGTATTTCCAATTACCCTCCTGAAAACTTTAGATATTCTTCATAAATATTAGATGTGCCCACATAACCTCAGGTTTATCTTTCAGTTTTCATACAAGTCTAATGACAAATGTGAAATAAATTTTTAGTGAAAGTGATTTTGCTCAGTAAAAAACTGGTTTGAGTATTCACTCTAAACAGTTTGTCTGTTATTTTTTGACCTTTTGTTTTGCTTTTTAATTTTTAAGGAAACCAACATACCATTTAAAATTTGAGTGGCTGTTTATAGTTCTCCTGCAAATACATATCAAAATTATATATGGTTAGTGTCTGTGTATTTAGGTTTTGACATCTGGTCTATGCAACTGATAACCCAGCTTAATCATTTTAATAGTATAACTTAGATCAATACTTGATCACAACTGATTTAAGTGTTCATTATCCAACTCAAGATTTGGAACATGCCTGCTTTATGTGTTTTCTAGCTTCAGTAATAAGAAGAATTTAGAGGTTTGCATGTAGTACAGTAATACTATTCATATTCTCTGTGTTGTGTGAGTTTGCCATTACACTGTAAACTGATGTTTTCATGTAAGGGTCATTTTTGTAATTTTCTATTACTAGTTTAGTACACTAAACCTGGCTAATTTTGCAGGTAGTTATTTTGCTGTGAAAATATTTTCATCAATGAGAAAATTGGTCTTCATTTGTGTATTCTTCCATTAGTAATATCATGTTATTTTGTGTGGCTTGTGCATGGATGGAGACAACTCAATCTTTGTACAGCATGCTGTATTACAAAAATAAAATTAGATTTACTGTTCTTAGTGAGTTATTTATATGTAGGATATAATGAAATTTTTCACTCTTATTTAGGTTGTGCGCAAGCCAGAACATAAGTGGTACACCTTTTAAAGGTGTACTTGATGTACCCGGTGAACTGTCAATACTTTTAGTGCTGAAGAGACTTAAAGGGTGGGAATCTTAACTAACTTAAAACAAATCTAGCCTTATGAATTGGGCAGGGTTAACAAAGAACCCAGAAGATGGACACAAACTGCCAGTGATGAAGAGATGACTTAGGCCTTTATTTCAGGGTTAATGTGATTAACAATCCTGCTCTATGAGAGTATGAGCTGGGTGGCAAAAGAGGGGGGTGGGAATTTTTAACCTTGTTAGACTGTGAGCAAGTGACAAACCAGAGAGGTGAAAGGAGGTGATAGTTTTCTTCTTTTTGTTTTCCCCACAAAAATCTGACATTTTTTCACTGCTGATATGACTGAAGGGCAGTACCCTAGCTATTACACATGCTTATGAAGAACAAATACATCAGAAAGAAATCTGATCTTTTGTTTAGCATTTCTATAGTAGTAAATTTTGTTTTAATCTATGATCTTTTTATTGGAGATATTATGATAATCCACAAGCCACTGCTGCCTGCTGCAGCCATAAACTATCAGGTTTCTTCTCTCTGTGAAATTAAAATAGTGCCCCTGGATGCTGCAGATACAATCTCTTTGATGCCATGTCTGTGTGTTTATTGAGTTTATAAGAGATGAACAGGAAGGAGTATTTCAGAGAAGCACAGCTTTTCATCTAACGTATCAGATGTAGTCAGTGTCTGTTCCAAAATGATAAGAATATATATGTTTTCTGTGTAGTTAATACAGTCATATTAGGAATGCAGTGCCAATATAATTAAAATGCTGTTTTTCCTTTAAAAAATGTAAAAAAATAGTAATCCAAGAGGGAAGCTTCTGCATCTTTTTTTCAGGAAAGGATTTTTAGTGATTTCTTTCTGCTTGTTTAGTTTCTTTTCTCTCCTGCTCTTCCATGTCCTCCCCCACTCTTCCTTTCTCAATCGACTCGTTTTTGTGTTCTTCCTCATGCTCTTTTGCTCTTCCTGGCAGGCACTCTCCCTGTCTTTTGCGCTGGCAGATGCTTTCTCATGCGCTTTTGCCTGTGTGCGTGTGTTCTCACATTCTCCCCTGCTCTCTTGTGCGCTCTCCCTTGCTCGCTTACACACTGTCCTGCTCTCCTGAACGTGCTCCCACGCTTTCTTGTGTGCACTCTCGCTCTTCCACACTTGAACATGCTCTTTTGCATGCCCACACGCACACGCTCGCTCTCTTTGGCACTTGTGTGTGCTTTCTTTTACGCTGTTGTGTGCTCGCACTTTCTTCCTCCCTTGTGCTCCCTGTGTGCTTGCACGTGTTCTCACACACTCTCACAATACTGGCTCTCCCTCGCCCCTGGGCAGTTTCTCTCTTCCTCTCTCTCTCTCTCTCTCTCTTGCTTTGCCACTGACTCACTTTCCGCAGTCTGTCTCGCTCTGGCACTCTCTGTTATCTCTAACTTATTCTAACACATTTTTTCTAGGGAAAGAATGTCCTCCTTGGCCCTCAGCGAGTGACCAGGGATTAGTGGTACAAGGTATTTGGATTGCTGAGAATATTAACACTTAATGAACCTTGTTAAGTGGATTCACAGGAAAGAGGTTTTTTTGTTGTTGTTTCCTTTAAGTTTCACTCCCCCTCACTTCAGTCACATCATTGCTTGGAGGCAAGAGAGTAGTGTGGAGAGGGGAGAGAAGCTCATTTAGCAGCCCCAGTAGACACGGGCATCACAGCACCGATCAATCAACACAAATGCTTTCGCACTGAGACTCCCGTGTGACCTTGAGGAGTGTGACAAATGATTTAGAGGACAGAACAGACAGAAGTTTTGTGATAAACCAAAAAATTATGTTCTGCTGGGTGATGAAGAAAAATAAAAATGAAGAGTGAGGGTAGATATATACATGGTTTAAAAAGACTTGATAAATTCTGTAACTACTTTCCACTGCACTGACTGTGGTTAGAGTTTACTTTCATGGTAATCAAGACTTCTTCAATAAAGCTTACTTCAGTATTTACTGTACTTACTTGTGCAGTACTGCAGTACTTTATGGGTCTGAGCCCTCAGCTGTGGCTGGAGGTTGTAGCAGTTATTGATAACAGATTCCAGAGGCAACATATTTCATCAAATTTATGAGTCTGGAAGGTAATCAGCAGAGTGAATCGCTTAACCTGGATTGACTTGACTCATTCTGAAATCTGCAGTAGGTTAACGAAGTCATAAGAAGATTGTTATTAACCATAAATGTTAGAATTAGAATAGAAATGTTAGATTAGTGAGTGCATCAACTTACAGTCTGGCTGTAGATACACTTTCAACATATTTATGTGTTTGAGCTTTTTTTTTTTTTTTTGAGAGAGGAAAGTTGGAATCAGCAATCTTTATTTATCAACATTGTGAATGCACTGTGGGAGAAACTGCATATTCTTCCACCCACCAATGTATGTCTTGTCTTAGCAGAAAACAATACCTGTCAGGAGAAAGATATCTTTTCTGACATTATTCATGCTTTGTGTCTCATTTAATAATGTCCTTTAGAATGCAAATTGGCTTTTTCATTACTGATTCCTGCCGTTCCATCTTTTTCTAGTTCTTTCATGACCCTTATCAAGATGACTGTCTGTATTTGTCCTCTGTTAAACCCCTAGTAGTAGCAATCCTTGCTGCATATTTCAGTGAGCCAAACCTCTGACGACTCCTGGTTCTGTACTCAGATTCCTCTTCTTTGCAGCTCAATAAAAAAAGTAGTGACCTTCTTGTTGAAATATAGACTGCTGAACAAACATCAGAGGTCAGTAATACTTGTTCTCCTTTGTTGTCATTGCATTCAAATCAGTAAAGGCTGAAAGACTTAATTTCTAATCTCATTGCCAGAGATTAGAAAACTGTTTCCATTCCAATTTTCTTTCTTGTTCTGGACAGAAAGGGTCTATTCTAAACAAATTTGGAGACTACATTTTTCTAATGACAGACTATGTCTTCTAATGCATGAAAAGGTATTTTGGTTCATTAAGCTCAGTAGCAGTGCTAGTAAACCAAAGGCCAAATGAAAGGAGGTGGCATGTGTTTGGGGAAGTAGGCAGTAAAATGTCATCATCCTTCTAATGATATTGAAGCTGGTCAGATTTACTGGTAAAATGCCCAGATCTCACTTGTAGCAGGCATAATCCAGTGTGTGTCTGTTGTTTTAGAGTGCCAGAATTGCAAATCAGAGAAAAAATAAAGCATTACCTTGTGGAGAGCTTGAAATAATTTAGAGAAGCATAATCCACTTTAAGGAGGAGTGAATGACAATCACTACAAGGCCTTAGAAAATGACTGGAGAAAGCAGTCTGTTACCGTTCCAAAAGATTTGTGCTAAATTTACCAACACGGGATGTGCTATCAGAGGGCAGCGGATACGTATCAGGAAAAAATTCAGAAAGCTGTTTGTTCCTGGGTTTTTTAATGAGGTCAGTAACCTAGTCCTGTAGAACAATTAATTTCTTCGGCACCTTGCTGAATGTACTTCTGTTTTGTATTTTCTGTATTAGGCTCCTTTTCCCCAACCGATTTAGCTGTGCTTTTCATTCAGGTAAAGCCAAACTGGCACTGTGTAGCTTCGCTGCCCACTCATCCCTTCGTTTGCTCTAATGAGGGCCTTCAGAGTGGGTCTGACTATGGAAAATGACAGGCAAGTAGGATTATAGACTGGTTCGAGGTTAAAAATAAAAACACGGCAGCAAATGATTTAGAGTAAGCTATTAAATGAGAATTGTGTTTACTAGGTGCTATGCTTAATTAAAATGAGCAACTGTCTTCAGAATTGTAAAGAGCAAGGTATGTTTCAGATTGCAGATATTTTACCTGACAGCACCAGAAACATATAAATGGTTTTCAAGTATTTCTGCTGTTCCAAGGAAACTTCTGTTTATTGATTAACATTGGATATCATGTTAAAATTTTGCCCAGTTAAAATTTATTTTAGCTGGATCATGTCTCTACCTAATGTAGTTCAGTGACTTAAAAACTTTTGAAGGTATCTTCAAGGACAGGGAAACATGAGCATCTGGGTATTTTTATTAGTTTGGGAACACAAGTCATGTAGCTTTGTGTCTCAAAGAGATAAGGAAAAATAGAACAGAGACTTGAACCCAGGTCATTAAAGCCCTAAGATAACGTTTTAATCACTGTACCTATCCATTCATTGGAAGAAGATTATTAATGCAAGTATTTTCATCTTCTGCTTTTAAAAGTCAGTTTTCTAATAAAATAGCAGTGCACCTCAGCAGAGAGTTTCTGTAGCTCCTGGATTTAATACAAATTAAATAATAGGTTCTTTTTGTTATCAATGCTAAAAGTCTTCAGACTGACTCTGTTTTGGTTTATCCTGTAAAAGAAAGGTTACCACATTGCAGAATAGAGTACATATCTCTTTACAACATTTGTCTTCTTATTTCAGAAAATGGATCCATTGGGCTTGTTCAATTTACTCTTGAAGGCAAGAAATACCGAAGGCCAGACTCTCAGACAACTGTATAGTCTGTTCACTGGAAACACATTTTTGAAGGGTGAATGTAAGCTCTGAATTTGGCTTTAAAACTAACAATAACTCTGGGAAGTGTTAAATCTGCTTTTAAAGCAGAAATAACCTTCCCCCCAGAAAAAAAAACTTTTTTAGAAATAAAAAATAAAATCTTGGAGGGAGAGCACAATAAGTTGGAGCTGAGCATAGCAGACTAATCTTGTTCTTACTGTTGCCATTCAACAGAACTTTGTGCACATCATTTTTTGTACAGGAACTTTGCTATAGTAAGATTTAGTTCATAGGAACATTATGAATCATAGTTATGTAATATTTGTTAGACTGTGAATTTTTAGTTAAGGTCTAGTTTTGTTTCTCAGTTATGCTTGTCCACTGTTATACAAATGTGGAAAACCTGCAATATGCAGCAGCATAAAAACAAAACAAACAAAACCAACTTTGTGGTATCAGAGATCAGATGTTGAGGGTTTTGTTTGATTTTGGTTTGTTTTTTGTTTTTCCCTGCAACACAACCAACTTGTAGGGAAAGATGGAAAGAGTTTCAGAGACAATGGCTCCCCGTTTGGGCCTTATAACTTAAAATGATTATTAGGCTGGAAAGCTGTTGTTATTTAAGAATGCATTTTGTTTGGGAAAGGGTAAATAAGTAGATATTATGAGGAGCTGAGGAAGATGAAGCCAGCATAATAATAAATCAATGCTGACATTGATTCTGAATAAAGTTTCTTAACATAATTACTCAGAAGCAGTGAGGCCATGTGCTGGGGTTAGGGAAAAGGGAATGCTGGGGCCAATGCCAATAAGCTGAAATTTAAGACATTGGTTTCCTTTTCATGACTGATAAAAAACAGTTTGGAAAAAAATGAAGAATACCATAAAAGATTCTTTGGTGATGATGGTATGTCCTTGAGTCCAACCTTTAAGAAAGAAAAGAAGAAGAAGAAGAAGAAAAAGACAACCTCTTGATGAAATGAATTTTATTTTGCAGGCAGTGGGCCCATGCGATTTCATTTCATTACCAGCATATGCTGAGCAGGCTTGAATCAGCAAGAACTCCAGGCAATGCAGGCTGATGATAAGCATTTCATCATGGCCCTAAACATATTAAATTTTTAGCTATAAATTTTATCAACAGCATCTACATGGCAGGATACTGTTTTCCCCCTTTATTTCTTCAGCCTGCTCCCTCTTCTCTTTGCTGTGCAAATATAACTTGTACTTGACCATTCTGAAAACAAATTTTAAAAATCAATAAGTAAAAATACATCTACAATTTAGCCAGTCCAGTAATTATCATTCAAGCTATCTTCTGTACTTATCGAAAATGGGAAAACAATGTTACAGCATGAGCAAGAGTAACAACAGACAAACCTCATTAGGTTTGTGACAGTCTCCAAAAGATTTCCTCCTAAAACTAATAGTGTATCCAAGGGGAATATTATTCAGTTGAAGACCTTATTCCTAGATTCTCCAACTGTTTTTCACAGACGTATGGCCTTTATAGAATACTGATAGGGAAATAAAAGGTATAAACTAAAACAAAATATTTCTTGTAATATAGCCTATAGGACTTCACCAGTTTCAGATGACTGTAATGGGAAAGTGGCCAAACCCAGAACTGTACTGGAGTATAAGTAACATTTCTAATTAAAAGTTCTTGAGGACCAGGACCAGGAAAGAACTTAATCCGCTGCATTGCCCTGTGATATCCCAATAACTAAAGACAGACAAAAAGGAAACATAAAGCTGAGAAACAGAGGAAGGAGAGAATTTTAGCTTAGTCTGGAAAAGGGCATGTCTTTCTGAGCAGTGCACTGGGTAGCTGTAATAGCAACTTTAATGGTAAAAGCAAGAAAGGTGCATCTTTGAGAACTCTCAAGACATGACAGCCCTGGGGCTGGTTAGAGGCTAATTAGTTTGAGAAGTGAAGACGCTAGAGTAGCTGAGGGAAATCCGAACTGGATTAATAATGAATTCTGTTCTTACATCTTGGTATAATATGATTCATCATTGCAAACGTGGTTTTAAACAAATATGTTCTTTAAGTTATTTCTGGTAGTTAATGCTGACTGAGTGGCCTGACAGGGAAAAAGACCACGTGTACAGCTATGTTGACTGTTAAAGGCAGCATGTCCAATAATATCCCAGTGTGATTTGGGAATACCCAAAAAAGCAATACGTTGCTCTTCCACTGAGCTGTATAGCTGGTTTTGAAGCCTGAAGTGCAAGAATCTAGGGGCAAGAAACACACAGTGATGGATGTTATCCAAAAAACTTCTTGGTCATGTAGCCATATGGGGAGTGAGAAGGATGGGAGAATGCCTGAAGATCCTAAGAAAGTTTCTAATAAGTGTATTCAGATTTTTCTTTTTCTGCTTTTCATCCTTTATAAGGAAATTCATCCTATTTCTCTGTTTGATTTCTGACCCCTATTCTTATTGTTAAAAAAGGAAATGTGTTTGCCTTTGAGACGTAAGGATTGATAAGCAGTGGTGACTGGAAAAATCAATAGGCATACCTGGATTTTCTAATAAATAAATAAATAAATCTGTAGTTTGAGAAAGTAATGTAATTGTTATTTTAAGCCTGGAAATACAGCTAGAAACGGCTTTTCTTGTGTTACGTGAACAGTCCAAACATCAGCATTGCTTACACTCAGAATGTGCAACTAGAACTGAAAAGGATGCAGTATTAAAGAAAAAAAATCCTGAAAAATGTTTGTATGTGAACGCTTCTATAGAATGATCATCTTTTTTTAGATAACATTTTTATTATCAATTTTACTTCAATTTTGTTATATAAATGCACAGTGCAGCTTTTTGGCTAGATTTTATTGAAACAGCTCATCCTGTGCATATTGTAAAGCCTGCTGTAGGTGGCATTTCTATAGGTTACTTTAGGAAGACTCCAGAAAATAGCAGCCATCATTGCAAGTCTTAGAAGTGGGGCAGATTATTGTTGAAAGAAAGTAGGGAAGCTATCCACGTTCCAGTATGGTTTTCATCTCTGTGGTATCTGAGTGTCTCATACAAATAAAGATTACAGAAAGGATTTTTCTCCTTCTCCCTCTGCTACTGGGAAGAATGCAGCAATGGCTCTATGGGACATCTGGCACAGCATACACTAGATGATTAGAACAGCGTATATGCATTGAGTTGAGCAGACACTGGTTTAGGCCCTATGTGGCTGCATAACATTTGTCTCTATGGAGGAAAGGTTAGCATATAGAAGGCTGCTGTAGAGAGGAAAGGAATAATCTCTTCTCAGTGTCCGTGGTGGATACAAGAAGTAATAGGCTTAAATTCTGGCATTGAAAACTCAGGTCAAAACTTCCTTCCCAGAATTAAAACATCATCATCTAGAAATAGATTACCTGGAGACATGGAAGAGTTGTCATCACTGAAGGTCTATTAAGGGCAGACTAGATGAATTTGTCACAAACAAACAACAACAACAACAACAAAACAGATATAATTCATCCTGTCCCAAGGTAGGAAGAAGTGGATGACTTTCAACAATTTTTTCTAGCCTTTTAATTTTGTGACTCAAAGCAACCATTAATAATTTTGCTTTCCTGAAGTTAGATTTTCAGTTGTAGTCATTTGGGTACTTCTGTAAATAACAGTTTCACTGGCCCCAAACTCCCTCCAAAATGTATTGCAAATTCAAAGCTTTTTTTTTTTTTTTTTTTTTTTTTTTTTTTTTTTTACTAGCTATTGGATCAATAAATTCAAAAGCAGTTACTATCAGGTTGTTCGGAAATATTTCTACCCCCAAGCATCCTAGCTCACTGACAGATTTCAGCATCATGGCCAAATCACCTCAAAAGAAGAGGCAATAAAATTTACAAGATGGTTTCTTTTATGATATGGAAAACAAAAAATTCTTTTCAACTTATTGCATGTCAACAAATACTTGAGCCGTGTCTTTTGCTTACAATTTCAAGCATCAACAAGGAAAATTTCCTTCCAAAAGAACCCAAGACTAGAAAACCTCGTGAAAAAGTAGATGAAAGTTTCGGGCAAATAAGAATGACTGAATTCAGAGCAAAATGAAAAATTATGTAACCCTGATTTGTAGTTTATTTGTTAGTTATGTTTCAGAGCCATAAAACAACTTTATTCCATATGTCCTTTGGTTTTACTGCAATTTTTTTCAATTAAGATAAAGCAGAAGACTTGGGTGTTCACCATCTCATGTTGAACTTTGACACTTACAAAGCTACTCCTAAAAACATAGAAAACAACAAATTACAAAATAAGTAGTATCTTTATAAGGAAATTCTTAAGAAACTGAAAACAAAAACAATTATTTGGTTCAAGAATCATTAAGGAAATAAATTTTTCATGAGAAAATGTTTTCACATTCTAAGATGAGAAAACCTTGATTTTGCATTAGACTTCCATGATCTTTGTTATTTAGTCAACTACTTTTTAAACTCTCCTGTCCTCATTTCTTCCTCTTTGTCTTATTAATGTTCTGGCCTAGGATTCATATTTCCTTTTTTGTTTTTTCTATAATTTTCACAAAGACAAATTAAATCTGTTATGTGACAGCATTATGCGACAGTTCAGCAGTTTCACAGTTCCTACAAATACTCCAAGTCTATTGCTGTCACAAGTGATGCTCTTCTGTGTGACTTTCAGAGAACAGTTATAGCTAAAAGCTTTTTATAGGCAGTTGTGCTGGTTGTCCCATTCTCTGCTGTGTTCAAGTGAGCACAATGGAAGAATTCTTTTCTGATATGCCAAAGCTCCCTGGGAAATTGGCTTTTCCAAGGCATCCACAAAATTGTCTTATGCCCGTACTGGATTGTACACCACCTGATGTGCAACCCAAAGCATCTTTTCAATTTCCGCATGTGTCTGCTGTGTCTTTGCTCTCAGAACTTGTATGTTTTTTGGTTTTTGTTTTACACTGAATGGTCTTCAAACAAAGGCACCTAAATATATCTGTAATTGCATGCATTTCTTGTGCATATCCTGTGTTTCCTTCTGTTTTCTTACCAAGTTCTTTTGTGTTATGCTCTTGGTGTCATCGTTCTAATAAGTGTATGTTTTAAAATAAACAAATATAGTTTTATTTTAAGGACAATGTCTATGTTTTCCATCTTTATTTTGATTTGTACTGATATAATTTCCTGTTTGCCACTTTTAAATAGTTAAAGCTACCTGGCAAGTGTCTCTGCTAATTTGTCCTGCTCATTGAGACTCTCATCCCTGTCTTTTGATAAGTTATCAGGAAGTATTATTTCATGGATTGATAGAACATTAGGCTAATGAAGCTATTTTGCTCTTCTCCAAATGCTATTCTTGTTCACTTCCAATGAAAGGTCTTTGAGTTGTGACAAAGAAATATGATGCTATGGAAGCAAAGTACAATAGATGGTGTCAAACCAAATCCTCTGTTTACAGTCTATCAGCCATCCATATTTTATCTGGAAACTTGAAAATCTATATATGCCAAACACATTTCTAGGTAAAAATAAGGATTTTTAGGGCATAAGTCGCAGAACAGTTGTCAATTTTATTTAATTTGTTAATCCTTCTGTTTCCCCCTAACCACTTTGTCTTCTATCTCCTCCCACCAAAAAAATCCCATTTAGATGCAAACTCGAGTATATAAGCCTCTTGTCAGTATGGTTATGTGGTGTTTTTAGTTACTATCTATCTAGCCTTGTATATTCATGTCCTGGATTTTTTAAAATGATAGTGCAAAATAACAGCAGTGCTGCTATATGGTAAGAGGGGCAATCTAGACACAGCCATTTTTGGGGGGCCTGGAACATGACTTACCATAATATGGTCAATATCTATGTGTCATACAGCAGTGATTGTGGAAGTTCAGTTACCTATTATTATTATTATTATTATTATTAAAATAGGTTAAAAATACCTTTTAAAAAGTATAGTAATAACAACACACTGGTCTTGACATCGTCTGCTGGTATTTCTGGAATTTTTCAACATCCTTCCTGAACTGGGGACCCAAAACTGGATGCAAGATTTCAGATGCAACTTCAGCAATGCTGAATAAAGGGGGATAGTAACTTTTCTTAAACTTCTAGCCGTGCTCCTCCTAGTGTAGCCCAGTATGCAGCTTGCCTTATCTGTGATGAGATGCATCTTTGGTCCATATTCAACCTGGCATTAATCATAAACCTCAGGTCCCTTTCAGCAGGGCTGTTATTCAGCCAACCACTTTTCAGTCTGTACTGATGTGTGGAGTTATTTCTGAGAACTTTGCCCTTTTCCTTATTGAGTCTCGTGTTGGCACAAGCCTGAAGTTTATCAAGGTTCCTCTGGATTGAGTCTATTCCACATGTCCTGTCAATCACTCCTCCAAATCTAATGCCATCTTCAAATTTGTTGAGGGTGCAGTCTGTGTCATAGTCCGAGTTGTCACTGAAGTTATTGAGCCATGTGGGGCCACATATCAACCATTGGGGTATTCTGCTTATTACCAGCGGTTAGCCAGATGTCCAGTCTTTGGTTTCAAGACAACCCAGACAATTTTAGCCCACCTAACATTATTTTTTTCTTGCTCACGCTTCTTCAACTTCCAAATGAGAACACCATGAGATGTAGCATCTAAAGCCTTACTAAAGTCAGGATAGATGATATCCACTGTTCTTTGCTGCTCTTTTGTGTAGAGAGCTCACTGCTCTTTGCATAGTCAGCCTTTATATCACAGTCATGAAGTTGGTCAAACATGACTTGCCATTGGTAAATCCATGCTGAATATTCCTGATTGCCTTCTTGTCTTCATGTGCTTGAAAATGGATTCCAGGGAGACATACTCCATAATATTTCTATTGTCAGAGACTAAGCTGAGGTTGATCATCTCATAATTCTCTGAGTCATTTTTCTTGCCTGTTTAAAGATGAATGTAACATTAGCCTTTTTCCAGTCGTCAGGGACCTCATCTAATTGCCATGAATTTTCATAAGTTATAGACAGTGGACTACAGTCACATCAGCTAGCTCTTACAGCACTCTCAGGAGGATCCATCCTATCAGTTCTGTAAGATTTGGACACATCTGACTCGTCTATGTTGATCCTAAGCTTTTTAGAGTTCTTTTAGTGTAAATGCATCATTTCTTGCCCATTAATTATGCCCTATCTCTCTCTCTCCTTTTGGATTTGACACAAGTGACTTTTTTTTTTTTTTTTAGATGATTTGATTTTAGCAATTCATTTTCACAAGAAAAATGGTATTTGATGATATTATGGCTAAGGTTCTGGATTCAGGAAACTAGTTCTACCACATACTTTTATATGTAAAAATCATGTAATTCATGTGATCTTTTCATGTGTAGGTTGTCTTTCTGTTATACTCCTTTTCTTTTTTCCTGCCCCTCCTCCTCCTGTAAGGCTGTTGTATCTTGTTATCCTGCCTATAGCACTGGAACTTCAGTCTAGATTGGGACCTTGAGATTCTACGGTAATCCAAAAGCTGTTAGTAGATGAAATTGCTTGGACGATTATGTCATTGTTTTCAAATCTTATATATTTCCTGAAAACTCTATTACTGTAATCTCCTAGGTTTTTTTATTGCTTTCTGCATTGGTCAGATGACAAACAGACATGGTTAGTCTGAAGTACTCTGCAGTGTACTCTTACCCCTACCCCATTATAAATAATAATTTGCTAGTACATATATGCTTCAAATTATCTCTTCTGCCTCACAGACATGCAGATATATAGCAGCATATTTAAAAAATAGACTTCTAATTCTGAAAATTTCTCCAAAAAATCTGATTTAAGACACTTTGAAGCATCTCAGATTTGAACTAGAAGCCCTTTAGAAGATGTTGCCGAAAGTGAAGATTACTAAGGATTGCATTAGCCTATCTAAAATTTGGTTAACACAGTTGATAGTTTCTAGTAAGTTGTCTCTTTTCAAAGGTTTTGCAAAGTTTTTTGTAGCTTATAATGAGGAATTTTGTAAGTACTCTCAAATTCATTCTATTACCCCTCCCATTTCTCTTGATGTGCAGATATCTGCATTTATAGTTAGAGAGAAATAAGGACTTTTAGCATGAGAATTTTCACCATCTCATCTGTGGTAGGTGCTGACTTTTCTTTAATTGACAATACAGACAGCCTACACGACTCATTCAGTTGCAAATGGCCCACAGTATACATATGGCCAGAAGCCAGATGAATGCTATCCATACCAAGTTATTTAAATGAGCATGATGTAAATAAGAACTTTTAATATCTTCTGAAATTCTCTCAGTCAGTTGTTATAGTTCAACAATCCTGCGTGAACAGATAAACAGATTCAAGGTGCGGCTTTTGGCCTAGATGTTAGTCACACTGGCTTGCTACTGCTAGAAAAATGTAATTGACTGATTTACCTTTCACATGACAGTAAGATTTCATATGTCTGGCATAGATGCAAAAAGCAGATTTCTGGGATGTCTGAAGAGACAGAATATAATAGGAGGAGAAACAAAAAAGTGACAAACATTAATTTCACTAGGAAAAGAAGGGAATTGATATGCAGGTGTATATAATGGGAGTAGGAGGAAAGGGAGAGCTCAACACTATTAGAAGAAAGGTTAGTGCAGAGTACTATTAAAAAAAATCACCCTGAAGAACTTATAGTTTCATCCTTTCTTTGTTTTTTCTTTGATTTTTTTTCCTGTTTTTTTTTTCTTCTAAATAACTTTTATATAAACTCTTGCCAGTCATGGCAAAACTTTCCTTCTAGCCAACTCTTGGACATTTTTAGTGTGTTTCAGCGTTACTGGCATGTTTCCCAAAAGTGAAAACTGTGACATTTTTATAACAAGACAAAAATAAAAGAGGAAAAAAATGTCCTATTCACCCACTTCTCTGTGTGGAGGTTTCACATTTGTGGTTTTAATGCAATTAATCAAAGCCCAAATGCATTTGTAGTCTCTGAACAGTTGGGGAGCACTTTCATATTTTCTCAGTGCAGCAGTGTGAAATGGCGCAGGATGCCAATGGATAATAGTTCTGGGAAAGATATCTTTCATGCTAGGACAGTTCTTATGGGTTTTGTTTTAGATGATGGATTGCAAGTTCTCAGTCATTTGCAAGCCACAGGCTTTGCGTGTGCTCTCTACATTATCAAATTTCTCACTCAGTTTGAAAACCACAGCATTTTAATTGAAAGGAATGCTAGACCTTCCTGCCGTATCAATGTGGAAACGTTGTTAGAGTCTATAAAATAACCTTCCCATTCCAGAAAAATGGACCAATACGGTGCAAATGTTTTTACCTTAGTAACCAATGGGGCTGAAAGGTGAGTTGACACACATTCAAGCACAAAATATCAAACAGTGAGCCCTCTGCTACAAGGGACTCTTTTTGAATTCACTGACTTGGAAGAGATTGAATATCTGAGGGCTTAGTAATGTCTAACAATGGCGTCAGTCTCCCTAAAACGCTGTAGATTTCTCCTTTGAGGCCACTTAGAGTGTGCAACTGGAATTACTGGATCTGTCTCAGTAAGAAAAGAGATCAGAAGAAGAAAATTGGGCATTTGTACAGCAGAAGCTCTAAGATCAGACCGTTACAACTCATCAGATGATGGGGTTTAATTTAGCTCTGATCTCACTCAGTAAAACAAACCTCACTAGGAAATGAGTGCTTTAGGGCCTTGACACTGTGAAATATCTCAAGTTATGCAATAAGATAGATTTAGAAATAAAACTATTTACATAAATGCTGCTTTTTTGGTAGTTGAAAAGTAACTTTTAGAATGGCAAGGTATACATTGTTTAAACTGTGTTTAGGGGTAGCTGCTGATGGGCAGGTTTTGTAAGTAATGAATTTAACTTGGAAAGCTGATGTTACTGTTCTGACTCCTCACTTCTTCTAATCCATGTTCTAACAACCTACCTTCCATTTGACAAGTTATCTTGACAGCTGCTTTTGGAAAGGCCAAAAGCTCATTTTAGCTGAGAGAGAAGAAGGTCTGTGTGGATTTCTGAAAAGAAGAAACCGTTATTTGAAAATTTATTTACTTATTTTTAAGATACATTTATTATTTTTGTATACATTAGCATTTCTAGAGTGTAGTTGGTGTTTGTTATTATGGTATTTATAATTTAATGATTATGTATAGATAATAACACCAAAACTGAATAAGGACGAATGACAACCAATGAGACTGAGGTATGTTTGGAAAAGTATCAGTTTATGGATCTTCACCTAAACAATCCCTAATATTGTACCATCTGAACATTTCCCAAACAGATGCTAAAAAAAGGCCTAAATCAGAAGTTTTGACTGCATTTTTTTTCAGTGCAGTCTCAAGTTTAGACTGAAGTTTTATAAGACCTTTAAAAATGCCCTTAATCTTTAAATACAGTTGTAAGATCATTTTGTCGCAAAGTGCTTTCTTCTGTAAAGAAAGAACACAGTATGTTCCCAAATCCAGACACCTACTCAAGCAAGTAGTTACTGATACTGCTCTTCAGGAAATATTCAAAGCAAATAAATAATTCAGGTCTGCAGAGTTTCAGTTAGGTAAATTTTCCAGAAGTATGTGCACTGCTGCTAATTGGTAGGAGTGGACTACTGATAGGAAAAATCATTATCTTTTGTTCGTGAAGGTTCTGTGCCATTTTATTTGATTCAGGATTAGTATTAAAAGTCTTAGCCACTTTCTTTATAAAGACACGTTTTTGTTCTAGTTTTTGTGAATGCTTTTCCATTACTGTGAACTTAGACATTTTCTGCTAGATCCAAATGGCATTAGTTATGCTCTACTATGAATACTTTGTTTTGGTTCGCCTTCCTTCAAGTGCAATATATGTACCTCATATGGGCATTATTGTGGCAAATGTCTGATGAACCTTTTCTTCAACAGCTCCCAAGGAAAATCAAAATGTCTACTTTGCAGATGCTACTGACCAAATTCTCCAGTTCTGTAGCTACTGGTTCTTTTAAAGAACTTAGTGTCTTAAGTTCACAAAAGTCAAGGTCCTGTTCAATGTGCCCCTTGTGGAGTGATAGCATAGCTTGTGATACCGTAAATCATCAGCTCGTTGTTGCAGATAGTGGAAAAGTACTGATGGTAGCTTGCGGTATATAAAACTAGTTCTGATGGGAATTCATGCTCATCTCATGCTCCTCCAGTTCAGGAGGAGAATAAGGAATGAGGCACAGCTCCTGTCATATAATATTCTAGCTTTCTCTTTGATCTCTCAGCATCAGTTTTGACCACACTACTGCCAAAAAGGCAAGTTGTGCTCTTTTCCCTGCCTCTGGCTCTCTGTTCCTGCCACCTCTCTTGTGTCAGCACTGGTGATTGTTCAGCTGTTCTGTGTAAATTAATAATTTGGGGAGGCAGGTCTAGTTTTTAGTCAGTTCAAAGAACTGACATAACTGGTGAGCTACGTGACTTAAGTACTGACATAGCAGAGGGTGTGCCCAGCAACAGAGAAGAAAGTCAGGACTGTCTTTTTGGTGGCAGCACAAGCTGAAATCATTTAAACCTTTGTGAAAGTTTACAGCCTGAAACAAATCTCTTAAAAAAATTTGGCTGAGGTCTGTGAATGTTTGCTAAACTCAAGTTTAGTGAATGGTGACTCCTTAATTCTGTTGGTATCCATGCATGTGCCCTGGTCCATTACTTGCATTTTCAGTTTCAGTGATATTTGAACATTTTTGTTAAAACAGGTGGATTAGGTAGTAGGATTTTATTTCCTTTATATTTACCAATGTATGTTGATGTATTTCTTCATTCATTTATATGCAAGAATTTAGAAGGAAAAGCTAAGTCAAGTTTTACATTTAGTTCTGAAAGTGGTGGAGCTTGAAATCACTTTTAATTTTTCTGGTGAAGTCAGTGGAAGGAAAATGGAAGAGTGGAAATTCTTTCCAATATTCTTTACACCTTCTGGTGGTACAGTTTGTTTTTGGAGGAGCCTGGTTGTCACGGGAGACACAGTGGGAAATGCAGTGTTTTGAGCTAAAGACATATTGTGGCATCTTTCTGTTGAGCTCTGTAATAGTAAGAATATCAGTGCATGGACAGAATACTAAATTATTACATTGCTCCTATTTGTATAAACTGGACTTTTTAAAATTGTGGTTTGTTTTTTTCTGTTACTGGATGCTGATACAGTAATACTAAAGAGTTCAAAACATGTTAAGTCTGAGCCAGTGGGAAGGAGGAGGAGAGAATTAAAAATAAACCAAAAAAAGCCAGGCTAAGCCTCAAACTTGCTTCTGTAGGCTAGTTCAGCTTCAGCCAATTTCTACTTACATGATGACGGTTGTCAATTGTGGAAGAAATGATCCTGAATAAGTACGAAGCTGGGAGAATGCTCAAGGGATGTTTGCACTGCTCTGGCTTTTCCAAGTCATCCTTTTAGGGCCAGTATGAACCACTTGTCAATTTTCATTTTTCACTGGGCTTTGTTTCCTGAAACAAACAAACAAAAAACTTCTCTGGAAGAATGACCACCCTGCATAATGTGCACTCACAAGAAATTGTACATTTATTTTAGACCTAAAAAGGAATAAATCCAATAGGTTCACAGAACTTTGTAGGTCGAGATTACCAAGTGTTCTTCTTGGGTTTATTCCAAGGTCATTTCACAAAAGGTGTCAAGGTGGTTGGACCTGAGCTGGGCAGGACCTTTGCCTGAACCAGTATAGCTGGCC
This sequence comes from Dromaius novaehollandiae, assembly GCF_036370855.1. Classification (NCBI taxonomy): domain Eukaryota; kingdom Metazoa; phylum Chordata; class Aves; order Casuariiformes; family Dromaiidae; genus Dromaius; species Dromaius novaehollandiae. The sequence continues at coordinate 178,503,209 of NC_088098.1, forward strand.
CTCTGGAGTTCATCTGACCCAACCACCCCCCACCTGTCACATGGCACATTCAAATTTGTTTAGTCTGTTTTTATTGGATTTGGTCTCTATTTAATTTTGTGTTTTTATTTCCCTTGTGTCATCAGTATTTTCATGGTGAAGATTTATAATCCATTTGTGTAATGTGCCACAGAAACACTGCATTTTAAAAATCTGTGCAAGACTTGAGCCTGTTCTCTCTGAAGCTAGTGCAAGTTTTGCCAATGACCTGAGTGGAAACAACGAATTGAGCCAAAAGTTGAATCTAAATTTAAGAATTTTGATTTTTCTTTTAGAAGAGTGCAATCTGAACAAACGCAATAATGTTAAGAAAGTAAGGATTTTCCCAAAATTGCTGAGCTTTTCTTTATTTTTAATTTAGGTAACATATCCTTTCCGTTTTAATATTCCCTGCATTCTAACCTATGGGTCATACTAATATTGGAAGAATTATATGTTCTTAGGCCCTTGCTAAATACTATGATGTCTTTAGATAATGAATACTGATGTCGATGTTGCAGCAAAGGAGAAGAAAACCAGACGGAGAAAATTAGGGTCGTATGCCTTGGAGAACTAGCAAAAAGTGTCAGAGGAGGTGGAAAACTGCACAGCTACAATACGTGTTTCTTTCCCAAGATTTACTGACATCTGATCGGACTGAAATGCAGCTTTTAAAATTGAATGATATTACCTAATTTTGTTATTATCTGATAAAACAGTAAAATATTTGAGGAAATAAGAATGTCTGCATTTTTAATCTCCTTTCTAGATGCAGTAATGATTTTTTATTCTACACCACAAAGGTTTTCTCTTTCAGATGTAACATGAAAGAAGGAATAAATAACATAAAGATTTGTGTTTTTATAGGCATATTTTCAGAGTAGTGAAAGAAAACTGCGAGTTTCTTTTAACCATTCTGACAATGTTTTGCCTTATAATATCACTGGTCAGAAAAAAACGTGAAAATGTCATACAGCAGATTACTGTTTGTTATAGAGGTGCTTTTTGGCAGGGCACAATAAATATTTATGTAATATTTTTTGTCTCTTTAGATAATCCTCCAGGTTCGAGTTGAGTTTATGAATAGCATTGGAAAATGTTGATGCTTTTGGAGTGTATAGCTCTGTGGTATATAATACTTAGGAGAAGATTCTGGTAATTGTCATTGTCTGAAATGTCTGAGCTGAAAAGATGTTGGGCTCCAGATACGGCCCTGAATGCAGCCAGAGCTGCAGGGGAGTGAATGTAGGAATAGGAGATGTCAGTGTTTCTGAGAGTGAGGCGCAAGTTCTGACACACCTTCATGTGGCTTTTTTTTTTCTATTTCCTTTCTACGTATTTCACAGAACAAATTGGATCACATTTTTTAATTTATTTTTTAGTTAACTGAGGTCAAGTTAAACATGCAGCCAAAGCTATGTCTCAACTGTGGGAAAACTGTCCTCTGCAGAGCATTTTGCAGTTCTGGCCTGGGAATCCTATTTTAGCAGATGGCATAGTGCCTTTCTTTCATATGCATGCAGTTTTGGTTTGTTTTTGTTTGTTTGTTTGTTTGTTTGTTTGTTTTCTAGTTGGAATTCACCATCTGTCAGGAAGGAACATGATGAGATGGTCTGAACCACGGCACCTAGTTATGCTGTGGTCGTTGCAGGAGGCTTATGTATGTACATGCCTGGACGTGGAAGCTAGACAGTTCTCCTAATTTCTGCAGTTCAGATAAAGTCTGATTAATTCTGTCATAGTTACTCTCATAGTACTTAATATAGATTATGAATTTAACACTGAAATAGTAAACAAATGGTGTTGGCTTTAAAATCCTGCTAGAAAATTATAAAGGTGAGAGTGGCTTCCTCTTTTGCACCTCATCTTCACACAGGCTTTTAAAGTCTCAGGAGTCTTAATTTAGCCCAAATTTTAAAGACTTTTGCTTTTGCCTATGGAAGTTTTCCACTCAACTGCCAGTCAAATGGAGGCCAGCAATTTGATTTCTTCCTCCTACTTATCCAAAAGCAAATAAATAAATAATGCATGCATATAAAAGAGAGAGGACATAGGATGACCTGCTTTAAGTAGCACTTCAAATATAAGATATCCAGGAGAAAAAGATTTGTGATAGATTTTGTACATAGAGTTTGTTTTGGGAGCAAAACCAGTTACAGGAATGATCCATATGATTTATGTAAAGCTTGTCCAATATTACTGCAGCAAAATACTTTTTGGTAAAAAGTACTAGGCAAAATTTATATACTTAAAACAGTAATATGATCATTTGTATTTTAGGTTAAGGCTTTTTTTTAAAATTTTCCTAATTTCAGAATTTAGAAGCTTATGTATAATTAAACAGAGGAGCTGTATCATAGCCCTAACTACAACCTAGCTTTGCTATTGCAAAATCTGACATAGGTAATTATCATAGTAAAATGGGTTATGAATTCATCACTGTGCTAATATTTTCTTAAGATAATATTGAATTTTATGAAAATAATGAACAAGTCATGTTGGATTTCAGAGTTAATAAAAGCTTCAAATGTGTTGCTGTATTATCAGCTGCTATATTACATCAGAGGATTCTGTATCACATCAGGGAATATTGGATTTGCAATAGGACACTAAATGTCAATGTAATATGAAGCTTGCACAACTGATATTTTTGAAAGTTGTTAATATAATAGACTACTCAAGTGAATGATTTTTATATTTTGTCAGTAGCTTGAGAGTAATGAAAAGGCTCATTTTGGCTGCTTAACTGAAACTGAGTCATGAAACAGTAGCATCCTGGTCAGTCCTAGTCCTATATGATTGTCTTAGGTGAAGAGAGAGAAAGGAAGAGTCATATCTTGTTCCTCTCTATTTTAATGCCATCTGCCATAGAAATGAAAGATGTAATAGATCTCTAATTTTGACAGTCTAAGCAATCCTTGCAAGGTGATGGTGGGGAGCCTGATATTTTTCCTCACCTCTAACTGGAATACCTCACCACAGAAAGGATGACTTCATCATGAGCATGCATTCAGAATAAAAACAGTTGATTATTTTAGTTTATTTATTTGAATAAATCACTTCTCTGTTTTGCACACAAAGCCTTGGTAAAGTATTAATGGCTGTGAAGCTGAAGCCACTTAAAATGTAAAAATGTTAAATGAAAATAAAACAGGGAAAGCAGTAATAAAATTTAAACTCAGCCCCAGAAGTGGAAACACTCTCCATCTCTGCTCCATTTATGTAAGGGCAAGTGAGCTGTACTGGGAGAGCAAGGGAAGGATTCTGTCTAGGTTGGTTCACCCGTCTTTTTCATTATCTTGGTTCCCCAAATTTGTTTAAGAGGTATAATTTAGAAGGCAGAAGTAGTGAGTTCTGTTACCCAAAGGCAATGATTTCAGGTAAAATGTTTGTAGGGGTATCGGGTAGAGCTGTGAGAGACATAACTTTTGCTGAACTTATCACTCAAAATCCAATTCCAAAGTACATTATCTTTTTTAATGAGAAGGAAATGAAGTAGCTGGATCAGAAGAGCACCTGTCCAGGAAAACATGGATGTCATTTGTTGAAGAATTAGCGATCTCTTTGTACTGGAGTGCCTCTGAAGTTTTTAACTGTAAACTCTTCAGAACCTGTTTAGATTTGATCCCAGTGAAGTCATGCCTGACCTAAAGATGCATGATATTTTAACCAGTGCCTTTCTGTAAATTCTGTTCATCTGTTTTCTGCTTGCTACACATGCAACACTTATAACAAATTGTGTGGATTATCCCTTGAATGACAAAGCAGTTAGTAATAAGCAAGACTGAATGAAAACAAAGGGGAAACTGAAATTCAGAGAAAAATATTTTTCAACTTTAAATGTATTGATAGTGTTTCTTGAAGCCTAATGAGGGTAGAATAGCTTTTCACTAGTTCTCTACTTAGATTCTCCAGAAGAAAACATGAAACACTCTGGAAGTTTGCTGTGTTCTTTGCCCAGACAATTGGAAGATGCAGTTTTGCCAAAAATTTGTTTTCTTTCAAACGCTTGATGAAAAAAAAAAGAAAGTTTTCTTCACTTTCAAATGTATTCAAAGACATTCTTAGGAGATTTTCTGAAAATAGAGCTTGGACTGAAACTGAAATTTCAGTGAGTCCTAAAGCCTGAAGTTTTTCAAAGAGCTCCTGGAGCTCCTAGATCATCTTCTTCCTTCAATTTTTTTTTCAATATTTTTCAATGTTTCTCTGTTTATATATCAGAGAAAACTTGCTTCGCACTTACTCAACCCAAAACTGAACCAATAGAATAAATGAAAAAGACTGTGCTGTATAATTAGTGAATCTTAGGAATACATGGGATGTCAGATTGATAAATAGAAACATGGAAAAAGTTTATTACAGTCACATAAGATGAAATTTATTTCTGAGAAACTGTATGAGTTTACCTGTATGTGAGTGTAAATTTATATCAACCGTAGTTAAGATTGTTTGTATTCCAAGCAAAAAATATCTTTTGTTATCTCTTTGCTTGCAGTAACCAAACTATAACTATTTGGAGTGAAATATTCCATGAAAGGTGTCTACTCTAGACATGTAAATTTTTAAAGAAAACTGAGTTAAAATGATTTGACTGTTTCTAAAAATGAAGTTAGAGAAAAATCTGTTTTCCATCTCACATAATTTGACATGACAAAATAGACTTTTCTCTAACCTCGTAAGCATCATCTCATAATGTTGAGGATACCTATTGGCATATTAAATGTCTTATTTAGTTAATAGTCATACAAAATTGAAAGTGAATCAAATCAGCCAACTGTCTGACAATATGGAAAATATCTTTGAACAATGATGATGAGATTCATCCTGCAGATCTTTCGATAGCAAAATGTCAGATACGGAAGTTTGAGCAATTATGCTAGGTTCCATTTATAGTGAAAGCAGGGATATTTCTGGAGAGCAGTTCAATTGCCTTAACTGCTTTAAAAAAAAGTCAGGAAACTGAATTATAGACTGCATTTCCACCTTGGCCAATGTTGTAGCATTTGACTGTAGGGACTGTAGGGAGTCGGGAATCCTCAGATTATAGTAGGAAATCTAGCAAAAATAGATGAATTTCATTTTTTATTTTGGACTTCAGGCACTTTGGATCAGACCTAAGATGACTGGCCTATCTGCTAATCTGCTCTGTTTTCATTCCAACAGTTCCTTTCAAAACTACTGTTCAGCTTGGCATTGTCTTGATGAAAAAGGTTTGTTATCTTATTCCTTGAGTGCAATATATGCTAGCTATCCAAAATAATGCAATTACGGCATTTATTTCCTGAACTTTAAGCTTTTGTTCTGCAGAATTACAGAATTTTTAATGAGATTGAAAAATATGGTTTATTTAAGAGGGTAGTGAAGTTTATGATGAAGCGCAATAGAGAAGGTATCATTTCTTTTTTTCTTTTTCTTAGTGTAGAGATGGGTGACATCTCTACAATGGGTAACAATGGGATCAACATAGATCACTTAAGCCATCTTAGTGGTCAGTATGAATCAGCCTTTGGCGGATTAGGAAGGCAGTTGTGTTAACTGTGTTATTAAATATGCAAGGTATTAAATCTAAGCACAATATCTAATGTATTCATCCTGAGTGTGTAAAAACTCTGCTCCCCTTCCAATATTAACATTGGTGTAAGTACTGGCATAAAATTCATGACATTTAGACAGAAAAGAAAATAAGATTAGACTTACAAGAAACAAGGTATATGAATAATTGAATAGGAATGTCTGTAACAATGTAGGTTCTTTATGTAAATCTTGACAAAGTAGTTTTTTCAGTTTGTGAAAGGGAAACATTACTGATGGGGGCTCAGTCAATCACTTAGGCATTGTAATGAGGGTAATTTCTGAAGCTTCTTTGTGAGCATTACTTTATTTCTTTGATATCCTGATGGTCTTCATACGGATTGCTTTACACTATTCTTTGCGTTGGGAAAAATAAACTGATCACACTAAACTCCGTATAATTGTCTTCTGACTATCATCAGAAGTTTATTCTTATTTTCACTGGACAGTAATGGTAATTATCTGTGTCTATCCTCCTCAATCAGAAGGCTGCTGCTCGCTTCATAATTTGTTCACTTCATAAGAGAGATTGACCCTACTACCTCTGTAAATGATTGCCAGGAAGTCTCACTGTGTATTTTCATTCCCAGCATGGAGTCTAACTTAGAGCAGTCACAGGATGGAATCAAAGCATGAATTCAGGAAAAAATCAGTACATTGAGTCATACTGCCAGTTTTGAAGCTGAATCACAGCTACCTTTGGAGTTTTAATAAAATGGAGCTTTTCATGCCTAAGAGTCTTCCCACCAGACTACAGACTTCTTCTGAGGTGTTAAGAATTGTCCTCTGCAGCATAGTATGTTGCCTGTGAGAAGAAGAGGGAGAGACACTTTATTGCTTCTAAAAAGATAAGCTTCTATTTCATGTAACAAAAAAACTGTCGCTTAAAATTTGGAAGTATCTGGAGAGTAAATAGTATCAGAAGTGAGGTCTTTCTTTTTCACTCTTTGCATATAGTCTGCTAAATGCAATGTTGCAGCTACTGAAATCATCTATTCCCTAGTGTTGCTGTGCTTCCACATAACTGATACTTCTGTAATTTCACTTTAGGAGAGTTTCACACTAGTGAAAGGTGGTATATAGACCTCTATCATCCACTATTGTCACTGTGTATCCACAGAATAGGTGAAGTGCAATGAACAGCAGTAAAAACTTCTCCATGCCGCACACCAGCGTATGTCAATGCTATTCTTGAAGAGCCAGTCAGTGTTGGTCAGACAGTGGTATGAATCTTTGACCTTTTGGCCTTAGAGTTTCCAATAAGTATTTTACTTGTGGCTTTTCATAGATAAATCACGTCTGCTTTGAGTTACATTTAAACCACCAATTTCTTTCATGTAGGAGTAATGCACACAGGCCTAAATAATGGGCGTCTATCAAGAACCACACGTTATTCTCTGTCTTGTTTGGCCACGTCTTTCCTCTGTCCTTGACAAAGTGCTGAGTGAAGTGGAGGAATTCCCAGAACATAATTTTAGGGAACCCTAAACAAGCAAAAAGACAAAACAATTTGATATGTGCAGGCTGTTAATACAATTTTTTATGGCTGAATCCAGTTATAAAGTGTCAGTAATTGAAAGTCAGTCCAGGCCCATTTTGGCCAGTAAGAATTATGCTGTAGTAGAAATACCAAGGTAGTTAATAATTGTGTTATGTTGTTCTTATGTATGGAATACATCTATATATCTTTGTGTTCCAAATATGTACTGTTCCATTGGAATTATATATTCAGTACTACATGATAAAGTTCTGTACCTGTAAAATGGTCTCACGCCAGGCATCAGTGTAAATTAGACATTACGTAGATGATAAATAGATGAGGGAAATGAATTCACTAGGAGGTAGACTTACTGTTCTGTTTGTGTTGTTTTTTCAGTTTACTTCCTCTTTACAACTCATTTAAACAGTTACTAGGCAAGTACTACAGATTTATTTAACAAAGGTGTCTGGAACAAAAGAAAGGAATATAGGTTCCTGAAGCAATGGTTACCAGGAAACATGGTTACCAGGAGACATGAGCTTTACAATAAAATTTTGAAACAGTAGAGCAATATATTACAGGTGCAGAGGTTTTATGGGGGAATGCACATGCTTTGAGAGTCAAACTTTGATTATGAAGTCTCTTTCTCTTTCTTCTGATGGGGTGCAATTTCTCAGTGATCTTCAGGACATTTCTCTCATCAGATTTTTTTGCATTTTGTATTCACTGCTAACACCAGTACAGGTAGCTTCTAGAGCAGGTTTAAAAAATTAGCAGTGAAAACTGTGCTTGCCTTCTTTACCTAACAAAATGTTCATTTGTCTTTCTGAAAACATACTTAATTGCTCATACAGGAAGATAATTGCATGTCTTGTGAACCTTTCAGTTCCAACACTAACATTATATTCTTTAATTTCATTCTTTTTAATGAATTAAAATCCGCCTTTTAAGGTTTTACTTCATCCTTTAGTGATGTGATTGTGTGCCTTTGAAAAAATGCAAATTTGCTCCTGTCTGTAACTGCTGTAGTTGTTGCTCTTTCTTTTTTTTCTTCTCCCATGACAAGCAATCATCACTATTAGGAATTATTCACTTCTTATTTTTCTGTGGGTTTTCAACTCTTTTAAAGTACAGCATTTAAAAATAAAGGCAAGCTGTAGGCAAAAGGATGCAGAAGACAATTTAAGCCATGCCAGCTGGCAAAGAGAAGAACCCAGTAAGTTGGCAAGGGCTTATCTGACGGTGCTGTTTCTTCAATTAAATGCTTATTGTGAAGGTATTTTGTGCATGTGTGTGTGTGTGCATATGTGTATGAAAGTGTCAGAGTGCAAATTAATCTGCCATCCATACTTCTCCTTCTTTCTGTCATCTGTTGACTTTTACTTTTTCACCATAATTAAGAGGTTAGTAGTTCATCTTGAATTCTTCATAAATGAGGATGATGTGACAGAATCTTCACAGATCTTACAGCCACTTCACAGAAAGGTATAATCCTATGTAAAAAGCCATGCAGAACCATATCATTTCTAGACTGTATGTTTGGGCAGTACAGCCAGTACACTGACTCTCTAAGTGAGCAATTAAATGCTGTACTGTCCTATCAGCTCTCTCTTATATATATATATATGTTACTGTGTCATTGAACTGTAGAGATGAACAAAGGAAATTATCCTTGCTAAGGCTTATTAACAATCAGCCATAAACAAATCTCATAGTTTTTCTTAAGATACCATTGTTAGTACTACCTGATTTGATTGGTTATGGTGTATTGTATTTTTATTTCTATGTAAGACCCTCCTGTGCTGTTTCCATGGGAGAAAATTGAGAATTATGATGGTGTATGATGGCTGGTGTGCTACAGCCAAAAAAGATAGTAAATTCTTTTGAATTCAGAATGTCCTTGCTTGCTTTTCTTCCCTCTATATACAAATTGCCATTGTGTTAAAATGAGTGATGAACAATCTGCAGATTGAGGTGATTACCGAAGGATCCAAATAAGACTTTGATTTTTCCTTTTTGTCACTGAAATGTCAGAGTTATGTCATGAATTGTGTGAGATTTAGGGATGAAATAGGAATAAAACCTTAACTCCTTATTTCCCCCATGCCCTTTTCATGTCTACTTTCCTCTGACTTCCAGGAAGAGAGCAATATTATTCAGGTCCTGTGGAGGAGAGCAGGATACTGGATGTTCAGAATCCCTTATGTTTTGATCCACTAGTTTCAGAGAAATGTGCCTGATTAGAAAGTTTATACACATGTCAATAGTGTAATTCAGATAGCTTAACCTCCACAGGCACTGCGTGATGATATCTGTATGAAGAGGTCAAAATAAAAAATGCACTGTCCAGGTAACTGAGGTTTTTCAGAATTACGGTTTTATTTATGGAATTTCACTTAACGTTTGAGGCTAGCAAAATACAGCAGGCTTCTTTCCTCAGATGTGGTTATGTTTTCTGGTGTCTCTGTTTCTGAATATATGGGAAAAGGAGAGGAAAAACTAAAAAGTTAGATTAATGGATGCCTAAAAAGCGCTAAATTTGAGTCCTGATCTCAGAACTCTTAGTCTGGAAAAAACATCCCATTAATTTTAGTGGGAGTTTTGACTGCACAAGGACTTTCAAGATCAAGTACTTTCTTCTTCATTAAAGGATAGAAGGTAATTAGAAATAAAGCACAGAAAAGATTTTATATAGTATTGCTTTTGTCAGCTGAAAAATCCATATTATTGTAGGAGTTTTAGGCTAATCTGCCCTCTCTCTTACTTTCTTGCATAAAATGATGACACAGTAGGTTGTTTTCATTACTCTTTGCAGGTCTGTGGTTCTGTCTGCTCATTTTATTGGGGAAAAAACAATTGGCAAGGGTTTTTTGTGTTATCTTCCTTCTTATTGGATTGCAATCTCATCTGTGATGCTGACTTTATCATTTCCCTCCTCCACCCAAACTGTTTAGCTCAAGATATTCTCACAATCTTTTTCTTCATAAATGGTGGATGATAGATGAAATAAAAAGCCTGTGTGCATTTCAGTTGAAGGATTTTGCTGATGTCAGTTTATGAAATAGAGGAACAATTGGGGAGAAAAAGATAAAGCTGTGCTAAGTTTTAAAGGTACAAATACTGTATGTTTTATGATACCTTAAATTATGTTGAACACTTTTGGAGGAAGAACCTAGATATATTTAAGACTACCTTAAATCCAGCCCTGTGTATGAAACATATGTCAGTCATGAGCCCATTTCAGGATTCATGCCTTCAGGTCATCAAGTTATTGGAGTGCTTTCCACACTCTGAGACAAGGGACTCATCCCCTATTAGAACAATCATTTTAAACTGTTGTTTGTAATTTAATAATATTTTTTATGTTACTCTTTTCTCACAGCTACTTTTCTTTTTGAATGTATCAAGACCCTTTTTCAGTCTTCAGCCATAATTTATCTGGGTGAAGAGTATAGTCCAAGGTTACTTCCAGTTGGAATTGTCACTGATTGTAAGACTGAGACCAGGAATCTCTTTCTTTACTGCTTTCTAGTAGTGCTGTGGACATAGAGAAGCTGTAGAAGGATGGGTGGCCAGAGAAGCTGTTGTTTCCCCTATTCTCTTTGTTGACCCTGCAACAAGATTAACCATTCTTATTCTACATATCTTTTTTCCCAAGATTAACCATTCCCAAAAGCAAGGCAAAAGTGCGAGCGACATTTTAATTCTGAGGTAGAGTTTATTCGATAGTCTGCTTCTTGGGACAATAGATATGTAGAATAAAAGGCATGGTGTTTAATGATGCCATGCATCTTACTTTTTGATCTGAAATTTTTTATTGGTGGGATTTTATTCTTTTTTCTAATTTCAATTTTGATGGTCTCACTAAGCTTTTACCTTGCTAAGGGGGTGTGGGAAATATTTGTTATTTTTTGTTATTGAAATTACTCTTGTCATTGCTTTCCAGTTATTTTCAGGAAACAATACTTCTCATTTTTGTAAAAGTGACTTTCTAACACATAAGAAGGTATTTGATAATATGGCACGCTGTCTGCCTTCAGAAACTCATTCACTTTTTATCAAAACAGGCGGAACTGTGCAATATACACTCTAAAGAGAACTTGATCCACAGGGACTCCCCCTCTGCTTTTCCACCGGTTTAATTCTGTTGCCTCTGGGTGAATTGCACTTCTTTTGTACTCATATAAATGAGGAAAACAATCAATCACATGTAAAATATTAGCGGGAAGCACAGGCAGATTTTAGAATGAGTCATTCTCAGTGGCTTTTACCTTTCTGCTAAGCGATACTTATTAATCTCTATGGATTGCATAAGAACCTTTTGATTCAGTGTGTAAGCCAAAACAGCAGATTTCTCCTTTCGTGAAGTGTGTGGATTCTTTTTTTTTTTTTTCTTTTAAATGAAATTTTAGATGACAAAGAAGGGACCTCCTGAAGTTAGCTGGAAATGTGACTTAAGATATCAGAGGAGAGTACTTTTAGTAGATATAAATAGTTAAGATGACTTCTGCTTTCAGGGAGAGTTCTTGAAAAAGCTTTTAGAACTGTGATATAATTCTCCAAGAACACAGAACTCATGTAAGGTATCTGAGGTATCTGTTGGGAGTACTTTGGAAGAGACATGTGTTTTGCATTGCGAGTAAAAGTACTATTTGATGTAAAGTTTTCTGATGATTTTGTTCATCACGTGATGGTAGCGGAGTGGGTAAACAATTCTGTGCAGAATACTAATGTCCTTTCTGAATATGGTGCACAAAATTTGTTTGGAATTTGGGCATATTACTTTGTGGAGTGGATTTGAAATTGTTGAACTTTCCAAATATATTACTCTCAATATAATGTTCTCTCTCTGGGAAGATTCCTTCCCATCTCCCCCACCAATAAAACAGTACAGAGGCATGGTGCTGTGCTGATACCTGTATTTCTGGCTGTCCTTCCAAATGTGTGCATTGTGCTGGCTTAAATTGTTCAGAATTACTGTGGTATGATTCTGTTGTCAGGTTGGATAACCAATTCGATTCCTATAGAAAAATGCAGTTTTGAAGTTTCTGCAAAGTTGATAACCTACTGAGCTTTTCCTCCACAGTTCCCATTTAATCCCACAAACATAGAGCCCTTATGACTCTAGAGTCCCAGCATCCTTTGAGAATCTGTATTTTGAGGTGTCCTATTATTACACCCAGGAGGGAACCTGAAGTACATAGCGCTATTTATATTCTGCAGTTAGTAACAGAGTATGAACATCCATTAATGCTCCCACATTAAACACAACTTTAATTGCAGTTTTAGAGATCTGCTGTTTTTGCTTTTTAGAGTCTCAGGCTTGATTAATAATATCTTAATAAAAAGCTTAATAGTGCATTAAATTAAAAAAAAAGTTTCTTCTTATTATGAGAGAGCAATTTCAGTTGGTAGTTCACTAAACAGAACAATAAAAACCTGCTCTGCTGTTTGGAAATATGTTGCCTGGTTGCCGCAAAACGTTATATAATCAGCTTTTGGAAACCAGACAGGTTTGACATAGCACTTTAAATGTTACCAGGCATATCTTTGGTAACATTTGGCTATGAACCCTGATGTTTGTGAACCCTGGTAAAGAGTTATTTATCTTCTTTCAGGAGAAATTTGCTCTTAATTTTGCTTTATATATTGTCAACATCGGGCCAGTGGGGAGGTGGGATTATCTGAAGATCTGTAGTAAGAATGACACATCTTTTTATTTAAATATTATTGCTTTTTAGGCACTGAAATTTGGAGATATGCCGAAGTACTTGTGGGAGATTTGGGTACCTGACAAACCATGGGTGGTAAGATATCAGATCCACTGAAATAAACAAAATAAACATTTAAATTTAAGTTAGGTATTTTGGGCCCTGCTGTCACTGAATTAAATGGGCAAAACTCCTGCAGGGCTCAAAAGTAGTGCATTACTGCAAATTTATGCAAGTGTGTTTCCATTTTTTTAAACATTATCACACTGGTGTGAAATTGAAGTAATGCCTATAGCAAACTAGAACTGTGCAGTAGCATTTGGCATGGGGAAGAGCTATTTTCTCATTTGAAGGTTATAATAAGACCTTTTCTGTTATCTTTTCCGAGACAAGCGAGCAGCTAGCTATTGGTCATCAGAACAATTTGTGGTTCACAGCTGGGCCTATTGA